>NC_080084.1:20607712-20913817 GCF_949987535.1 Balaenoptera acutorostrata | reverse complement strand
TCCTGCTGTTCACACATCCCAACCACCATAGGGGCATGCCTAGACTAACCTGCTGGATGGATTCATGAGAAGCACGTAGAGAAGAATGGGTTTTTCCTATTTACTCCAGCTGACCTAGCTTGTCCAACCTGAGGTTTTCCTAGATAAGCACGTTTGAATCCCAGACATAGATGGGAGCCTAGCAGGGATCTGAAAAACTGCCCAGTCAAACCCAGGTTAAATCACCAACCCACAATGAGTTAAATAAACAGTTGTTGAAACCATGAACTTACTAGGTGGTGTGTTATACAACCACAGAAGCATATACCAGAGGGAGGAATTGCCATAACAACAACAATAAAATTAGTTAAAATTTGAATCTGTGACTGGATAACAGGAAGAGTCTGGAATTAGGTGATGAAATTGTTAAAAGAGATTGAAAAAAATGATTCAATGCAATGGTAAAATAATTGGTATAATTGTTGCCTGCAGTAACGTGGGTGACAAAAAAAAGTAGCAAAGCTACACTGTCTAAAACAATAGCCACTAGCTGCAAGTGGCTAATTTAATTTAAATTAACTAAAGTTAATTTGAATTAGAAATTTATTTACTCAGTCACATACCCACCCTTCCATTGTTTAATAGATACGTGTAGAAAGTAGAAACCATTTTAGACATCACAGATATAGATCATCCCCATCATCTGTTTGATATTGCTGAGGGAAGTTTGGATTTCAACCACATGATTGTTGAAATTGGCAGACTTTCAGAAAGGCAGAATGCAATTATGCAGAATGTTGAAAGTGTCAGCAACTATATGGTTATGTATAGCAACGAACTATAAGAAAAAACATAAGCTAAAGAAAGAACTAGCAAATTTACAAGCAGAATTTTGAGAAAATATAGAGAAATGAGGATTAGTTGAGTTGGAAAATAAAACCATTTCCCACCTGCAGACTTTCTATCAAAGTAGAATACAACCTGGAGGCAAAAATCAAACCAAGGTCTGATAAGACTTCTGGATGCCTCTTGCAGTTATAAAGTGAACTACTAGGAACCTTAAGGACATTGTCATACAACAACTAAAATTAGCAGTTCTTAAGTCTGGAGAGACAAAGGAATGTCTAACAAAAAAATGGGTGCTTGGCTTTTGGTGCAGGGAATGTAATATAATTGTATCATGGGAAACCCACACAATTTTTGAGAGTGCTTATGTTAGAAAAAGTAGTGTGATCTTAGTTTAAAATGGTGTGATATTATCCAAAGTGCAAAAAGGCATCTAGGGCCCCAACTTTCTACAAGAAGGACCAGTCTGAGAATGTTGTTCAACGGATATAATTTTTAATGACGTCTCAGAAGTGGCGGAGCCAAGATTCAAAGAGAATATTGTACTGGAGAGGCATCTCCAAGGAGCATAACTAAGCCTTGATCTGAAAACATTCCCTATGTACAGATCAGAAGTATCTTACAACATTTGCTCAGCAGGATTTCAGAATTGTTATGGACCAGTGACTATTATGCTCCTTCCTCTATTCCCCTTTTTGAATAATAGTGTTTACTGCAGTTTTCTTGTTCCTGTCTCATGGTTTGGTATATGGAAATTGGATACATTATTTTAGTTAATTGGTCTCCTTATCAACAGAGGCCACATCAGAATAGATAAGTCTGGCTGCAAATCATGATATCCTGGGCTCCAAGCTTAATGCAAGATTGGATGAGGTTTTAGAGATACTGGATGAAGTGGAGCATATTTTACACATGACAGGGTATAGCCAGAGCGTGAACTGTGATTTAGTAATTATACTGATTGCCCAATATTAGTTTCTGTTATTGCAGGTGGATAGTCTGAAGCACCTTTGATTCTGGGCTCAGTCATATGAATGGTTTGGCTAACTGAGGTCAGCAAATGTGATGCTTATGGGCTTGCAAACTGTGGTTTGTTTTGCACCCAGACTTTCACTACAGAAAAATTCCCAGCGTAGTCTACTGAAGGAATGTGAGAAACATGTTAAAAAGAGTTACGACATCCTCTTTATGTCCATTTATGCCAGTTGGCCCATTTGTTCCTGCTGACACCATCCTAGAACAGCTGGTATCTAGCTGACTCTTGGACACACATGGGAGTTCTGGGGAGCCCAGTTGAGCCACCTAGCTAAGCTCAGCCTAAGTTTTTGATCCAAAGTGAGATAAAAATATGATTCTTTCTTAAAGTAATGATATATTTGATGGATTGTTATACAAAATTAGCTAATTTATTCAAAAATCTATAATATTTATCTGATTTTCCAGTTGTGTTGCATTCAGAAACAGAAAATAAGGAAGCGCTGACAGACTCCTAGTACTCATAATTTCTCTTTCCAAGTATTCACTACCCATTCTTTTTTATATTTCTAGGCCCCAGTGTCTTGTAGTTATAAAATCCACTGTATTCCCTTTCTGTGAGAAGAACTGCATTTTCCAATTTCCAGGGATCACACTGATCTCTCCAACTGGAATTAATTTGCAGTGATTTCAGATAGGAAAGTAAAGTCTCACAGTTTCTCTGAATTTTTATCTCCTCTTGTAACTCCAACTTTCTTAGAACAAATACTTTGTAGAATTTTGAGAAATTTCCCACTGAGTCGTGTACATAGTATGAAATAGAAGTTATTAAAAAGTTTCAGTGCTTCTGAGGACTTCAAGTTGCTATACATAATTTCCATTAGCAAAAAGAGAGATAAAATAAGTATCATGCTTTGTCTATTCATTTCATTGGTTCGTAATAACATTTCCTTTTAGTGTTTTGTAGCAGTATCTTTTATAATGGTCTGAAATTTAATCTTAAAATCCTGATGATTAAAAAATTCTCGAATTTAATTGATACTGTGACATATTTTCCTTAAAAGTTTTCTGTAATTTTCCTTCTGTAACAGACATTTTATTTTTTGTATTTCAACCAGAAGTTTATAACTTGTGAGTTTGTTTCTTACATAAAGCTTTGACTCTTTGTATATTTTCTTAAAAGTTTTATTTGTTTTAGATTTTTAAGGGTTAATATCCTAAATCTTAGCATATAAAATTCTACTGTTTAGTTAAATTAACATGCAATGATTTCTACTAATATAACTTTCCAAGAAGGTTTATTTAATCTTTAAGTAAGCATTAATTTCTTTGGTGGTGGGACAAGTTGAGAATATAAAGGCTTCAAATGCAGGCTATTGCTTGCTTATATGTAGAAATTATTTCCATGTAACAAGTACTCTCTGAAAAGATACATAGTATCTTTTCATACTATTTCATACTTTTCATACTATTTCATAATATTTACTCTAAATACTTATAGAATATGTCCTCTTTTCTGAAGATTGAAATTTCCTCTTGGACATAAAATCTGAAGAAATCAACATGCTCAATCACTATCATTTAATGATTAAATTTTCAGAAACGTGCATCTTCCTTTTTCTCTATTTCGACCTTCGGGGTTCACTCTTCCATTAAAGGGAGAAGTTTCCTATGTTCTCTCTTGCATAGTCAAAGGACTTTTCCTAATGTTTAGGAAGTATACTGATGATTGATCATTTAACTTCAAGTAGCAAGTATGAAAATACATGTCATGTTTCTTCTCATATTGAATTCAATTTTTAAAAAATAAGGATTTTTTTTCCCCCACAGAATGGATGATGACACACAAAGTTTGGAAAATCACCCAATACTACTGAACTGAAAGATTATCAAAGAAATTTTGAATCAAACTTATCTTCAACTCTGAAATGCTGGAAATTGGTTGAGAATATAAAATGTTCAGATAATTTCTAAGGGCAGAGTAAAGGTGATTGCCCTCCATTAGATTGTGATGACAATGAGTAAACAAAGATGAGCTACAAAATTGAATGAATTATTTAAGACCCAGATAAAATGTAATCTCCCTTAGAGATTAATCAATTTCTAAACTTTGGGCAAGATAAAGTAACACAGAATAGCTGGAGCAAAAAAGGACCTTGACTGCCTTAGAGAGCATTAAAGAGAATAAGAAATATTTTAGACTGAGGTAAGCTAATTGGGGAATATGGGACCGCAGCTGGGAACTTATCAGCTCGGTTTATAATTAACATTAACTAACTATAAAACTAGTTTCCCCTTAAAATAACCCTTTTTCCATTGCACTGTAAGATATCAACCCTTATGGTCCATACCCATGCATGTTCTTCCAGCCCCCGTTGTCTGTGTTAACTAAGACTTGCAGATCTTTCAGTGAATGATCTCTTTCCTTCTAGAGCAAGAGAGGCACTTCCCAGTGAGGCCATGCCAAGCCTTGATCTTACTGCTCAGTTAGAAGCAATGAGGGGAGGTATGAGCAGATCCAGAGGAAGACAACACAACCATCTAGCGAAGGTGAGGCATTTTCATGGTCTCTAGGAAGACCCTTTCTCTAGGAAGGGGCGTGGGGTGGGGCCACTTCGGCTGGCCCAAAGGATTTAGGGCAATTTGGTACCCTGGCTTTATTACAGGAGTCAGATTATATGACCTTGTCAGATATTCTAGTTTGGCTTTCTTTGGAATTTTTTTAATCTCACAATCTGATCCTGGACTCAATTTTCAGCATAGTCTGAAAATATAGTTCCCTGCTGCTGAAAATGAAAGGCCCTTTAGATACTGACATGAAAGCCTTCTGGCTTTCACACCAGGACTTGAGTTAATAATTGACTACAATGGGACTGCCATTTTCTTCCTTAAAGGTGTCAATGGCAATTAACAACAATGAGCTGTTTCATAATTCTTGTATATTTATCAATGTATCCATGTCTTTCATGCTCAATATGTTGCCTAAGTCAGTCCGTCCTTTTCATCAGTCTCCATCCCAGTTCACCTCAGGTTGTTGGGCAGTCAGGCATTCAGATCATTCTCAGTCACCCCTAGTCCTAAGGTCCATATTGTCATGTGCTATGTGACTGAACCAATTCTAAATTCCACCATGAAGAGTCAGTTTCCTAGGACCACTTTTGGTACCAGCTCTTTGATTTGAGTTCTCCTAGAAGCAGTCTTTGAGGTGAATTTTTGAGTGTTAAGTAGTTTGTTTGGAAGGTGAAGTCAGAAAACAATGGTATGGGAAGTGAAAGAGGGAAGGGATAAAAGCCAATAAAGCAGCTTATCAAGAAAGTTATCACTGTGGGCGATTACCTCTCAAACCTGTTGCGGAAATCTGGGAAGCAGCAGATCATGCCTTGGAATTCAGAGAGGTGAAAGATCTAGAATATTTTGCAGTTCCTATATAGCCAATGTTTGAGGGATACTCCTAGAGTACATCAGTTTCTGAATACTTCTGGACTGCCCTTTAAACCTGAGGCAGCTTTGGAGGGGCTGGTGGTTGAAACTTAGGCAGCAATGTGCGAAGTAAGTTCTACACTGATATGAGCAGCACAGTGATACATGTACTACGGTAAGAAAAAAAAAAGTTTTAATTAAAATATTTACTGGTCCTTGTACTCTCAAGAAGGATAAAAATTTTAATTAACATATGTCTGATAAATTAAGTATTCATGTTTTAACCTCTAGGATAACCTATTTAAAAACAAGCAAACAAATTATTTGGAATAGATACCATGCTGTGTTGATAATTTCCTTTTGTCTCTAACAGTAAAGATCTCCCTAAGAGGTCAAACTTGTAACTTGGTCTCTTTTCCCTTGGAACACATTTTCCAAATGCCATTAGGCTCTAGAAGTTTTTGTATTTATTTTCTAGAAATGCTTAGAAATATCACAGTCTCACTTAGAATTAACCTGAAACACTTGGCCATATTATATTAGAATAATTTTTTCTGACACACAGAAATTCAAAAAACATTCAACTGAGCACATATTTTTGAAAAAATAATTAGAAAATACACTCCAACAGATTACATATTTTTATACCCATGTTCATACCTCATATAAACAAAAGAAAATGAGATTGCCATCAGATTTTTAGACACTAATATTCAATGTTAATAAGAGTTGAACCATACTTAATGATACTCAAGGAAAAAAACTGTGAGCCAAGGATTTTATAATTAACTACTCTTTCTTTCAAATCAAAAGCCTACAGAGAAACCATTTTGAACACAAAATATCTCAGAAAATATGGGCTTCCTGATAATTCTACTCCTGCAGGATGTGTTTCATTGAAACAAAAGGTGACTGGGAAAACCATAACAGACAGAGGCAGATTGATGGTGAGTACTGAATATTTTTGTTTATAAAATTAAGAACAAAGAAATCAAAGGCTGGTTTCAGGTGACAGAATATTAGTATAAATGTTATACATTCTGGCAATGTTGAAACAGCCAAACTAACAAAAGATAAGAAGAGAAGAGTTATTATAAAATAAGCTCACCTACTGGCTCACAGGTAATAACTTAAATACATAAAATATTCTTAGATTTTTCTTTGCAATTTTTAAAGTATTATATCTCAAATTATTTGGATTGGCCGGTACCAAGCTACAGATGGTCTGTGAAGTAGTTTATACAGTATGAAGTATCAATGTAGTTTTGTTATGTAAGATTCATTTCAAATTCTTCTCTAGCATGTTAAAATGGCAAATATCTTTTCTGGGAAACTATACAGGTTTACATGGATTTTATTTCTTTGAACCATAATTTAATCCTTTTATGAGGCAAAGCCCAAATTCTTTTTTGGTGACTGCTTTAGAAATTTACATGCAGTTCAGTTTTTGAAAATTTGTAACATTCTCTTACTAACTCCCTGTGCTCAAAGGAAGACATTAGATACAAACTTGTCACTTTATCTTCAAAACTTCATACTATTAATTTGAGGCTTTAGGATGTGTTACAACACCTAAAATTGAATTCATTGACTTGATCTTAACCATTCGTACCAATTGTGTTTTCTGGTGCCTTTTTTTTTTTTTTTTGTAATGACATCATGCATTTCCAAGTGCATGGAATTCAAAACTGTTGAACTTCCTTTTATTTCATAGGTTTCTTACCACTCCTCCTCCTGCAACAATAATTGGTTGCATGTCTTAGTCATTATCTCACAACGCCTTGGTTATTTTCACAGTGCCTCCTCACACTTCTTACACTGCCTTTGCATTCTGGGGTCACTGCTGGCTCGTGTTCATAATAGCGGGAGCCTTCTGGCTAGCAAGGTCTCTCTAGTGCGCTGTGTGCACCGCAGCCAGAAATGTTTGAAAGGCTGCTCTTTTCTTTTCTTTCTTTTAATACATTGATTGATTGATTGGCTGCATTGGGTCTTCGTTGATGCAGCTTTCTCTAGTTGCGGCCAGCAGGGGTTACTCTTTGTTGCGTTGCGTGGGCTTCTCATTGCGGTGGCTTCTCTTTGTTGCAGAGCATGGGCTCTAGGCCCGTGGGCCCGTGGGCTTCAGTAGTTGTGGCTCGTGGGCTCTAGAGCGCAGGCTCAGTAATTGTGGCTCATGGGCCTAGTTGCTCCGCGGCATGTGGGATCTTCCCAGACCAGGGATCGAACCCGTGTCCCCTGCACTGGCAGGCAGATTCCCAATCACTGCACCACCAGGGAAGCTCCTGCTCATTTCATATCACATCTCTGCTTGGAAAATTTCAGTCATTTCTGTTAAATCCAGACTCCTACTACAAACTCTCTTCTGATTGTCATCTCACATTTTCCGGTGATTCATTCACACTGATCTGCCTGTGGTTTCCCAAACTGCATGACATATGTTGAGAGGGTCTAGAGTGGTAAAAAAGCATAGACTCTGGAACTAGAATTCCTGGCTTCCAGTCCTGGCTCAGCCACTTGGGAGCTAGATGAGCTTTGAGCCTTTCTAAACTTCTCTGTGCCTCGTGTTGTCATCTGTGTAAATGACACAGCAGTAACACCTCTTTGAGTTGTGAGTATTTAAGGAACCAGCAAATGGGAAGCACTTAAGATGGCATCTGACACAGAGTAGGTGCTCATCAAATGTTAGCTGATGCAAAACATTTCTGGATGGTCTTGATTTTTATATTTCTATTTGTTTTCATTTGCAATTGGTTTTGTTAATCTTGCTTTACAGAGTCACCTTCTGAATAAACAGAGTTTAATTGATTAATTTTGATTTGGTGTAAAAGATGACAAAAAGCTGATATTGCTGATTTAAACATGCTGGTAGGCATTCTTAATAGATCTTTTTAATGTAAGCTAAATGTTTTAAAAGGGGGGAGAGTATCTTAGCTTGGTTGTCAGGTTTAAGAATTTAAAAGGGCATTATTCCTTTGCTCTCTTTATGAGTTTATGATTACCAGTATTTCTTTAGATAATTATGTATGTTTTTGTGAAAACTGACTAGCATTCTGCTAGTTTGTAATTGAATAATTTGAACATTTGAAACTTTTTCAAACAATAGGAATATGTGATATCAGTTTTTACAACCTATTTAATACCTTTCTTTTTACAACCGATCAAGTAAACACTGTGTTAACTTGTGACTTAAGGAAAAATGGAGTTCATACAGGTTTCAGAGATCTTAGTTTAGAGGGAATTGAAAGATAATTTTGTCTAGTTTTGTTATTTCTCAAGTGAGAAAACTTGACTTGCCCAGGACCACAGAGTTCATGTATCAAATCCAAGATGAAAACCTAGGTTTGCTAAATCCATGTCTTTTGTTGATCCACATATGCATAAATGTTTGTAGACTTGTACAACACAAATCCAAAGATTCAGGATTTTCATGTATTATTCAGTCTCTTAAATATTGTATTTGTATATTCTGAATATTACAATCAATACATTTTGTATTATTTTTAAGCATTAATAGAGTAATATATTTCAAAATGTTAGTCTTCTTCTATGTTAAACTTCCTCTTATTTTAAGGATTTGAGTCAAAATTTTGGGGGTGATTCAGTACATTCCAAACAGTTACCAATGGCACCTGCCTTATAGAATTATCTGGATATATGTCCAGACTTATTCATAAAGTGAGATTTTTTTGCAATTTACTTTGTATTCAGGCCTTCCTACTACAATCAACTTGCTTATACTAGTATAAGTTTTCATTACATTATGTTATTTTTAAAAATACTTTAAAAAATACTTTAAAAATTATAATAATGGCATTTACATTGCACTAAAATTATAATTCTAATCTAATGTTTTTACTGTGTTTTCAAAAAGCATGCATCCCTAATGTGTCATGTTTAATCAGTGAATTTCAACATAAAGTCTTATTCCATGTAATATGCTATCATGTTTTACACCATCTGCATTAGGACTTCCAGCAAAGCAAGGTGTTGTTATTTCATCCCTGAAGAACAATTATCATGTACTCACTTGCTTGGTTAATACGGATATCTTCATTTCACTGTGCAAGAGCAGATCATTGCCTTTCATTCTGTGTCACTTTAGGAGAAGTAAGCTGATGAGTAGTATGTGCATAGAAACATATTAGTATATAATGCTGTAGCTGCATGGTCACTCTTTGATTCAAAGTGGAGAGCAGATGAATTTTTGTTGATGTTTTTGGAAACCATTAAATCAAAAGCATCATAACTGAAGAGATTTAGAAAGCATTTTAACTATTAAGTAACTTTGTTTTATTTATTTTTAAATATATTTCTTAGAAATATATTTCTCAGGTTAAAGACTCCCCCATCCCCCAATTAATTCTCATATCATCCCTGTTAGGTAGACCTCAGTGGTGTAACAGAAGAACTCATTATACACATGAGCAACTTGAGGCAGTGGGAAGTTTGATGTTAATGCCAAACAGCATGTAAGCAATGAGGCCAGGAGCAGAAGCAAAGCTTCCTAATTCTCAGCAGTGCTCTTGTCACTAAAACACATGATTTCCTCTGTAAGAACTGCAGGGGAGGACCTTCAAGGTGGCAGAGGAGTAAGACGTGGAAATAAACTTCCTCCCCACAAATACATCAAAAATACATCTACATGTGGAACAACTCCTACAGAACACCTGCTGAACGCTGGCAGAAGACCTCAGACTTCCCAAAATGCAAGAAACTCCCCACGTACCTGGGTAGGGCAAAAGACAAAAGTAAAAACAGAGACAAAAGAATAGGGACGGGACCTGCACCAGTGGGAGGGAGCTGTGAAGGAGGAAAGGTTTCCACACACTAGGAAGCCCCATTCACTGGCGGAGACGGGGGGTGGCAGTGGGGGGAAGCTTCGGAGCCATGGAGGAGAGCGCAGAAACACGGGTGCAGAGGGCAAAGCGGAGAGATTCCCGCACAGATATCAGTGCCAGCCAGCACTCACCAGCCTGAGAGGCTTGTCTGCTCACCTGCTGGGGTGGGCGGGGCTGGGAGCTGAGGCTCTGGCTTCGGAGGTCAGACCCCAGGGAGAGGACTGGGGTTGGCTGCGTGAACAAAGCCTGAAGGGGCTAGTGCAACACAGCTAGCCAGGAGGGAGTCCGGGAAAAAGTCTGGACCTGCCTCAGAGGCAGGGAGACCACTGTTTCTGGGTGCACAAGGAGAGGAGATTCAGAGCACCGCCTAAACCAGCTTCAGAGACAGGTGCGAGCTGCAGATGCTGCTGCTGCCGCCACCAAGAAGCCTGTGTGCGAGCACAGGTCACTCTCCACACCTCCCCTCCCGGGAGCCTGTGCAGCCCGCCACTGTCAGGGTCCCGTGATACAGGGACAGCTCCCCCAGGAGAGCACACGGCCTGCCTCAGGCTGTTGCAGCATCATGCCGGCCGCCGCCACCGCAGGCTTATCCCGCATCCGTACCCCTCCCTCCCCCCAGCCTAAGTGAGCCAGGGCCCCTAATCAGCCAGTCCTTTAACCCCCTCCTGTCTGGGCGAAGAACAGATGCCAGAGGGCAACCTACATGCAGAGGCAGGGGCAAATCCAAAGCTGAACCCCGGGAGCTGTGTGAACAAAGAAGAGAAAGGGAAATTTCTCCCAGCAGCCTCAGGAGCAGCGGATTAAATTTCCACAATCAACTTGATGTACCTGCATCTGTGGAATACCTGAATAGACAACAAATCATCCCAAAATTGAAGCTGTGGACTTTGGGAGCAATGGTACACATGGGGTTTGCTGTATGTGAGAGACAAGTTTCTGATTTTTATGTTTATTTTAGTATAGTTCTTAGCGCTTGTTATCATTGGTGGATTTGTTTATTGGTTTAGTTGTTCTCTTCTTTGTTTTTATTTTTTATTTTAATAATATTTTTAAATTTTTATTTTAATAACTTTTTAATTTTATTTTATTTTATTTCGTTTTTCTCTCCCTTTTCTTCTGAGCCATGTGATGGACACGGTCTTGGTGCTCAGGCTCGGTGTCAGCCCTGAGCCTCTGAGCTGGGAAAGCAGAGTTCAGGAAATTAGACCACCAGAGACCTCCTGGGCCCATGTAATATCAATTGGTGAGAGGTCTCCCAGAGACCTCTGTCTCAACGCTAAGACCCAGCTCCACTCAATGAGCAGCAAGCCCCAGTGCTGGACACCCCATGCCAAACATCTAGCAAGACAGGAGCACAACCCACCCATTAGCAGAGAGGCTGCCTAAAATCTTAATAAGGTCACAGACACCCCAAAACACACCACTGGACGTGGTCCTGCCCACCAGAAAGAAAATATCCAGCCTCATCCACTAGAACACAGTCACTAGTCCCCTCCACCAGGAAGCCTACACAACCCACTGAACCAACCTTACCCACTGGGGGCAGACACCAAAAACAATGGGAACTACGAACCGGCAGCCTGCAAAAAGGAGACCCCAAACACAGTAAGTTAAGCAAAATAAGACAGAGAAGTACACAGCAGATGAAGGAGCAAGGTAAAAACCCACAAGACCAAACAAATGAAGAATAAATAGGCATTCTACCTGAAAAATAATTCAGAGCAATCATAGTAAAGATGATCCAAAATCTTGGAGATAGAATGGAGAAGATACAAGAAACGTTTAACAAGGACCTAGAAGAACTAAAGAGCAAACAATGATGAGCAACACAATAAATGAAATTAAAAATTCTCTAGAAGGAATCAATAGCAGAATAACTGAGGCAGAAGAATGGATAAGTGACCTGGAAGATAAAATGGTGGAAATAACTACTGCAGAGCAGAATAAAGAAAAAACAAAAATAATTGAGGACAGTCTCAGAGACCTCTGGGACAACATTAAATGCATCAACATTCGAATTATAGGGGTCCCAGAAGAAGAAGAGAAAAAGAAAAGGTTTGAGAATATATTTGAAGAGATTATAGTTGAAAACTTCCCTAATATGGGAAACGAAATAGTCAGCCAAGTCCAGGAAGAGCAGAGTCCCATACAGGATAATCCAAGGAGAAACACTCCAAGAAACATATTAATCAAACTATCAAAAATTAAGTACAAAGAAAAAATATTAAAAGCAGCAAGAGAAAAGCAACAAATAACATACAAGGGAATCCCCATCAGGTTAACAGCTGATATTTCAGCAGAAACTCTGGAAGCCAGAAGGGAGTGGCAGGACATATTTAAAGTGATGAAAGGGAAGAACCTACAACCAAGTTTACTCTACCCAGCAAGGAACCCATTCAGATTCGACAGAGAAATTAAAACCTTTACAGACAAGCAAAAGCTAAGAGAATTCAGCACCACCAAACCAGCTTTACAACAAATGCTAAAGGAACTTCTCTAGGCAGGAAACACAAGAGAAGGAAAAGACCTGCAATAATAAACCCAAAACAATTAAGAAAATGGTAATAGGAACATACATATCGATAATTACCTTAAAGGTAAATGGATTAAATGCTCCCACCAAAAGACATAGGCTGGCTGAATGGATACAAAAACAAGACCCGTATATATGCTGTCTACAAGAGACGCACTTCAGAATTAGGGGCACATACAGATGGAAAGTGAGGGGATGGAAAAAGATACTGCATAAAAGTGGAAATCAAAGAAAGTTGGAGTAGCAATTCTCATATCAGACAAAATAGACTTTAAAATAAAGACTATTACAAGAGACAAAGAAGGACACTATATAATGATCAAGGGATCAATCCAAGAAGAAGATATAACAATTGTAAATATTTATGCACCCAACATAGGAGCACCTCAATACATAAGGCAAATGCTAACAGCCATAAAAGGGGAAATCGACAGTAACGCAATCATAGTAGAGGACTTTAACACCCCACTTTCACCAATGGGCAGATCATCCAAAATGAAAATAAACAATGAAACACAGGCTTTAAATGATATATTAAACAAGATGGACTTAATTGATATTTATAGGACATTCCATCCAAAAACTGCAGATTACACTTTCTTCTCAGGTGCTCATGGAACATTCTCCAGGATAGATCAAATCTTGGGTCACAAATCAAGCCTTGGTAAATTTAAGAAAATTAAAATCGTATCAAGTATCTTTTCCAACCACAACACTATGAGACTAGATATCAATTACAGGAAAAAAATCTGTAAAAAATACAAACACATGGAGGCTAAACAATACACTACTAAATAACCAAGAGGTCACTGAAGAAATCAAAGGGGAAATCAAAAAATACCTAGAAACAAATGACAATGAAAACACAATGACCCATATCCTATGGGATGCAGCAAAAGCAGTTCTAAGAGGGAACTTTATAGCAATACAATCCTACCTCAAGAAACAAAGAACATTTCAAATAAAGAACCTAACCTTACACCTAATGCAATTAGAGAAAAAAGAACAAAAAAATCCCAAGTTAGCGGAAGAAAAGAGATCATAAAAATCAGATCAGAAATAAATGAAAAAGAAATGAAGGAAACAATAGTAAAGATCTATAAAACTAAAAGCTGGTTCTTTGAGAAGATAAACAAAATTGATAAACCATTGGCCAGACTCATCAAGAAAAAAAGGGAAAAGACTCAAATCAACATAATTAGACATGAAAAAGGAGAAGTAACAACTGACACTGCAGAAATACAAAGGATCATGAGAGATTACTACAAGCAACTATATGGCAATAAAATGGACCACCTGGATGAAATGGATAAATTCTTAGAAAAGCACAACCTCCTGAGACTGAACCAGGTAGAAATAGAAAATATAAACATACCATTCACAAGCACTGAAATTGAGACTGTGATTAAAAATCTTCCAACAAACAAAAGCCCAGGACCAGATGGCTTCACAGGTGAATTCTATCAAACATTTAGAAAAGAGCTAACACCTATCCTTCTCAAACTCTTCCAAAACATAACAGAGGGAGGACACTCCCAAACTCATTCTATGAGTTCAGCATCACCCTGATACCAAAACCAGTCAAAGATGTCGCAAAAAAAGAAAACTATGGGCCAATATCAATGATGAACATAGATGCAAAAATCCTAAACAAAATACTAGCAAGCAGAATCCAACAGCATATTAAAAGGATTATACACCATGATCAAGTGGGGTTTATCCCAGGAATGCAAGGATTCTTCAATATATGCAAATCAATCAATGTGATACACCATATTAACAAATTGAAGGAGAAAAACCATATGATCATCTCAGTAGATGCAGAAAAAGCTTTTGACAAAATTCAACACCCGTTTATGATAAAAACCTTCCAGAAAGTAGGCATAGAGGGAACTTACCTCAACATGATAAAGGCCGTATATGACAAACCGACAGCCAGCATCATTCACAATGGTGAAAAACTGAAACCATTTCCACTAAGATCTAAGATCAGGAACAAGACAAGGTTGCCCACACTTACCACTATTATTCAACATAGTTTTGGAAGTTTTAGCAACAGCAAACAGAGATAAAAAGAAAGAAAAGGAATACAAATCTGAAAAGAAGAAGTAAAACTGTCACTGTTTGCAGATGACATGATACTATACATAGAGAATCCTAAAGATGCTACCAGAAAACTACTAGAGCTAATCAATGAATTTGATAAAGTAGCAGATTACAAAATTAATGCACATAAATCTCTTGCATTCCTATACACTAATGATGAAAAATCTGAAAGAGAAATTAAGTCAACACTCCCATTTACCATTGCAACAAAATGAATAAAATACCTAGGAATAAACCTACTAAAGAGTCTTGTGGGAAAACTTATTTTGATAAATTATTACACATGCAGAAAAACTGATCACACTGACTGGATCTGTCCACAACATGAAAAATAAACTGGATTTTCAGAAAAAAAAACAAAAACAGAAAAACAAAAAAAAAAACCTACTTAAGGAGACAAAATACCTGTATGCAGAAAACTATAAGACACTGATGAAAAAATTAAAGATGATACAAACAGATGGAGAGAGATACCATGTTCTTGAATTGCAAGTATCAACATTGTGCAAATGACTATACTACCCAAAGCAATCTACAGATTCAGTGCAATTCCTATCAAGCTACCAATGGCATTTTTACAGAACTAGAACAAAAAATTTCACAATTTGTATGGAAACACAAAAGACCCCAAGTAGCCAAAGCAATCTTGAGAAAGAAAAATGGAACTGGAGGAATCAGGCTACTGGACTTCAGACTATACTACAAAGCTACAGTAATCGGGCTTCCCTGGTGGCACAGTGGTTGAGAGTCTGCCTGACAATGCAGGGGACACGGGTTCGAGCCCTGGTCCGGGAAGATCCCACATGCCGCGGAGCAACTGGGCCTGTGAACCACAACTACTGAGCCTGCGTGTCAAGAGCCTGTGCTCTGCAACAAGAGGGGCCACGACAGTGAGAGGCCTGCGCACCACGATGAAGAGTGGCCCCTGCTCGCTGCAACTAGAGAAAGCCCTCGCACAGAAATGAAGACCCAACACAGCCATAAATAAATAAATAATTATTTTTTTTAAAAAAAAGCTACAGTAATCAAGACAGTATGGTACTGGCACAAAAACAGAAATATAGATCAGTGGAACAGGATAGAAAGCCCAGAGATAAACCCACGCTCATATGGTCACCTTATCTTTGATAATGGAGGCAAGAATGTACAATGGAGAAAAGACAGCCTCTTCAGTAAGTGGTGCTGGGAAAACTGGACAGCTACATGTAAAAGAATGAAATTAGAACACTCCCTAACACCATACACAAAAATAAACTCCAAATGGATTAAAGACCTAAATGTAAGGCCAGACAGTATAAAACTCCTAGAGGAAAACATAGGCAGAACACTCTATGACATGAATCACAGCAACATACTTTTTGACCCACCTCCTAGAGAAATGGAAAGAAAAACAAAAATAAACAAATGGGACATAATATAACTTAAAAGCTTTTGCACAGCAAAGGAAACCATAAACAAGACAGAAAGACAACCCTCAGAATGGGAGAAAATATTTGCAAATGGAGCAAGTGACAAAGGATTAATCTCTAAAATATACAAGCAGCTCATGCAGCTCAGTATCAAAAAAACAAACAACCCAATCCAAAAATGGGCAGAAGACCTAAATAGACATTTCTCCAAAGAAGATATACAGATTGCCAGGAAACAAATGGAAGGATGTTCAACATCATTAATCATTAGAGAAATGCAAATCAAAACTACAATGAGGTATCACCTTACACCAGTCAGAATGGCCATCATCAAAAAATCTACAGACAATAAATGCTGGCGAGGGTGTGGAGAAAAGGGAACCCTCTTGCACTGTTGGTGGGAATGTAAATTGATACAGCCACTATGGAGAACAGTATGGAGATTCCTTAAAAAACTAAACATAGAACTGCCATATGACCCAGCAGTCCCACTCTTGGACATATATCCTGAGAAAACCATCATTCAAAAAGAGTCATGTGCCACAATGTTCATTGCAGCAGTATTTACAATGGCCAGGACATGGGAGCAACCTAAGTGTCCATCAACAGATGAATGGATAAAGAAGATGTGGCACATATATACAATGGAATATTACTCAACCATAAAAAGAAACAAAATTGAGTTATTTGTAGTGAGGTGGATGGACCTAGAGTCTGTCATATAGAGTGAAGTAAGTCGGAAAGAGAAAAACAAATACTGTATGTTAACACATATATATGAAATCTAAAAACAAATGGTTCTGCAGAACCTAGGGGCAGGACAGGAATAAAGACACAGACGTAGAGAATGGACTTGTGGACACGGGGAGGGCGAAGGGTAAGCTGGGATGAAGTGAGAGAGTGGCATGGACATATATACACTACCAAATGTAAAATAGATAGCTAGTAGGAAGCAGCTGCATAGCACAGGGAGATCAGCTTGGTGCTTTGTTACCAGCTAGAGGAGTAGGATAGGGAGTGTGGGAGGGAGACTCGAGAGGGAGGGAATATGGTGATGTATGTATACATAGAGCTGATTCAGTTTGTTATACAGCAGAAACTAATACAACATTATAAAGCAATTATAGTCCAATAAAGATGCTAAAAAAAAAAGAATTGCAAAACTGTTTTGCACATTTAAATGTGATGTAATTTTTTTTTCTATGAAAAGAGAGTGAGGCATTCATTTGCTAATCAAAGCATTTGCAGTCACAAACACCTGCGTATACAGTGGTGGAATTTGATGTTAAGTCATAGAGTTGGAAGCAAGATCACAGTCTCTGAGCAATCACAGTTTCAAACTTTTGAACAGTTTATTCATTTTGTGGCCACGAAGCATTAGAGGAACACTGATAGGGAGTTTGATAGGTAATGTGTGACCGGTGAAATTCAGGTAGTTCTGATTGTGTCCTTGTGTATTAATATTGCAGAAATGTAGTTCAGCATCTGGATAATTCTATCTGGTTTTGGACTAATCATTTATGAATGCTGTTTTTAAAAATTCCTCTTCTTTCTTACTTAGTGACATAGAAATTCAGGTGGTACTGTAGAGAACTTTAGAACATGATGTATTCCACCTTATTTAAGGAACATGCTTTCAATTCCAAGTAACCTTTTATCAGGTTTACTTTATTGATCAAGTTAAGATTTAGCTGTGTGTTATTTCAGCCCAGTCAGTTTTGTTTCCTACATGTTTTTATCCTTGCACAAAGTGACCACATGTTTATGATTGGAGAAGGGAATGCACTGTCTTGATATATATAACTAATTTTATGTTTTGTGTGACAGTAGTACTGAGAATCAATTTCAAATGATTCCTTCAAAGTGATTCAAGTGGTTCATGACAGGATTTTAAATAGAAACCAGATACATGTATCCCCATGCCAGCATTTGACTAGAAATGCTAAATAGAAACATTGCAGAGAAAGAGAAAAGCTTTAAGTAGATCAGTTGTCCAAATTAGATGATTACAAGATACAAGATATATGACTTCTTGTGTTTGGCTTATAGTTAGCATTTGTTACAGATTTGTTTATTTAGAATGTCTTTTCAATTATAATTTTTTGGCTGGAACACATAGAATTTAAATCAGGCATATAAAAGCAAATTAAAAAAAACACCTTTTAAATTTACCCACCATTGTGTTCAAATACTTAATATTCAGTAGCAAATGTACTTACTACAGAAACAATGTCTTTACATCATCAACCTTTGGACATCTCCATTTTTTTCCTATAGTTAGTCCCCTTAAATGCAATTAATCAAATATTACTCACGAAAATCACTTTGTTAGTTGCTCTGAGACAGTGTGCAGTATGGTAGCCACTAGCTCCAAGTGGCTGTTGAGCACTTAAAGTGAAGGTAGTGTAATCAAAGAACTGAATGTTAAACTTTAGAAATAAATTAATTTACAATCAAATTAATCAACAATCAAATCAGCATATAATATTTTTCTATTAAACACAACTTTATTGTTTGTAGGAATACTTTTTTACTTTAACTATTTAATCATGTTAGCTATTATTATATTGTAGTATTCAGGTATGTGCATCATTTCTATTATTACTCATAAACTCATTACTACTATACTCAGTGTCAATGGATTGATTCATTTTGAATGAATGAAAAAAGTATTTGTAACCTAGCTAGACAGGTACATACCAAAGTTTATGTTGAGTTGAAAGTTTTCAAAATATTTCAAAATAATAATGATTTTAAACACTTTTATTACATGATTTATTATGCAAAAAGGTTTTAATTTTCAATATAAATGACTGCATAAACGACAAGAAAAAATTTAAATAACAAATTATTAATATTAATAAATTAGAGGTACTTTTCAATTTGTGCAAGGTCCCTTTATATATAATCTTAATATTACTGATTTGAATTTAGTGATTTCACTTAATTTAGAAACATAGTTTTGAAACAAATGCTTTTGCTTCAAAGTCAAATCAGTTCTTATTAATAAGTTGAACTAGTTTTGCAAGGCAGATATGAGTATTAAAGAAATATGATTCTGTTACTTGATTCAGTTTCTGGAAAATTTAAGTATGGTTAGAACAACACTGGCATATGAATCTTCTTCTTCAACTGTAAACTTTTAAAATCCAAATATTTCTGATGAACATTTAGTATCTGAATTGAAGTATGCTATTGATGTACCAAACACATCAGAATTTAAGGACATAATATGAAAAAACAATGTAAAAAAACTTAATAATCTGTATTTAGTTACACATTTAAATAAAATATTTTAGATTTATTAGGTTAAATAAACTATATTAAAATTAATTATATCTGTTTTTTACTTATTTAAATGTGACATCTAGAAAATTTAAAATTATATATGTGGCTCACAGTATATTACTATTGGACACGGCTCTAAGAGATAGAAATATACTTAAGTGTCACTCTCTCCTCTCAGTAGTTGTATAATATAATGTGGGAGATAGAGGTATACCCAAGGCTAAAAAACCAGAATGAAGGCACAGCAAATAAATGATTTTTTTGTTTTTTGTTTTTCCCTAAGTCCATTAGTTTTCAGTGATCAAGCAAGTACTTGGTCATTCAGTTGACAGAGTTATTAGTTGCTTGCTGCAAGCAAAGTACTAAAATAGTTTTATCTTCTGATAGATTTGCGATGTTTTCCAACAAGCTCTTGGGGACAGAAAATCATAGATGCTCTTTTTGTGGAGGTATCAAGACAACCTTTGAATATACATGTCTCAAGTTATGAAGGGAAGTTAAAGCTAAAAAAATAGACTTTGGAGTCATTGGTATATTTGTGACAATTAAGGTTATGTTTAAGGCACAGATGGATTGCCCTCAAGAACGATTTATAAGTTCATAAGAGGAACAGGTTATCCTATACTAGAGCAAAAAGTCTTCGTGTTTCAGGGAGTCTTTGAGATACACCCTGAAAATGATATAAATTTTTGGGAAAAACATTAAAAGAGAATTAAATTAAATTAAAAGAATTAAATTAAATTAAAAGAGAATATAGCAAGACCAGTGCATGGACACAATAGAGTGATGCATATTGTGCTGTGTATAGCAAATATTTTGTATTGGAGAGCAATAGGGTAGCAATTTAGGTTGGGTTATGACTTCTGAAGTTTTAAATGGTACTATATAAAGAATATGAACAGTACCCTATTATCATTAGGGAGCAGTTAAGAAATTTTGAAAGGAGAATGGTCTGATCATAGTAGAATTTTCAGAACCTTACTCCAGCATTATTGTGCTGGGCAGATTAAATTGGACAAGCCAAAAATGAAGAAAGTGGCTTGTCAGTCAAGGTATAATTTATAAATATATGGGTTAAAGTGTTGATAATGCACAAAGGAAGAAATAGATGCAAGAACTAAAAGTAGAGTTTGATTTTTTTTTTTAACGATTGAAAGTAGCATTTAAGTAGGCCTTAGTGAGTGATGATATGTAGAGGAATAAGATATAGGGACCAGCCAAGGATGAGCAATATTTCCACTATGGCTGACACGAGGCAGTTGAAGTTCAGAAAAAAAATGTATATTTTAAAAGTATAGTAAATGCTAGCAGGTAGCTGAAAATATGACTAAACAGAGGAAATATGTCAGTATCAGAAATATACACTGGGAATTCTTCCTTAATGGATGAGAGTTAAAATAGTAAGGAAAAAATTGTCCCCGTAAGAGAAATTATAGGACAGACTAGCAGACTACAGATGATTTTAGGAATGCATTTATTTTGTGGCCAGAACAATAGAGAACATCAGTTAATTATACTTAGTGAGATTAGAACAAGAGAAAGAGAGAAAAAAAGATTGAGTACAAGGAGGTAAATGAAATGAAGACTTCTAAGAAAGAGAACATCGTATGAAATGTTGAAAAAAATCCTGAGGCAAAAGATCTAAGAACAACAAAGAGCAGTGAAATGCCAAATCATGAATTTGTTACAGAAATTGTTATTCCATACACTTAATTAATCAGAGACATATTATTTTCTTATAAAAAATGAGAATAATGAATTCTTCCAGAAGAAACTAACAAGAGCATCTAATGCTTGGTGAGTTTACTAGATTCTAGGAATAATTATACAAAAATTCCCTAAATTGCCAGCTTGTTGATCGGGAACTCTTGGAATAGTAACAGTTAACAGTTTTTTAAGAGGTTCTTGACTCTTACATGTACTAATCTGTTTTAGTCTAAATAATATTACATAGTAATATGTTTTTTTATTTCTATAGATAAAATAGAATTCATTTTTAAAATGTGTAAGATTATACTATTTTTCTGATTTACTCAACACCACCCTCTTCCTGTAAGATTTTGTACCTGTAGAACTGCCATGTGTTTCAGTTATCTGTTGCCATGATAATGCCACAATAATGAACAAAATGATTGAAAACATAACATCATAAGGCAGCAGCCTTCTTTATTACTTGTGAGGTTGTTAGTCTTCCAGAGTCATCTTCTGGTCAGGGCCAGACTTGGCTGATCTTGCCTAGGTTCATTTTAATGCATTTGTAGCAAACTGAAGAGTTGTCTGTGGCTGTCTTGTCTAGGGTTGCCTCAGTTGGGTGAATTATCTCTTCTCAGGATGTGACAGGGGTCCAGGAGAAAGAGTAAAAATGTGAAAGGTCCTGAAGGTCTATGTTCAAAAATAGAGAACCACCACTCATATCACTATCTTTTGTCCGAAGTCCATCACAAGACCAGCCCTTATTTAAAGGTGGTGAAATACTCTCCATGTCTAGAAGGGAGAATCTAGGAAGTCACATTCCAAGCATTGTGGATACAAGAAGGATAAGAAGTTGTGAATATTTATACAAGCAATCAACAAGTCCAAGTGATTTGGCCTGCCTTGTTGGAGGAGAATATTTTCTTGCCCTATTGTCTGATTTGGCCGTATGATGTGCTTCGGCCAATGTACTGTGAATAGAAACGTTGAAAGTCTCTACCTCTTTATGAGCCATTGCATCCTTTACCCTCTCTCTTGATCTTTTCTCTCTACCACAAAAACAGCTTGTCGCTGGTGGGGTCTGCTTAGTAGCTGAAATGCTGCTATTAAAAGACACATGGAGTAGTCCTACAACCAAACCATAGCCAGCAATCTTCCAGTTGAGTTAGAAATAAACCTTTCTTATTATAAGTCACTTAGATTTTTTTTATCATAATACAACCCACCATGAACTATTATAAAAGTGTTATTAGGCTTTACATTACTAAGCACTTTCTCAACCAATAGATATCAAACGTACACCTATTTTCAAGTGTCTGTCAATACACCCTTTTTTGTATTGTAAGATATCCTCATACAGTAAATATTAGAATCTATGTCCCAAGGTAGTTGTTTCCATGAGCTGCAAAAAAAACCAAAAAAGAATATGATGTGAATCATCCACATGGCTTTTTTCCCTGTCATAGAAATGATCTATCTGTGAATCTCTTGTTTCTTTCTAATTGTACCTTCAGGACTTTTGAAGCCTATTGAACAAGTAGCCTATTGACCTGAGAATCAGAGTGATAAATTCTACCTTCTAGAATAATAGATGAAAGTGGGAGGAGGGCATATGAAACCAAGAAATATTTATAACAGAGAGTTGAGAATGTAGAATTAAACCACTATGTAAACAATGACAAATGTCTTAAAAACTTAAACTCTGAAAATTCTACTTATTTGTTTTGCTATATCATATAAATGAAATCCTATCTTTGTTATCCACAGAAGAAAATAGTTGAGAGTTGATGTACAAAAACTCACCCTGTGCTATCTTGGATTCACAGAGAGTATACCCTCAAGAAATGGTTATTAATGATAGCTTTTAGAAATTAAAAAAGAAAGACAATTGCTGGAGCAGTTTGAAAAATAGTAAGTGGTTCATTGGAATCCAGCCCAGTTTGAATATTGAATTTGGAGGCTTACATATCAGGAAAACATTTTTTCTTATGTTTCTACCATTTTTATTCATTTTTTTCTCACATGTTTTAAGATACAGCTTTATGAGGTTAGAAAGGAATAAGATAGAGACAGAAATGTTATAACAAATGGAGTGAACACATGGCAAGGTGATAATGACACGAACACACAGGCAGGACTCTCCTTTTCCACCACCCATTCCCTGGTATTTCATCCTGATTTGAAGTAGAGAAATACCTGTAATACAAACTAGCCAGAAATCCATTCCAGTTTCAATTTAAAGTGAAATGAGAAGCTGAAGGGGAGCATGTTGAGATATGTTTATTTTATGGCCCTTGGAAAGATTGATTTCAAAATCTCTAGCAGAATCTTGAGCGTTCTAATTCTGGAGAAAAATAGTTGAGGCAACAGATCTCTGGTTCAGGATTGCCACAGATTCATGTATTTATGGGCTTCAGGATGTTTGCAAAACCCCAGTCATATGAAGTTCTTATTAATCAAGAAGAATTTACTGAGTATCTGTTATGTAGAAACCCTTTCCCCTCAAGTTTTTTTTTTTTTTTTTCCTGTATCTACTATAGTCAAATCGCTTTTTAGTGTCCATTCTACACTGAGCAACATATACTTTGAAAAGCCAATGGATGGTTATTTACTTATGACTCCTTCAGACTCTTCACTTTCTTCTGCTTGATCAACTTCCCAGTAAGAAAAAGCAATGAAGAGATAACACTAAGTTTTGTACAAATGCTAGTATTTTACCTCCTACTAAGAAAAGGTATAAATTTGTAATGATAGACTCAGCTTTGTTGCAGTGACACACATCCTCAAAATTCTCTGTGACTTAAGACATTAAAAAAAAAAAAGTTCCATGAAGATTTGTACAGGGCTCTGCTCCACACAGAACTTTAGGGACTCAGGCCAACAGAAGCTGTGTCATCTTTTAGCTCCACCATCAGGAATATGCCATTTTTGTTGCTCTGGCATGAAATGACACAATAGAGAGATATGCTCTGGAATTAAATTCTTAGTCTGAGAAGTGACATGTGTCACAAATGTTTGCTTCCTATTGGGCAGAGCCAGTCATGTGGTCCCAGCTAAGTGAAAGCTCAGAAGTAGCGTTGTCTGCCCACCTAGAAGACAAAACAAAACTTAAAAATCAATATTGGTGAGAAATAGCAATATCTCAGATTTTAGTTCATTTAAGTTAAAAAAATTGTTGAAGATCTTTGAGAATAACATTGTGTCAAATATGGTGACGTATGCATAAATGAGCAAAATGCAGTCACTTTGCCATAGTTCAGAAGGAGTCATACTGAATCTGCAACAAATCGTATCTCTGCCAACAATATTAGTAATAATAGGTAACATTTACTCTACACTTATTACATGATAACTAAATGAATACACTCAAAAACTAGAGAAGTCATTTCTATTGCTTTTTTCCCATTTTACAAATAGAAAAGTGACACAGAAAGTTGAAGGAACTGGCAAAATTTGATTATAAACTACCTTGAGACCAAAGATGTGATGATAGGAAAATAATAAAACACTTCTATTTTGTTCAAAGCACTCAAATTAATAAATCTCTTTCTATTATTTAATTGTCTATATCCAGACTGCTCAATTAAGATAAAACATGTGGGTGAGCCATAGTTAATTATAACCCACGGCCCTTAATTTATTCATGTTACTCTGGGAGTCATTCTAAAACAGAATGAATTCCGGATATGATCATTAATCTTTTTTGTCTTATCTTTAATAATATATTTCACTTAAAAAGTTTCTTTTTCTTTTCTTTTCTTTCTTTTTTTTTTTGAAGCATTCTTACTATCTTGGGAATATTTCATGTGATAAAATTTATTATATGCTGGATGATCTGTAAAATTTTATTATTTAGTAATTTTGAATCAAATTTTAAAATTAAAATTGTTTAGTGTCAGGATTTATTAATTAATGAACATAGACTTATTTGATATTGGCCCTGTTCAATTCAATGGAGATACATTATAAATAAAATTGATTTTCATGAAAGATTATCAAGAAAATAGAAGAAACAAATAAAAATATTAATAACAATAATAAAGAAAAAATTACAGAGGAGAGACTATGAAGAAAATAGGAGAAAACTTTGAACACTGTTTTGTCAAAATGTTTTACTTAGAAAAAATGACCAATTCCAAGGAAAACATAGCTTTCAAAACTAACTCATAAGAAGCTTGAAAAAATTTATAACAAATTAAAGAACTTGAATACATTTAAAAATATACAACAAATAGTTTTTAGATGATTTCAAAGTTTAGTTCACCAAACTATCAGATAGATAATCCCTATAATCATATAATTTCTATTATTTACAAACTTTGCCAGAGAAAATAAAAAGAGAACACCATCATTTTGCTTTATAAGATATATAACTTTGTTATCAAAATCAGATAAGGATGAGATATTCTCACTCATTAATATTGATGCAAAAATTACCCATTTGAGTTTATTCAAGAAGAGAAGGCTGCTTCAATTTTGGGGAAATTTTGTTTACCTAATTCCCATGCTAATATAATGAAGGAACACCACAATATCTCAATAGATGCATTAGAAACATTTGAAAAACTTCAATACCATTTTATTTTTAAAATACTTTCCAACTAGAAACAGACTGGATCCTTACCACATTGAATGATGTCTACTACTAATATAAAATTAATGTTAAACATTAGAAGCATTTTTAAAAATAATAAACGAAATAAAAAGTCCATTGTCATGCCTTTTATTCAATATTTTATTTGTTGAATAAAAAAAGAATTTCAGGGACTTCCCTGGTGGTGCAGTGGCTAAAAATCCACCTGCCAATGCAGGGGACACGGGTTTGATCCCTGGTCTGGGAAGATCCCACATGCCGTGGAGCAACTAAGTCCATGCACCACAACTGCTGAGCCTGTGCTCTAGAGCCCGCAAGCCACAACTACTGAAGCCCACGGGCCACAACTACTGAAGCCCACATGCCTAGAGCACATGCTCCGCAACACGAGAAGCCACCACAATGAGAAGCCTGCACACCGCACCGGTAGCCCCCACTCACCGCAACTAGAGAAAGCCCGTGGGCACCAATGAAGACACAATGCAGTCAAAAAATAAAAGAAAAAAATAATTTTAAAATATAAGGGGATATTTAAACTTCTGAAAAGAAACCAAATAAATATTAATCACAAATGAAATAATTGCCTACATAAGATACCACAAGAATTTAGCAAAAAAATTATTGTAATTCATCAGATAATTCACCAAGTGGCTCGATTCAAAATCAGTATACAAAAACCAATTGCATTTCTCTGTGCCAACAACCTAAAAATCTTTTTTTTTTTTTTAAGATCTTTTTTGGAGTATAATTGCTTTACAATGCTGTGTTAGTTTCTGCTTTATAACAAAGTCAATCAGTTATACATATACATATGTCCCCATATCTCTTCCCTCTTGCATCTCCCTCCCTCCCACACTCCCTATCCCACCACTCTAGGTGGTCACAAAGCACAGAGCTGATCTCCCTGTGCTATGCGGCTGCTTCCCACTAGCTATCTATTTTACGTTTGGTAGTGTATATATGTCCATGCCACTCTCTCACTTTGTCCCAGCTTACCCTTCCCCCTCCCCATATCCTCAAATCCATTCTCTAGTAGGTCTGCATCTTTATTCCCAACTTGCCCCTACGTTCTTCTGATCCTTTTTTTTTCTTTTTCTTTTTTTTTAGATTCCATATATATGTGTTAGCATAAGGTATTTGTTTTTCTCTTTCTGACTTACTCTGTATGACAGTCTCTAGGTCCATCCACCTCACTACAAATAACTCAGTTTCGTTCCTTTTCATGGCTGAGTAATATTCCATTGTATATATGTGCCACATCTTCTTTATCCATTCATCTGTTGATGGACACTTAGGTTGCTTCCATGTCCTGGCTATTGTAAATAGAGCTGCAGTGAACATTTTGGTACATGACTATTTTTGAATTATGGTTTTCTCAGGGTATATGCCCAGTAGTGGGATTGCTGGGTCATATGGTAGTTCTATTTTTAGTTTTTTAAGGAACCTCCATACTGTTCTCCATAGTGGCTGTATCAATTTACATTCCCACCAACAGTGCAAGAGGGTTCCCTTTTCTCCACACCCTCTCCAGCATTTATTGTTTGTAGATTTTTTGATGATGGCTATTCTGACCAGTGTGAGATGATCTCATTGTAGTTTTGATTTGCATTTCTCTAATGATTAATGATGTTGAGCATTCTTTCATGTGTTCATTGGCAATCTGTATATCTTCTTTGGAGAAATGTCTATTTAGGTCTTCTGCCCATTTTTGGATTGGGTTGTTTGTTTTTTTGATATTGAGCTGCATGAGTTGCTTGTATGTTTTGGAGATTAATCCTTTGTCACTTGCTTCATTTGCAAATATTTTCTCCCATTCTGAGAGTTGTCTTTTTGTCTTGTTTATGGTTTCCTTTGCTGTGCAAACGCTTTTAAGTTTCATTAGGTCCCATTTGTTTATTTTTGTTTTTCTTTCCATTTCTCTAGGAGGTGGGTCAAAAAGGATCTTGCTGTGATTCATGTCATAGAGTGTTCTGCCTAAGTTTTCCTCTTAGAGTTTGATGGTGTCTGGCCTTACATTTAGGTCTTTAATCCATTTTGAGTTTATTTTTGTGAATGGTGTTAGGGAGTGTTCTAATTACATTCTTTTAAATATAGCTGTCCAGTTTTCCCAGCACCACTTATTGAAGAGGCTGTTTTTCTCCACTGTATATTCTTGCCTCCTTTATCAAAGATAAGGTGACCATATTAGCATGGGTTTTTCTCTGGGCTTTCTATCCTGTTCCATTGATCTATATTTCTGTTTTTGTGCCAGTACCATACTGTCTTGATTATTGTAACTTTGTAGTATAATCTGAAGTCAGGGAGCCTGATTCCTCCAGTTTCATTTTTCTTTCTCAAGATTGCTTTGGCTATTCGGGGTCTTTTGTGTTTCCATACAAATTGTGAAATTTGTTGTTCTAGTTCTGTGAAAAATGCCAGTGGTAGTTTGATAGGGATTGCATTGAATCTGTAGATTGCTTTGGGTAGTAGAGTCATTTTCACAATGTTGGTTCTTCCAATCCAAGAACATGGTATCTCTCTCCATCTGTTTGTATCATCTTTAATCTCTTTCATCAGTGTCTTATAATTTTCTGCATACAGGTCTTTTGTCTCCTTAGGTCGGTTTACTCCTAGATATTTTATTCTTTTTGTTGCAATGGTAAATGGGAGTGTTTTCTTAATTTCTCTTTCAGATTTTTCATCATTGGTGTATAGGAATGCAAGAGATTTCTGTGCATTAATTTTGTATCCTGCTACTTTACCAAATTCATGGATTAGCTCTAGTAGTTTTCTGGTAGCATCTTCAGGATTCTCTATGTATAGTATCATATCATCTGAAAACAGTGACAGTTTTACTTCTTTTCCAATTTGGATTCCTTTTATTTCTTTTTCTTCTCTGATTGCTGTGGCTAAAACTTCCAAAACTATGTTGAATAATAGTGGTGAGAGTGGGCAACCTTGTCTTTTTCCTGATCTTAGTGGAAATGGTTTCAGTTTTTCACTATTGAGGACGATGTCTGTGGGTTTGTCATATATGGCCTTTATTACTTTGAGGAAAGTTCCCTCTATGCCTACTTTCTGGAGGGTTTTTATCATAAATGGGTATTGAATTTTGGCAGAAGCTTTCTCTGCATCTATTGAGAGGAACATATGGTTTTTCTCCTTCAATTTGTTAATATGGTGTATCACGTTGTTTGATCTGCATATATTGAAGAATCCTTGCATTCCTGGGATAAACCCCACTTGATCATAGTATATGATCCTTTTAATGTGCTGTTGGATTCTGTTTGCTAGTATTTTGTTGAGGATATTTGCATCTATGTTCCTCAGTGATACTGGCCTGTAATTTTCTTTCTTTGTGACATCTTTGTCTGGTTTTGGTATCAGAGTGATTGTGGCCTCGTAGAATGAGTTTGGGAGTGTTCCTCCCTCTGCTATGTTTTGGAAGAGTTTGAGAAGGATAGGTGTTAGCTCTTCTCTAAATGTTTGGTAGATTTCACCTGTGAAGCCATCTGGTCCCGGAATTTTGTTTGCTGGAAGACTTTTAATCACATTTTCAATTTCAGTGCTTGTGATTGGTCTGTTCATATTTTCTATTTCTTCCTGGTTCAGTCTTGGAAGGTTGTGCATTTCTAAGAATTTGTCCTTTTCTTCCAGGTTGTCCATTTTATTGGCATATAGCTGCTTGTAGTAATCTCTCATGATCCTTTGTATTTCTGCAGTGTCAGTTGTTACTTTTCCTTTTCCATTTCTAATTCTATTGATGTGAGTCTTCTCCCTTTTTTTCTTGATAAGTCTGGCTAATGGTTTGTCAGTTTTGTTTATCTTCTCAAAGAACCAGCTTTTACTTTTATTGATCTTTGCTATCATTTCCTTCATTTCTTTTTCAATTATTTCTGATCTGATCTTTATGATTTCTTTCCTTCTGCTAACTTTGGGGTTTTTTGTTCTTCTTTCTCTAATTGCTTTAGGTGTAAGGTTAGGTTGTTTATTTGAGATGTTTCTTGTTTCTTAAGGTAGGCTTGTATAGCTATAAACTTCCCTCTTAGAATTGCTTTTGCTGCATCCCATAGGTTTTGGGTCATTGTGTTTTCATTGTCATTTGTTTCTAGGTATTCTTTGATTTCCTCTTTGATTTCTTCAGTGATCTCTTGGTTATTAAGTAGTGTGTTGTTTAGCATCCATGTGTTTGTATTTCTTACAGATATTTTCTTGTAATTGATATCTAGTCTCATAGCACTGTGGTCAGAAAAGATACTTGATATGATTTCAATTTTCTTAAATTTACCAAGGCTTGATTTGTGACCCAAGATATGATCTATCCTGGAGAATGTTCCATGAGCTCTTGAGAAGAATGTGTATTCTGTTGTTTTTGGATGGAATGTCCTATAAATATCAACTAAGTCCATCTTGTTTAATGTATCATTTAAAGCCTGTGTTTCCTTATATATTTTCATTTTGGATGATCTGTCCATTGGTGAAAGTGGGGTGTTAGAAGTCCCCTACTATGATTGTGTTACTGTCGATTTCCCCTTTTATGGCTGTTAGTATATGCCTTATATATTGAGGTGCTCCTCTGTTGGGTGCATAAGTATTTACAATTGTTATATCTTCTCCTTGAATAGATCCCTTGATCATTATATAGTGTCCTTCTTTGTCTCTTGTAATAGTCTTTATTTTAAAGTCTATTTTGTCTGATATGAGAATTGCTACTCCAGCTTTCTTTTGACTTCCTTTTGCATGGAATATCTTTTTCCATCCCCTCCCTTTCAGTCTGTATGTGTCCCTAGGTCTGAAATGGGTCTCTTGTAGACAGCATATAAACGGGTCTTGTTTTTGTATCCATTCGGCCAATCTATGTCTTTTGGTTGGAGCATTTAATCCATTTACATTTAAGGTAATTATTGATATGTATGTTCCTATTACCATTTTCTTAATTGTTTTGTGTAGGTCTCTTCCTTCTCTTGTGTTTCCTGCCTAGAGAAGTTCCTTTAACATTTATTGTAAAGCTGGATTGGTTGTGCTGAATTCTCTTAGCTTTTGCTTGTCTGTAAAGCTTTTAATTTCTCCGTCAAATCTGAATGAGATCCTTGCTGGGTAGAGTAATCTTGGTTGTAGGTTTTTCTCTTTCATCACTTTAAATATGTCCTGCCACTCCTTTCTGGCTTGCAGAGTTTTGCTGAAAGATCAGCTGTTAACCTTATGGGGATTCCCTTGTGTGTTATTTGTTGTTTTTCCCTTGCTGCTTTTAATATTTGTTCTTTGTATTTAATTTTTGATAGTTTGATTAATATGTGTCTTGGCATGTTTCTCCTTGGATTTTTCCTGTGTGGACTCTCTGTGCTTCCTGGACTTGATTAACTATTTCCTTTACCATATTAGGGAAGTTTTCAACTATAATCTCTTCAAATATTTTCTCAGTCCCTTTCTTTTTCTCTTCTTCTTCTGGGACCCCTATAATTTGAATGTTGGTGTGTTTAATGTTGTCCCAGAGGTCTCTGAGACTGTCCTCAATTCTCTTATTTCTTTTTTCTTTATTCTCCTCTGCAGTAGTTATTTCCACTATTTTATCTTCCAGGTCAGTTATCCATTCTTCTGCCTCAGTTATTCTGCTATTGATCCCTTCTAGCGAATCTTTAATTTCATTTATTGTGCTATTCATCACTGTTTGTTTGTTCTTTATTTCTTCTAGGTCCTTGTTAAACATTTCTTGTATTTTCTCCATTCTATTTCCAAGATTTTGGATCATCTTTACTATCATTATTCTGAATTCTTTTTCAGGTAGACTGCATATTTCCTCTCCATTTGTTAGGTCTGGTGGGTTTTTGCCTTGCTCCTTCATCTGCTGTGTGTTTCTCTGTCTTCTCATTTTGCTTAACTTACTGTGTTTGGGGTCTTCTTTTCGCACGCTGCAGGTTTGTAGTTTCCGTTGTTTTTGGTGTCTCTCCCCAGTGGCTAAGGTTGGTTCAGTGGGTTGTGTAGGCTTCCTGGTGGAGGGGACTAGTGCCTGCGTTCTGGTGGATGAAGCTGGATCTTGTCTTTCTGGTGGGCAGGTCCACGTCTTGTGGTGTGTTTTGGGGTGTCTGTGGCCTTATTATGATTTAGGCAGCCTCTATGCTAATGGATGGGGTTGTGTTCCTGTCTTGCTAGTTGTTTGGCATAGGGTGTCCAGCACTGTAGCTTGCTGGTCGTTGAGTGGAACTGGGTCTTGGCGTTCAGATGGAGATCTGTGGAAATTTTCCCCGTTTGATATTACGTGGAGCTGGGAGGTCTCTTGTGGACCAGTGTCCTGAACTTGGCTCTCCCACCTCAGAGGCACAGCCCTGAAGCCTGGCTGGAGCACCAAGAGCCTGTCCTCCACACGGCTCAGAATGAAAGGGAGAAAAAAAGAAGAAGATAAAGTAAAATAAAATAAAGTAAAATGAAATAAAATAAAGTTATTAAAGTAAAAAAGAATTATTAGAGAAAAAAAATTTAAGTTATAAAAAAAAAAAAACAAAAACGGACAGACAGTACCCTAGGACAAATGGGAAAAGCAAATCTATACAGACAAAATCACCCAGAAGCATACACATACACACTCACAAAAAGAGAAAAAGGGGAAAAAATAATATATCTTTTTTCCCAAAGTCCACCTCCTCAATGTTGGATGATTCATTGTCTATTCAGGTGTTCAACAGATACAGGTGAATCAAATTGATTGTGGAGCTTTAATCCGCTGCTTCTGAGGCTGCTGGGAGCAATTTCCCTTTCTCTTCTTTGTTCCCACTGGGGTTCAGCTTTGGATTTGGACCCGCTTCTGGGTGTAGGTCGCCTGAGGGCGTCTGTTCCCCGCTCAGACAGGACGGGGTTAAAGGAGCAGCTGCTTCGGGGGCTCTGGCTCACTCAGGCCGGGGGGAGGGAGCGGTACGGAGGAGGCGGGGCGAGCCTGCGGCAGCAGAGGCCGGCATGACATTGCAGCAGCCTGAGGCGCGCCGTGTGTTCTCCCGGGGATGTTGTCCCCGGATCCCGGGACCCTGGCAGTGGCGGGCTGCACAGGCTACCGGGAGGGGCGGTGTGGTTAGTGACCTGTGCTTGCACACAGGCTTCTTGGTGGCGGCAGCAGCAGCCTTAGCGTCTCATGCCCGTCTCTGGGGTCCGCGCTGTTAGCCGCGGCTCACGCCGGTCTCTGGAGCTCGTTTAGGCGGCGCTCTGAATCTCCTCTCCTCGCGCACCAGGAAACAGAGGCAAGAAAAAGTCTCTTGCCTCTTCGGCAGCTGCAGACCTTTTCCCGGACTCCCTCCCAGCCAGCTGTGGTGCGCTAACCCCTTCAGGCTGTGTTCACGCCGCCAACCCCCGTCCTCTCCCTGCGATCCAACCGAAGCCCGAGCCTCAGCTCCCAGCCCCGCCCGCCCCGGCGGGTTAGCAGACAAGCCTCTCGGGCTGGTGAGTGCTGCTCCGCGCCGAGTCTCTGTGCGGGAATCTCTCCGCTTTGCCCTCCGCACCCCTGTGGCTGCGCTCTCCTCCGTGACCCCGAAGCTCCCCCCTCCGCCACCCGCAGTCTCCGCCCGCGAAGGGATCCCTAGTGTGTGGAAACCTTTCCTCCTTCACGGCTCCCTCCCACTGGCACAGGTCCCATCCCTATTCTTTTGTCTCTGTTATTTCTTTTTTCTTTTGCCCTACCCAGGTACGGGGGGAGTTTCTTGCCTTTTGGGAGGTCTGAGGTCTTCTGCCAGCGTTCAGTAGGTGTTCTGTAGGAGCTGTTCCACATGTAGATGTATTTCTGATGTATTTGTGGGGAGGAGGGTGATCTCCGCTTCTCACTCCTCCGCCATCTTGAAGGTCTTCCTGTCCCATAAGATTCTGATGCAGAACATCTAGTATGAGGCCCAAAATTTTTCATTTATGCCAAGCAATTTAGGTGATTCTCACGTAGTATCATACTTTTTAAATGTTAGTTTAAAATGGGATATATAACTCAGAAAATATAATAAAAGAAGCAACAAGGGAATTAACATGATACACTAGAAAATACTTAGAACAGAAGAAGGCAATAATGGAGGAATAGAGGAATGAAAAAAACCTAAGACATATAGAAAATAGCAAAATGGCAGGCAGGAATATTATCTTATCAGTAATTACAGTAAATGTAAATGAATAAAACACTCCAATCAAAAGGGATATATTTTGAAGCTCCTCCTCCCTAAAAATCTTGATAAAATGTTTACCACCAAATTATGCTTATAGAAATTAGACCAAAATATATAGAGACAAATCATATTATCTAAGCAGAAAGACCCACTGTCATAAATATATCTCTTCTGAAATTGATTCAAATATTTGATGATCTTTACTTAAAATTCCAACAGGGATCTTTGTGGAGCTTGCCAAGTTAATCATGGCTGAATGTGTAGACTAAAGGAAACACTTATATACTGCAAGTGGCTATGGACTTTGTGCATGTACTTTAAAAATTTAGTGTGGCATTCTCTGGTGGAGTTAAAAATACATGTATACTTTGCATCTACAAAATCCTAGAGAAACTGTTGCCATGTATACCAAGTGACCATCATCAAGAGTGTTCATTGCAACTTTGTATTTAATAGCAAAAGAAACCCCCTAGAAATAATCCTAATGACTATCACCAGAAAAATAAGTAAATACCCTGTCTTATAATCATCTAAAATAATAATATACAACGATGAAAATTAAGGTATCAGCCCTTCACTAGTCAGCATGGCTAAATCACAAAAACACAACATGATAGAATACATACAGTATGGTATCATTTATATAAACTCTATAAACTTACAAAACCTAACTCTGTATCTTTAATGGACATACATGTGTAGTCAAACTATAGTGAAAAACATGAGAATGAGTAACACTAAATTTAAATGATATTAACACTTTTATGAGAGAAAAAATTTATGAAGGAGTGGCAGAAAGAGGCTTCCAGGTCTTTTTAAGTACTCAGTTGCTTAATCTGGGAAGTAGTTCCATAGGTTTTTACTTTATTATTCTTTATACTTTAAGTATACATTACATATTATTTTTCATGTTTGAAATGTCACATACCAAAAACAGTTTCCAGAAAAGAAAGAAAGAAAGAAAGAAAGAAAGAAACAGAGTAGTTATATTAGCATTCTTGTTGGTGTGGGAGTAAGATGAAAGGGGTAATACATTTTAATCAGAAGAACCAGGCAAGTTCAGGAAACAGAAGTAGCACAAAACAAGAACTGGGGGGCAAAACTGTTCACTTTATTTTAGGGCATTCCCTTCCCTATTAGCAGAATTATCCCTCACAAAATGAGTACCTTACATTTGAGTCTTTACAAAGTCTCTCACAGAGTAGAACACTCTTAATTCTTTATTTTGAACAACAACAACAAAAATAAAAAACCTTTTGGAGGAAAGATATAATAGCTGAAAATTACCTCAGTCTGTGATACTTTTAAATAGTTATTAAGTTCACCAGAGGAAATCAGCAAGACAAGGATTGAGGGATAGTCACAACCCTACTGGGAGCATCTACTGGCAACAGCCCCTCCGGACATTATCGGAATGAGTCCTAAGAAAATATTAAAATTCCAAGAGTCATGGACTCTTATTTACAAGATGAAGGATTTTGAAACTTTAGTTAAAATTTAGACTCAATTTTGATGAAAGAATGTAAAAATGCAAATTTCAGTAACCATTGAAAATTGTTGTTTTATGTATTGCTAAACAAAGGCTCGGAGATTTAAGTGGCATGGTAAATTTAAGTAAATTTAAATTCACTGATGATTCCTTGTTGATCATCTTTGCTGCCTGTAGCTTTATTTCTTTTTTCAACAAAGAATGAAGAGAAATATCCCCGCCTTTGGTAAAGCTATTTGGGTTTTATGCTTGCAGTGTTTTGAAAGAGTAAAACATTGCCTAAAAGAAATTTTTCTTCACTACGACTGGATGGCAATACATGACGCTTATAAGTAGGCCATAAAAGCTTTGAAATATACATCTTTTAAAAATATATAAAAACTTTAACTTATGTCTGATAATTTTCTCCCAGATTATATCCTTAAACCATGCTTGTATATGTGTTGGGTGACATATGACTTCATTATTGCTATATAGCTCTGGTTCAGGCCAGCCCTCATGAATTCCAAAGAATAAGTATTTCTCACTCTAAACCCTCAACTGGTACAAAGGTTTCTGAATCATCAGTAGAGGTTGGTTTTGCATCTTCTTATACCTGAATGTTTCTTTTTAGCTTTCCCCAGATATTCGTGCTTGCCAAGCCTGTTCAGAAAAGTACTTAAGCATTCCTGGACTCTTGGTTGAACACGGCGAGCCTCATTCCCTGTAATCGGATAAAAAAGACGCTTTCATTTGTTGAACAGCATGATGTAGGATTGTATCAACCATGCTTCTCGGAGAAAGGTGAGTGTGACTGCTACTAAATTAATCTTTCCTTAAAACAAAACTAAATTGTGTTTTCTGGTAGCTAATCATATAACAGGTAAATTCTACAGTTCAGGATAAATACCACCTGCTGATAATAGTTATTTCCTTATTCTCAGTTTTTTAATTAATTATATGGTAAAGTGGTTTTAGCAAACTCTTGAAAACTATACCACAAATATTACTTGTAAATTAAATAAGTTCACATTTCAACATTAAGATCCAAAGTTATAAGCACACCACTCTATGTATTGTCTGATAAAATGTGTGTTAGCCATAAATAGGTAGAATTTGCCAAGATATGCATTTACATTGAGATATGGTTTCCTTAGATATTAAATTGTAGACGTGATTAAAAAGTGGCAAAAACAAAAAATTTTAATCAAATTTTATAATATACAGTTTTTATATGAAAAAAGAAGTATTGAATATCTCTAGCTAGAAACAATAGTATTCTGCTTAATAGTCTACTGCTTATGCATGCAAAATAGATTGCTTAAATTATAGACATTCATATAGAAATAATCATGTTTGGCAAAAGTCCATGACCACTTTCTTGAGATTTACAGAGGAAAAGATGTATGTTTCATGATATAAAAATATATTGTTAAGATAATATTTACTTTATTTCACTTCTTCAAGCGTCTCATAAAATACTAGTAATTAATTTTGGAGGTTAAATATTAATATTTATAAGACATTTGTCTTTGTTATTATGATATACCCTTGCTAAAATTGTTAAGATACATTTGGCCAACATAATAACTCTCTACAGAATTTTTTCAGAAAGGGGAAAAATTAAAATGGTTCTCAAGACTTGATTATTTAAAAGTACTTGTGTTGTACACTTCAAAATATTTAAGGGAAATAAAAACTTTGAGAAACCTATTTTGAAAGCTAGTATTTAAAATAGAACCTGGAAAATCCAGTGCTTCAGGAAAACAGAGATAAACCCAGAGGGATGCCCTTTTATGCCAAGAGGTAAGATTTTCTCCAACTCGGGGCTCTCTGATCCCCTACTGTACATTGTTTGAGTTCCATATGGGCCATATTCTCATCTTTCTACAGAGGAAGAATTATTGTACATTTTCTGTAACTATGATGAAAGAGTCCACAAAATAGAGTATGATAAGTATAGTTCTTCTATCTTTCGTTTTTAATTAAGCTAGTTCTTGTACTTCGTCTTTTTCACTGTTACCAAGCAATGGAGTCCCCATCAACCCAGATCCTCTTCCACTAACAACTGTTAGGGCAGGATAAGAAAATTAACTGTTATATAGTAAGTAGGCACTTGATAAATGTGCACTGAATTAAATAAGAACTTTATTGTCAGGGTCCTCATATCTAAATTGTCTCTTTTGTGCACACTGAGTTTCAATGAAAGGTTTTTTTAAACTTTCTTTTCTTGTGATGTTTTGGAGATCCCTTCCATAAAGGTGTTTTTACTGAATATCTGTTCTACCTGTGAATTGCCAAAAACACAGTCAATTTGAATAATATAGGACATAGGAGCATAAAAACAACAAAAGCAAAGAAAAAGAGGATGAAAGAGATTTTTAGTACTTTTATTGCTGGATTTTTTCCCCCAGAACTTTTTAGATATTTCTCTTTACCTCACAGTTATTAGAGGATGGCAGGAAGTCTTTTGTTATTATTATTTTCATTTGAATCTGCAGGTGCCTTGATCTTGGAGTTTCCAGCCACCAGAACTGTGAGAAAAATTTTCTGTTGTTCATAAGCTGCTTAGTTTATGGTATCTTGTTAAGTCAGCCTGGAAAGGCTAAGACAGGAGCTTTCCAAAACAAGGGACAAACCGCTCCAGGGATCTAGTTTGATGAGAACATGAAAACTTTTGTTCTCACCACTGACCTCTAAACCTTAGCACATCCTGAGAGGTGTGTGCACCTCTGGCACACACACGTATGTGTTTGTGTGTATGTGGTGTGCACATATGCACGTGTTTTTATGAGTGTGCCTCACTGCATCTGCTATCCAAGTCCCTGATGCTGCAGCTCAGCTCAGGGGCCCAGAGCCCCTTTGTGCAACTATCACTATTATTACTGCTGCCAGCATGATGCTTGCTCCTTACTCCATCTATCTTGTGTCGAATACCCAATGGGTTAAGTCTGGCACCAGTGTGTCTGATTAGCAAAGTTGGGATCACATACCTTTGTCCTAGAGAGGCTGGAATTAAGTACCAAGAGCGCAGGTTTCCTCCCAACTAAGATTCATAAAGTGGGAATTCCCCGGAGAGGATCGGAGGTGCTGGTTCTCTGCAGTGGATATTGCTTGCTGTCCGTAAAATCTGTTTTCTCCTTTTCTTGTACATGCGACCGAACTACATTTCTTTATTATTTTTCTTTTATATTTCACTGTAACATGCGTCTGAGGTCTTTCTAGTGGCACGCGAGCAGAAATAACACGTGCACCTTGCAAGCTCAGGTTAAAGATAATGGGCAGGGCTTTTCTGACCTATCTTTCCCCTTACGGTCAACCAGAAACCAGAGCAACTCAAATTTGACCATATAATGACAGTTTCCTAGGGGACTGCAAAGCAATGAGACAAAAAAGACTCTGTCCTTGAGTTACTGTGTAGAGAACAGCCCCCTGGCAATTGGAACTCCATTTCAGTCTATTACATGGGAGGAGGATAAACTTCCACCCTCTTTAATCCTCTCCTCTATTACAGTGTCCTGTCCTTACCTTGACAGCCTCCAAAACCAATCACTAGTAGCTAGTAGAGTGTTCTATGTTTAGCTATATTTATTTCACCTACTGTAAGCCTATGTTACTGGTCAAAACGAAACCAGTGAACTGTAGTACGAACTTTAGTTATTATTTTTATTTTGTTTGTTCTTTGGAGATTATTTAATTTTAATTTACATTTCAATGTAACCTGTTTCTTGAAAACCTGTTTCAGAAATGCCAAATGTATTTTCAAGTGTACACATTGTGACCTTTCTTTGTAATACACTCATGATTCTTTAAATTATAAAATATTTCTAGCCTGTATTAGTGTTTTGGAAGATATGGTTTTAGATTACAAACCATTTGATCACCCTGCACTCTTGCATGTAGTATTTCTTCAGGCCCAAATATCTTCTCATCGTCCTTGTCTTATTAGCAAATTCTTATTTATCATTGAAAGCCCAGGTCAGATGCAATCTCCCATAAGTTCCCCTATAAGCAGTCTTCTGTATTGTCTCTGTCCTGTCTCTGTATTTGTACATTATTCTATTTTCACAAGCCCTGGATATTTTTAATGGTTTCTTTACATCTCTGCCTCCCATATTGAATTGTGAGTGCTGGTGAATAAGCTCCATTATTATGCCTTTATTTTCTGATATCTTCACATTACAAATATTTTCCAGTTGAACTTCATTACATTATAATGAAGCCATTAGTACACTCCTATAACATAGCAGTAAGCACACTTTTCACTTGAGTATTTGACATGAAATAACATGTGTATTAATAGTTCTCACAATTCTAGCTGTTACTTAAATTGTGTGTGATTCTGTTCTACTTCCTCTCCAAAACACAACATAAAACAAAAGCAGATAGCAAAGATTTTTATGTAAAACTACTTGATATCTGGAAAATAAAATTTCAATATTTGAATATCTCATTACAAGCTTCAATCCTTCCAATCTTCCCAATATCTCTTTACTACCTGCACTTTGCTTTATCAGTTCTCTCAACTTTAGTATTTATTCTCCCAGTTTATCAATTTCCTCTTACCCTTAGTAACCTGCCTTCTAGTCAAATGAGCTATTATTTAACCAGCCTATTCCATATTTGTATTCTTCTCCTATACAAATTCAAAAAATTCCTACACAGGGATACATTCTATAATCTGCATTTTTCATATTTAAAATGGAACAGTTGAGTTCTAATGGGAAAGGGGCATTTCTTTTTTTTTTTTTTTTTTAATTTTTTTTTATAGAGGGGCATTTCTTAAATGACTTTTCCACCTCGGATTAATAATTCTTATTCTCTACTATCTCATGAAAATTCTTATTAACATTTAATTATATTTTATTATTTTTTCACTTTTATCATTAAGTGTAGTTGCCACCATCCCCCAAATTTCCTTTACTTTCTCTGAGTAAAAAACATCCTTTTATATTTCATCAGGAAGAAACCTCATTATTCATAATCTCTTAAATTTTTAAGACTTGCCACCTAACCTGATTTCAATAATTTATTTAGATGTAATTGGCATATAATAAGCTGGACATAAACTGTACACTTTGATATGTTTTGAAATATGTATATACCAATGAAACCATATCTACACTCAAGGAAATGAACATATCCATCACCCTAAATTTTCTGTATGCCTGTTTGTAATCTCTCCCTCTCACCTCTCCTGCCCCCTCTACCTCTTCCCAAACACTGATCTTCTTTCTCTCACTCTAGGTTAATTTATTTTCTAAAATTTTGTTTAAGTGGAATCTTTCATTACACAGTCTTTTTTTCTATAAAAGGCTTCCTGCACTCAGCATAATTATTTTGAGATTCACAAGGACTACATGTCTCAATAGTTCATCTCTTTTTATTGCTGAGATGTATTTAGTCATATTGATATACCACAAGATTTTTATTTATTCAACTGTTGATGGGCATTTGGGTTGTTTTCAATTGGGGGGCTATTAGAAATGAAGCTGTAATGAACATCTGTGTGTCTGTGTAGACCTATGCTTTCATTTATCTTTAGTAGGAGAAATACGGTAGGTATATATTTAACTTTGTAAGAAACTGCCAAATTGTCTTCCAAGTGCTTGTATCATTTTCTATTTATATTGGTTTTTAGAGTTCCAGTTGCTTGGCATTGTTTCCAACATACAATACAGTCAGTCTTTAATTTTATTTGTTCTACTAGGTGTGATGTGGTCTCTCATTGGGTTTTAACTGCATTGCCATGATCATTAATAATATTGAGCGTCTTTCACCTGGAGCCCTTTTATTTACAATCTATAAATCTGCTATGGTAAAGTGTTCAAATTTTTTAACACATTTCACTAGGTTTTTTATTTTCTTATTGAATTTAATGACTTATTTATATATTCTGGCAGTGATAATAACCCAATTTTGTTCTTCTTTTTAAAGTTATTTTGGCTACTCTAGATCCTTTGTATTCCTATATAAATTTTAGAAACATCTTGTTAATTTTGTTCAAAGAAACCTGCTCTGAATGTGATTGGATTGGGTTGAATCTATAGATCAATTTGGGGAGAACCAATGCCTTAAAATACTGAATGTTTAAATCCATTAACATGGCATTTGTGATGTATTATTTTGCTAGGTTTGCTGAAACAAAGTGCCATAGACTGGGTAGCTTAAAAAACAGAAATGTACTGTCCCCCAGTTCTGGCAGCTAGAAGTCCTGAAGTGTTAGCAGGCTTGACTTCTTTTGTGTGTGAGGGAAGGATCTGTTCCAGGCTTCTCTCCTTGGCTCATCGATGGTCATGTTCTCCCTTTGTATCTTCACATCATCTTCCTTCTGTTCCTGTCTCTGTGCCCACATTTTCCCTTTTTATATGGACGTCAGCCATATTGGATTAAGGCCCACACTAATGACTTCACTCTAGCTTGATTACTTCTGCAAGGACCCTATCTCCAAATAAGGTCACATTCTGACATGTGAATTTGGGGGGACACAGTTCAAACCATAACATGTAGTTAGTGGCTAACATAGTGCATAGTATAGCTAGAATATCTTACCAGCATATTAAATATTTGGCTCTCAAAGCATTGGTCAGAACTTGTCACATGATCCTGACTCCAATGAGTGTGGGAAAGTGCAGTCTTACCCTGTGTCAGGAAGGCAGGGAAACAAAGCTATCTGGTGAATAGCACTGATGATCACTTGCTCTATGATTTGATTTTTAATATTTTTATAGTAAACAAAGAAGGAATTAATAATCAAGGCAAGATACTGGCAATCACATTTTTCTTCTACACAGTAGTCATTTTTCATATACATTAAAATGTTCTATTATTTCTTTTTAGTTTCCTGTGGTTGTAGAAAAATGTAAGGCTGTGATAACAATAATATTTTGATTATTCTATTCATGGGATTTATATAGTTGGAAAACTGTAGAAGTTTCTATATGTAATCAAATATCTTATTGAAATGTTATGCCACATGAATTCCCATTGATAAAAGGAGAGGAAATTATGGCAAAACTAAATCTTATTAAAGTTTAGAAGGATATTAAGAAAAAGGATGCCTTCTTGAAGAATAGGACGTTCTACATTTATAATTTGCTATTTAATTTCTAATTAAAATAAAGAACTGAATTCTCCATGGCATGACACATTATGTAATACACATGCTAGAAAACACCTTATAAAACCTAACACATGCTGTATGGTAAATGCTCTGTGGAAACTTATGTCTCTTAATAATATTGAGTTTTATTATCTTGTGTGTTTAATATCAAATTTCAGGGCAGAAATTTATTATTGATTTGGCTTTTCTTGTTTTGGCCACTACCATTATATCAGCACATAATTGAGGGACCCAAAGTAATCCTCCTTTATTTTCCTTTCGTTTAATATTGTAAGCCTCAAATTTGTCCCTTTTTATGTATTGATGACATCTATCACAAATTTATTTTCTGCAAGTGCACGTGTTCCTTTGTTTGCTGATCTTAGCTTATTGTTACAAAAACAATTATTAAATGTGATTTCTTGTCTACATAAACAACCTTCACTTTCTCAGTTTTTAAAAGTGAGAATCACAATGCTAGGACACTGTCATATATTACGGTCCTTCCCGGAAGATATCTGTAAGCAAATATAAAGGAATGCTCTGGGAAATGAATAAATATTAGAAATGGAGTAAAGGAAATAGGAAATAATTCTCAAAGTGTAAAACACTTAAAAGAAATTTAAAGTCACTCTAAACTTGCTCCTTACTTCAGGCTTAGATTTATAGCAAATTGATTATTGAAAGCCCATTTAATTTTGTAAAATATGTATCTCACATTACATTAATGGAAACCGTTCAGTGCTCGTTAGAGTAGGTGGGGAGGGCAATATTTAGTACAAAATTTAGGAAGAGGAGATAATTGTCTTGTTTCCTAACAAATCCAAAAACATATAGAGAAATATATATCCCAGAAATATAGAAATATTTTAAATATACAGAAATACATAGATGATATTGCTTTAATCTGAGACATATTTAAGTTTATACTGAGATATTTCTGAGACATGTTTAAGTTATGCTCAATAATTATTATAGGTGAAAATGATAAAACTGTAAAGAACATGATCTTGTTCAGCTCATATTCTTGTGCATCTCAGAGTTTGTGGTGTCACGTGGTTAGCTCTCTGGTTCATTTTATTCTTAACTCATCTACTAAACAACACTCACTATGTTGTTTATTCAACTCTTAACTTTAGTTATCCATAGAGACACACCCTTGAGAAGTGGAGGAGGGGGAGCAGGGCCAGTGCGACCCTGCAGTTACTCTTGTCTCCGTGCCCTCACTGCCATTGCTGCCAAACCGCATGGGAATGAAATTCAACGACAGTTGTGGAGGGACTTGGAAATTGCTAGGGAAGTGCAAAGAAATAATGATGCAAGCCCTCGGCGCAAGTGGATAGGAGAAAGTTGCATTTTGTGTTTCCTTCTATCAAAGTAATTCTGCTATAGATCTACATTCCTCTGGATAAATAGCTTTCTTCCTCCACTATGGTTGTTTTCCACTTCCTGCCTCTTGCTAGACCACAGTAGAGTTTCAAAAACTGCCTGTAGATGAATGTAGGTGGGTGAAAAGTAAAGGAGGTGTTTACATTTATTTGTGAACCCCTTTCTAAAAGTTACTTTTTAAATATTTAATTTATTTATTTTCTTTATTTTTTTGGCTACGTTGGGTCTTAGTTGGGACATGTGGGATCTTTCGCTGTGGTGCACCAGGTTCTCTCTAGTTGTGATGTGCGGGTTTTCTCTCTCTAGTTGTGGCGCAGGAGCTCCGTGGCGCGGAGGCTCCAGGGCACATGGGCTCTGCAGTTGCAGCATGTGGGCTCTCTAGTTGAGGTGCGCCAGCTCAGTAGTTGTGGCACGCGGGCTTAGTTGCCCTGTGGCATGTGGGATCTTATTTCCCCAACCAGGGATTGAACCCACGTCCCCTGCATTGGAAGGTGGATTCTTTACCACTAGACCACCAGGGAAGTCCCTAAAAGTTACTTTAAGTGGTGCTTGGAAGAGGTTTTCCTTTGGTTCATACTTTAGTTTATTTAGCTTCCTGAATTTTGATTGCTTTATCTATCTATGTATCTTTTATTAGTAACTAGGACTAAATGAAAAAAGAGCAAATTAAAACAAAAATAGTATATACAATCAATGATATTTGAAGACACATTAAGTGTGTCTGAAGTAATAATTAGGATAATAAGGAGAAATCATTTTGTAGATTTGCAATATATTCTATTGGTAAGTAATTGTCATAATATTGACATAAATCATTTGATAAGTATGGAACTTTAGAAATTTTTTAAAAAGACAAAAGACTGAACAACAACAACAAACAAAACCAAAAACCACCGTGATCAGAAAACTACCTGAGAAAAATTCTAAGCAAAATCTGGTGTATGAAGTTGCAGAGACCAAAGGGTTATATTTGTAGTAGAGTTGGATACTGTAACCAAAACTTGCTTGTATTTCCTTATCAGATTGTTTAAAAATAGCTTGTCATAAATCCTGCTGAAAATGCACAGTGAGCTTTAATCTGTTACTCAAATTTGACTGGCAAAGTATGTATGTATTAGCATGGTTAATTAACCATAAGACATATTATTCATTGTTTTATTCAAAGATGCTCCTGCTAAAAATCTTATTATCTGTACCTGCAGCTATAACTAAAGGGATGAATGTAAAACTGATGTTGCTTCCTAAATCATGTGAACTAAAAATAATTCTGCAATTTAAAAAACTAAACCTGTTTGCTACTGCCCTTTTGTTTTGTACAAGAATCACATCATCTCAAATGTTCTGTAAGAGTTTGGTTGTGATGTTCTTAAATTCACCAGTTATTCAGAACTTGTTGATGTGCTTCAGTGGAATTTTGTAGAATACTACTGTCCCTCAATATTTCATCATACAGTGAACAGCTAACTGATAGCTTCATTTACTCCTAAATTTCACTCTTCATCAGGATTTCTGGGATCTGCTTTTATTAGTATTCCTGACCTACCATTCCTACGTATTCACCACTTTCCAATTCATTTCCTCTGCTGCTAATTGATTTGCATTCCCCGTGAAGCAAATTTGACTCTGGGTCTTTGTTCATATTTTATTAACAGATACCATCCTGAGATAACTATGTATGGGCCTAGCATAGTGACCAGCACACATGGGGTGTACAGTGGTCCTTGTTTGCCTGAGATGGAACCGTTTCCTAGGACATAAGACTTTCAGAAACAAACAAACAAAAAACAACAAAAAACAAACAAACAAAAAAACCAGTAAAACCAGGCAAATTAAGAAGATTTGGTTACTCCAAATATAAGATTTTTTTTCAATAAAAGTAAAACCCTTTTACCCACATTGTTTTAAATATTTCTTAGTTTAGATGAACAAAAGACACTACTACTCCCATTCCAGAATTATATGAAAGATTTTTGTTCATGAAATCCTGTAAAGAGGACCCTGATTGCCAATGTCACCTCATGTAACTCACCACGTTGGCCCTGAGCTTTTGTACATAGTGATAAGAGGTTATTCTGAATAATGTTGCATATGGATTTGCCAACCCAGCTAGAGTACGAATACAAAAACAGCTCCATTTTATATTCCAACATTTTAACATATAAGTATCTATAAAATGACATCTATTCCATAACTTAGCTGTGAGGATCAAATGAGGTAAAATGCCTAATAAAGTCAAAAGGCTTTAAACCCAATTATTATGGTTGGATAATTTATTCAATTTGTCTTTTCTTTTCTTTTTTTTTTTTTTTGCTGTTTTTTTTTTTCCCCCATTCCATGACTCAAGAATGTTGCCTAGATATTTTGTGCTCACTTGGCCCCTTGTGAGATTACAAAGTTGAAAGAGAAACACCGTTTCTGCACATTGGTTTTGGAAGCCATGCTAGAGGGATAGGGTTAGAAAGAGCAGGAGGAGAGAGAAGGCATGCCATGGATGGGGGGCAAGGTCGGCTACAGAATTTGTGAGGCCCAGGGCAAAATAAAAATGCAAGAGCCCTTGTTTGAAAAGGAACAAAAACGCTTCTTCTTTTCTTTTGTGGTCTCTCCCTTAACCAGTCATAGTGTTTTAAAATTTGTTCTTAATGTCACACTCCCTCAGCATGGGAATACTCGTGGGGGAACGCAGACCCTCACAGGTAATACCTTGGGCCCCACTTGTGACTAGATTCGTGGGCATGTCATAACTCCAACCCTCCCAGTGGCCACGCCCAGGCCCCCACTGGGGGCGGAGGGTGACAGCAGTCACCAGGTAGAGGTGGAAACATCTCCAGCCTAGAAAGGTGGTTAACTAAGCTTTCTGAATTCCAAAATTGTTAGCAATTCTCTTGCTTAAATTTGACTTTAAAGGGTCATGTGATCTTTAACAGTGTAGATATCAATGACAATGTCAGCCTGAACACAGAGGCTCTTTCCCAAATTTTGGGCAATAAATATATGATGATCTCAGATTCTTGCTCAATATTAGGGAGTAGGAATTAACACCATAAAAAACAGAGCTGTTCACGTCCACTTAATAAATATCACAAAGTCATAAATTTTGATCTGAAATTGACTTCATGCTCTAATCTACAGCTTTCTCAGGTGCCCCTCCCCCTACCCTTTTTGGTAATTATTAATCAGATTTTTCAGAACCTTAAAAGAATATAACCTGAAAGTTTGGAGGTCCTATAACAAAGTGTACTTGAGAATCTCAATGTATATTCAAACTTGGAACTCTAAATTCAGAAGGCGCTCAGACTAAATATTTCTGCATTCAAATATTAAGTTATTAGAGATAAGTACAAAGAGTTATCATTTAATATGAAGAACTGTTTATCCATTAATAGGTGGGTGGTATATATTTAAAAGCTCATCATCTCTATGATTTTCATTAGAATGGAGCCAAGCTGAAATATGTCTTAAATATGGCAAGACTTCTTCTGTTTTAACAGACTCTTGTTGCAAAAAAATTTGCTTAAAGCTTAGGTTAAGCCGTCTTGGCATTTTACAGGTCAGGAAATCAGAAAGCGCTTTTCTGGGTAGTCCTTTTTTGGAGTCAGTTATACAGTTGCAGTCAGATGTCAATAGTGTGCTGTAAAGAAAGAAGTTCAGGTTAGATGAGTGAATGATGGGAGTCCATGCGGAGAGAGACCCTCACGAGGGGTCACCTGCTGCAGTGCCCCATCTTTGATTAGTGCATAGTCATTCTGCACCAGGTAAGGATTGGAAGCAAGGACTTCATCTCTTGTGCAACCCTTTTAATTTGTTATTTCCTGAACCCAAATATGTTTTCCACTGTCAGTGGCAAGATGCTTTGACCTTATTCATATGGCTGAAATTCCTTTCTTTTTCGTGGGAGAGGAGATGGGAAGACATTAGAATGTTTTTCTTAAATGGACTCCCATTTGTTAATTTTAATGTCAGCATCTTGAGATCTCCTATGAATTCTTGCAAAAAAAATTCAGAGATATTCTTAATCTCATTTAGATCTGAGGTTTTTCCCACCAGACGGCTTCCCCAAAACCAATCACAAACATAAGAGCTGGTAATGGCATAATCTGTTATAAATCACCTGACAAACTTCCCTTTGTCTAGAAGACTGTTCAGTCAATTCAGATAAAGTCAAATTCAATTATTTCACCAGAAGACTTCAGGGCAAAATTACAATTTCTGAATTTCATTTAAAGCAATTCCAAATCCTTAGGATTATATCAGCCAATGCTTCAATTTTGTCTTAAGAGATTTGTTATTGCAACAATGTGTTTGCCATAGTCAAAGGATAATTCTTGGTCAAATATGCAAAACATGTTTTACGAATTTCAACATAATGCAAAAGAAGCATGAAAAAGAGTTTTGTAAATTGCACCAGTAATTCAGTGCAATACCATGCATTTAGTCAATGTAGATAGTTCAGAATAAAGCAATAACTAAATCTCCCTTTGATAAAACCATTTGGTCAGTTAGATTATTCTTATACTGACCAAAGTATTTTTTGTCTCCCACTATCATTGTCTGTGATTACGATTAAAAATGAATTCTATTTTGACCAATTTTCAGTGGATTCATTATATATCTTTAAATTATACAGTGTTGCATATAGCTTAATAATAAAATTAATTATACAAGTAAATTACTAAATATGTTTATTGTTTATCAATCCCCAAAATGCAACATTCCTTTTAACTGACTTCACTGGGATTTTTCCCCCCATTTTTTGGTAAGAAATCACCTTTCTCTGAAACTATTGCCAGTATAATTATAAAAAATGTTCTTTATTTTCAAATTATTAAATGTATAATACTTGTCATTGAAATTTTATTTCATTAGCAGTAGAGAGTAAAAGTAAAAAGACACATGTGCATATAACATATAAATGCATGTATAAATAGAAATACATATTTATACATGTACATGTGTATATACAAATGTACAAATTCGTGGGGAGTCCCTACATTCAAAAAAATTTCCAGAGATGATTGGTGAATCCATTTTTAATTATTTAAAATATGTTTTCACATAGAAAAAAATCATCTGAGGCCAGACCTCAAAAGGGTAATTTATTCTTAATTAATATATAGTTCAAATGGTACCATTTCAATGCACTAAATGTGATCAGTCAGGTACTGTTACTACTGTTGAACTATACCTTGATATACAACTTGAAAGATGAGGAATAAATCTCTCTTCATCACTGGAGGAGATAGTGACAAACAGGTTGACTTCAGAGCTCTGGCAGCAGTAGCAGACGCTGTTTCAAGCACCCTTGTGATGAGAAATTCAAGAAAGGGAACTCTGGTAGCAATATACGGTCAACTTCTAGACAAGAGGACTGCATTAAATTTGCCAGTATTTAAAATTGAAGAACATATGAGTAGATTGTTCTACAAAGATGAATGGTAATAATTTGAATGCATATGTATGTGGGTTTTCAGGTATGCAGGCAACTATATCATTATAGAGGGGAAGACACAAGAAAACTCCAGCTATTTCTCATTTAAGAGTAGAAAAGTATTTGCTATGATTTCAGCCTTTGGTGTCAAAATGACAAGGTTGAAATCATGCTCCACAGCTTACTAGCTTTGTAAACTCGGTCAAGTTAACTTTATGCTTCATGGTCCTCGTCTGTAAACTGGGGGAAACAATGACCATTTCAGAGATTGGAGTAAGGATACAAATGAGAGAATATAGGTTATATGCCTGATCTAATGCCTGACACATGTAGTGAATATTAACTACTATATTGGTTATTTACTGCTGCCCAGTGAACTGCTCTAGAACTTTTGGCTTAAAACAAGCAACATTTTATTTAGCTCTGAACTCCATGAGTTGACATTTGGGACTGGGTCCCATGGATGGTTTATCTGCTTTTCAGCTGGGCTCATGCATGTGTCTACAGGTTACTTTGAAGCTTGGCTGGCGGTCTCTTAAAATCAATGAAACTAACTTTCGTCTGTTGACAGTTGACTTGGCTTATTAACTTTGGCTTGGCAGTTCAGGATTCCAAGAGAACAGGAGTAAAAGCTGCAAGGCAACTGGAGGCCTAGTCTCAGGACTTGCACGATGTCACTGGTGCAATAATAGGTCAAATCATGTCAGAAATCCAGCCCAGATTCAAGCAATGGAGAAATTGACTCTATCAACTGATGTAGACTTGCCAAGTCTTGTGGCCATTTTTGCAACTTTTTCACATCTAGAATTATTATTATTCTCTGTGATGGACACAGTTCTTTTCATTTAACAGGTGCTCAGTATATGAACATTGATACATATATTCTGAATTTACATATGCTTATGCATAAAGTTTAGATATGAAAGAAGCAAGTTTTGTCCACTAAATGTAATGAACTTGTAGTATCATGGAACCTTGAATTAGAACTCACTTTTGAAATGGATACTTTAAGTACATTTTTTGATAAACCAATAGAGGTCTGTTGAAACGGAGTCTCTTATTCAGTGACTTTTAGATGACCCAGGACTAGAACATGAGGTCTTTTGATTCTTGTGTGATGTTCTTCACACTCTAATGAGGTCATTATGAACTTGAATGTTTAGCAACTTCACATTCTGTAAAACAACAGATTAATGGAATGACTTAGCCATAAGTTAGTAATAGTTTTTTTCCCTATATTATATAAAAATATATTAAGTATAATATTTATTCTTTCCATTTTACCCATCCCTCTGTCACCTAATTTACGTGGAGACTAAGCAAGCATTATTAATTTTCAAAAAGATATGATATATCTTTTGATGAATTTGTAATAAAAATGTAGAGTGTGATTTAATAGGGAAATAACTATCTCTTTATAAAAACCGAAAATGAAATCAAAATTACTACAGAAGCAATATCAAAATACCTCAAGATGATGGATAAAGATGACATTTACAAGGTTTGGTACTACCAAATAGTAAAGTTTACAGGAAATTAATCTAATATTGGAGACATATCATTTTCACAGGAGCAGAATCATAATTCAGCTGTCTCTCCCTGAATTTTGACAAGGTCAAAATTTACCACTACGCAACACAAATGCTGTAGCTGGAGCAGTTTCATCACATGCTAAATCAGTTTCTGTATAATTTCACATATAAAATCAAATTCTGTGGAAAGTATCTGCCCTTAATATATTAAAAAATAAAACAAAAACCTTGGAAACTTTATGTTCAACTATTACAGAAAAAATAAAACTGTAGTTTGGTACATAATTAATCAGAATTATCAGCGGCTGAGTTTCATCCATATTGCTGGGAATTATAACGCAAAACAAAGCCAGCTGTTTCTTTTAGCATGTCAACTCCATTACTGTCTCAAGAGCTATTCTGATTAAGCCTAACATATGATCACTTTCATCACTTTGCAGCTGTTTAGATTTCAAAATCAGCATATGCTGTATATTCCTAAACCTAAGTAAACTAGATTCATATCTGTGTTATTTAAATGGTTGCAGAATTAATTGGCATACTTTCACCAAGATGGTGGGTGTTTTCCTTTTGCTTCCAGGTAATACATGCTCTTTAGTGAGGCAGATTTTTTTTTTTTTTTTTTTTAACCAGGTAAATGGTTATACCCTGAGATCCAAGAGTTCTACTTCTCAGACTTTACCCTATGGAAAGTATGGAACCTTTTTTTTATTTAATTTTTTTTTTTTATTTTTGTCTGTGTTGGGTCTTCGTTTCTGTGCGAGGGCCCTCTCCAGTTGCGGCGAGCAGGGGCTACTCTTCATCGCGCTGCGCGGGCCTCTCACTATCGTGGCCTCTCTTGTTGCGGAGCACAGGCTCCAGACGCGCAGGCTCAGTAGTTGTGGCTCACGGGCCCAGTTGCTCCGCAGCATGTGGGATCTTCCCAGACCAGGGCTCGAACCCGTGTCCCCTGCATTGGCAGGCAGATTCTCAACCACTGCGCCACCAGGGAAGCCCGGAACCTTTTTTTTTTTGGAATTTTATTCTATTTTATTTTTATACAGCAGGTTCTTATTAGTTATCCATTTTATACATATTAGTGTATACATGTCAATCCCAATCTCCCAGTTCAGCCCACCACCACCCCCACCCTCTGCCACTTTCCCCCCTTGGTGTCCATAAGTTTGTTCTCTACATCTGTGTCTCTATTTCTGCCTTGCAAACCAGTTCATCTGTATGATTTTTCTAGATTCCACATATATGAATTAATATACGGTATTTGTTTTTCTCTTTCTGACTTACTTCACTCTGTATGACAGTCTCTATGTCCACCCACATCTCTACAAATGACCCAATTTTGTTCCTTTTTATGGCTAATATTCCATTGTATATACGTACCACATCTGCTTTACCCATTTGTCTGTCGATGGGCATTTAGGTTGCTTCCATGACCTAGCAATTGTAAATAGCACTGCAGTGAATATTGGGCTGCATGTGTCTTTTTGAATTATGATCTTCTCAGGGTATATGCCCAGTAGTGGGATTGCTGGGTCATATGGTAATTCTATTTTTAGTTTTTTAAGGAGCCTCCATACTGTTCTCCATAGTGGCTGTATCAACTTACATTCCCACCAACAGTGCAAGAGGGTTCCCTTTTCTCCACACCCTCTCCAGCATTTGTTGTTTGTAGATTTTCTGATGATGCCCATTCTAACTGGTGTGAGGTGATACCTCATTGTAGTTTTGATTTCCATTTCTCTAACAGCTAGTGATGTTCAGCAGCTTTTCATGTGCTTCTTGGCCATCTGTATGTCTTCTTTGGAGAAATGTCTATTTAGGTCTTCTGCCCATTTTTGGATTGGGTTGTTTGATTTTTAATATTGAGCTCCATGAGCTGTTTATATATTTTGGAGATTAATCCTCTGTCCGCTGATTCGTTTGCAAATATTTTCTTCCATTCTGAGCGTTGTTTTTTCATCTTGTTTGTAGTTTACTTTGCTTTGCAAAAGCTTTGAAGTTTCATTAGGTCCAATTTGTTTATTTTTGTTTTTATTTCCATTCCTCTAGGAGGTGGATCAAAAAAGATCTTGCTGTGATTTCTGTCAAAGAGTGTTCTTCCTATGTTTTCCCCTAAAAGTTTTATAATGTCTGGTCTTCCATTTAAATCTTTGATCCATTTTGAGTTTATTTTTGTGTATGGTGTTAGGGAATGTTCTAATTTCATTCTTTTACATGTAGCTGTCGTTTTCGCAGCACAACTTATTGAAGAGACTGTCTTTCTCCATTGTATATCCTTGCCTTCTTTGTCATAGATTAGTTGACCATAGGTGCGTGGGTTTATCTCTGGGCCTTCTATCCTGTTCCATTGATCTGTATTTCTGTTTTTGTGCCAGTACCATATTGTCTTGATTACTGTAGCTTTGTAGTATAGTCTGAAGTCAAGGAATCTGATTCCTCCAGCTCCGTTTTTTTCCCTCAGTATTGCTTTGGCTATTTGGGGTCTTTTGTGTCTCTATACAAATTTTAAGATTTTTTTTGTTCTAGCTGTAAAAAATGCCATTGGTAATTTGATAGGTATTGCACTGAATCTGTAGATTGCTTTGGGTAGTATAGTCATTTTCACAATATTGATTCTTCCAATCCACGAACATGGTATATCTCTCCATCTGTTTGTGTCATCTTTGATTTCTTTCATCAGTGTCTTATAGTTTTCTGAGTACAGGTTTTGACCTCCTTAAGTTGGTTTATTCCTAGGTATTTTATTCTTTTTGTTGCAATGGTAAATGGGATTGTTTCCTTAATTTCTCTTTCTGATCTTTTGTTGTTAGTGTATAGGAATGCAAGAGATTTCTGTACATTAATTTTGTATCCTGCAACTTTACCAAATTCATTGATTAGCTCTAGTAGTTTTCTGGTAGCATCTTTAGGATTCTCTATGTATAGTATCATGTCATCTGCAAACAGTGACAGTTTTACTTCTTTTCCAGTTTGGATTCTTTTATTCCTTTTTCTTCTCTGATTGCCATGACTATGAAAACTATGTTGAATAAGAGTGGTGAGAGTGGACATGCTTGTCTTGTTCCTCATCCTAGTGGAAATGCTTTCAGTTTTTCACCATTGAGAATGATGTTTGCTGTGGGTTTGTTGTATATGGCCTTTATTATGTTGACATAGCTTCCCTCTGTGCCCACTTTCTGGAGAGTTTTTATCATAAATGGGTGTTGAATTTTGTCAAAAGCTTTTTCTGCATCTATTGAGATGATCATATTGCTTTTATTCTTCAATTTATTACTGTGGTGTATCACATTGATTTGCATATATTGAAGAATCCTTGCATCCCTGGGATAAATCCCACTTGATCATGCCGTTTGATCCTTTTAATGTGTTGTTGGATTCTGTTTGCTAGTATTTTGTTGAGGATTTTTGCATCTATATTCATCAGTGATATTGGTCTGTAATTTCCTTTTTGGAGTATCTTTGTCTGGTTTTGGTATCAGGGTGATGGTGGCCTTGTAGAATGAGTTTGGGAGTGTTCCTTCCTCTGCAGTTTTTTGGAAGAGTTTGAGAAGGATGGGTGTTAGCTCTTCTCTAAATGTTTGATAGAATTCACCTGTGAAGCATTCCGGTCCTGGACTTCTGTTTGTTGGAAGATTTTAAATCACAGTTTCAATTTCATTGCTTGTGATTGGTCGGTTCATATTTTCTATTTCTTCCTGGTTCAGTCTTGGAAGGTTATACCTTTCTAAGAATTTGTCCATTTCTTCCAGATTGTCCATTTTATTGGCATAGAGTTGCTTATAGCAGTCTCTTATGATGCTTTGTATTTCTGTGGTCTCCATTGTAACTTCTCCCTTTTCATTTCTAATTTTATTGATTTGAGTCCTCTCCCTCTTTTTCTTGATGAGTCTGGCTAAAGGTTTATCAATTTTATCTTCTCAAAGAACTAGCTTTTAACTTTATTGATCTTTGCTACTTTTTTCTTTGTTTCTATTTCATTTAATTCTTCTCTGATCTTTATGATTTCTTTCCTTCTACTAACTTTGGGTTTTGTTTGTTCTTCTTTCTCTAGTTCCTTTACGTGTAAGGTTAGACTGTTTATTTGAGATTTTTCTTGTTTCTTGAGGTAGGATTGTATTGCTCTAAACTTCCCTCTTAGAACTGCTTTTGCTGCATCCCATAGGTTTTGGTTCGTCGTGATTTCGTTGTCATATGTCTCTAGGTATTTTTTATTTCCTCTTTAATTTCTTCAGTGATCTCTTGGTTATTTAGTAACGTATTGTTTAGCCTCCATGTTTGTGTTTTTTTCGTTTTTTTCCCCTGTACTTTATTTTTAATCTCATAGTGTCGTGGTCAGAGTAGATGCTTGATATGATTTCAGTTTTCCTAAATTTACTGAGGCTTGATTTGTGACCCAAATGTATTCTATCCTGGAGAATATTCCATGTGCACTTGAGAAGAAAGTGTAATGTGCTGTTTTTGGATGGAATATCCTATAAATATCAATTAAATCTATCTGGTGTATTGTGTCATTTAAAGCTTGTGTTTCCTTATTTATTTTCATTTTGGACGATCTGTCCATTGGTGAATGTGGGGTGTTAAAGTCCCCTACTAAAATTGTGTTACTGTCAATTTCCCCTTGTATGGCTGTTAGCATCTGCCTTATGTATTGAGATGTTCCTATGTTGGGTTCATAAATATCTAGAATTGTTATATCTTCTTCTTGGATTGATCCCTTGATCATTATATAGTGTCCTTCTTTGTCTCCTTTATTTGTACTTCTTTTGAAATATCTATCATATTCTACTCTGCTGCTCATTCATACACATATTTTTTCTAGAAAATTGCTGGTGGGATTGTAAAATGGTACAGCCAGTATGGAAACAGTACAGTTGTTCCTCATAAAGTTAAAAATAGAAGTACCGTATGGTCCAGAAATTCCAATTCTGAGTATATGTCCAAAAGTATTGAAAAGCAGAGACTTGAACAGATGCTTGTACACCAGTGTTCATAGTAGCATTATTCACAAAAGCAAAATATAGAAGCAACCCAAGTATCCATCCACAGGTGAATGGATCAACAAAATATGGTATAAACATACAATGGAATATTAGTCAACATTAAAAAGGATGGAAATTGTGACATTTTAAAGCAGGGATGAACCTTGTAGACATTATGCTAAGCAATATAAGCTAGTCACAAGAGGACAAATACTGGGTTATTCCACTTACATGAGGCCTAAAGTAATCAAATCATAGAGACAGAAAGTAGGTAGAATGACAGTTTTCAGGTGCTGCTGGGAGAGAGGAATAGGGAGTAACTGTCTGAGGGATACAGAGTTTCGGTTTGGGAAGAAGAAAAGAGTTCTGTAGATGGATGGTGGTGATGGTTGCACAACAATATGAATGTACACTTAAAAATGGTTAAAACAGTATATTCTATGTTTCATATATATACATTTATATATATATGTTTCACATATATATATATCCACAGAAAAACTTACAGAAATAAAATATGTTGGGTAAATTTGCTTGTGTATCAAAAAGATATAATTAGGGTTAAAGTAAGGTTTGGCAAGATACTCATGGTAAAATTGGTTAAATATGCATGGTAATATTTCAAGGGAAGTGATTAAAGAATAGATATAAAGTTTTCAACTTCCAAACCAGTACAAAAAATAAAATAAGGGAAAAAAGCCTAAACTGATCCAGGAAAAGGAACAAAGGAAGTAAAACAAGTATAGAAAATGCAAGCCAGAGGAAATACTAAAAGTAAGATAGTAAAGGAAGTCCAAATGTATCAGTAGTTACATAAATGTAAATTGTTTAAACTTGGTAGTTAACAGAATAGAGACCATAGCATTGGAGTAAAAAAAAAAGTAAAACGAAATCGGTTACATGTGTTTTAAAAACATGTTTAAAGCATAAATATGTGAAAAATTTAAAATAGAAAAAGAAGTATCAGGAAAATACCAACCTAAAGAAACCTGGGGAAGGTAATTTAATATCAGACAAAACAGACTTAAGGAAAAAAATTATTGTGTGGATAAAGAGGTATTATATTATGACAGAAGTTTTAATTCAGCCGGAAAATAAGATTCTGAATGTGTATAGATGTTATAGTATAGCCTCACTCTATATAGTGCAAATCTGAAAGAATTTACTAGCCTATTATTAAAATTTTAAGACAGATCAAAGGCCAAGAAAAGCCAAGATGCTCCTGAAACATGATAAAATAGAGGGACTTTCCCTTTGAAATATCACTATTTAGTATACATATTTTAATTAAAGTATTATGGTAGTGGGCAGGGATAGTGTATGAGAAGGCTCACTTACAAGCAAGCTGAAGATATGCAAAATGATCTTCATAATCACTAAAAAAAAGTTTGTTCCATGAACTTTAAGTATTTTTCTACAGCATTAAAACTCTTTTACTGTTCCTTATAAATGTATAGAGAAAGAAAAACATAATAAAACTAGAATTTATTTAGTACAACGTTAATGGAAAACATTACAAACATTGAGAATTACAATATTTTGTTTCTTTGTAAAAAAAATATCAATAGTGGCTTGAACAATGTTTGCCTTCTTCTCATTGAACATATCCAATGATATGGAGCGTGCATTTTTCCTGTGCCTTGGCCAAATGTTTGGTTGAGCTTACAACAATTTATCCTTCATGCTTTGAAGGTTGTACAATATCTCCAAGGGGTCCTTTGATGTGAGTCTTTTGTTAGTGTCATTTCCTCTGGGACATTATCTTTGTCATCCCTATCACATTCCTCATTTATGTTGATAAGTTCAGTGTCACTAAGTTCCCCTGGCTGCATTATCTAGTCTCTCGAATGGCAGCGCATCAGCATTCCCATGTCAACTATTTCATCTATAACTCCCTTTCTGTTCAATTTGAATTTCACTTCTATTGTCAGCACTTTTCTTTCTTTTGTTGCATCCTCATCATTTTTGGTCAGTTTCCTCTTTTGATTATCCATTCTTTTTAAATGCCATATGGGTTTATCACTGGGAGACAGTGCAGCACACCTGCATGCTTTGATGTCTATGCCTGAACTGAATAAGAGACACAGAGTGACCAGTAATCAACAGGCTCTGAAAAAAAATGACATGATTTGTCACTGACCATGGTAGGCATCTTTTATTTATGTAGCAATTTGTGGACTGTAGAACCACAGTGAAGTTTGTACTTTATGCAATTATTCACGGTTAATATACCATGGTAACTAATATTTGAACCATGCTGTTGGGGGACCAGTGTTACTTAATTGAACCATGGTAACTGAAATATTGTGTATCAGAACCATGCAAATCAAGGGATGTCTGTACTTTAAAATGTTTAGAAAGAAATGATAGAGGATATTTTTATCCTCTTGAGATAGAAAATTATTTTATAGGTGAGACTCCAACATACCATAAAAGAAGATATCAGCAAATTTTTCTACATTAAAATCAAAAGCTATTGTTACTCAATAGACATCATCAAATGGAGAGATAATAATAGCCACTTATATAACAGGAAAAAAAGCTAGTTTTATAAAATATAAATCATTAAGCAAAAATCAAACAAACTAATAAAAAATGTAAAACAATTTGAATGGGCAATAGATGAATAAATACCTGCAGTCAATAAACAAACAAAAATATGTTTGTACAGAGTTAAATGTATATTGAGATCTTAATTAGACCTACTAAAATGCTAAAAATTGAAAAGCCTAATAATAGCAAGTTTTTGAAAGAATATTTCTGTTAAACTCTTGGACATTATCTCATAAAAGTAGAATTTATGCATACCTAATTAGTGTTTGAAATGTCTTTATTTCATTGTCCTTTTTTTTTGTTTGAAGACCTGTGTGTTACAGATCCCAGACTCTCTCTTTTTTATTTTTTTAATAAATTTATTTATTTATTTATTTTTGGCTGCGTTGGGTCTTCGTTGCTGTGCATGGCTTCCTCTAGTTGCAGTGAGCGAGGGTTACTCTTTGTTGTGGTATGCGAGCTTCTCATTGTAGTGGCCTCTCTTGTTGCGGAGCACAGGTTCTAGGTGCATGGACTTCAGTAGTTGCTGTACGTGGGCTCAGCAGTTGTGGCATGAGGGCTCTAGAGCTCAGGCTCAGTAGTTGTGGTGCACGGGCTTAGTTGCTCTGTGACATGTGGGATCTTCGCGGACCAGGGATTGAACCCATGTCCCCTGCATTGTCAGGCAGATTCTTAACCACTGAGCCACCAGGGAAGTCCTTCATTGTCCTTTTTTTTTTTTTTAATAAATTTATTTATTTATTTATTTGTGGCTGAGTTAGGTCTTTGTTGCTGCGCGCAGGCTTTCTCTAGTTGTGGTGAGCTGGAGCTACTCTTCGTTGTGGTGTGCCGGTTTCTCATTGCGGTGGCTTCTCTTGTTGTGGAGCACAGGCTGTATGGTGCAGGCTCAGTAGTTGCGGCACACGGGCTTAGTTGCTCCGCGGCATGTGAGATCTTCCCGGACCAGGGCTCAAACCCGTGTCCCCTGCATTGGCAGGCGGATTCAGAACCATTGCGCCACCAGGGAAGCCCCATTGTCCTTTTGAAAGATTTTTTTTGCAAGATAAAAAATTCTAGATTGACAGTTTTTTTTTTTTTCAGTACTGTCCTCTAAAGATATTGTTCCTTTGTCTTCTAGCATTCATTGTTTCTGAAGAGAAATGGCAAACACATTTACACCTTTTTCCCCTGTATAAAACTTGACATTTCTTTTTCACATTGCTTCTAAGATTTTCTCTTTACCGCTGACTTTAAGCATTTGATTATGCTGTGCTTTAGTATAGTTTCCTTCATGTTTCTTTTGTTTGGGTTCATTGAACCTCTTGGAACTGTGGATTTATACTTTTCAGTAAATTTGAAAAATTTTAGCCATCATTCTTCAAATATTTTTTCCATCCCTCCATCTTTTCTCTCCTTTGGGGATTCCAGTTGCACATATAATTAACCACTTTAAATTGTCTGCAGCTCATAATGGTCTGTTTTTATAATCTGTTTGTTTTGATACTTTCCCCACTGTTTCCTTCTGGATAATATTCCAATTCACTAATCTTTTCTTTTGCACTGTCCAATCTGTTATTAAACACATCCAGTGTCTTTTTAAAGAATCCCATGCATTGTAGTTTTCACCTCTAGAATTTATATTTGGCTATTTTTATCTTTCATGTCTGTATATAACATAAGATGCTTAATGTTTCATCTACCTTCTTGAACTGATAGGTTGCACAAATGATAAATGTTTTGATGTTATTAACTATTAATTCTATCACGTGGCATTTCTGAGTCAGTTTCTAATTGTTTTTCTCCTCATTATGGGTTATATTTTTCTGCTTCTCTTCATACCTGATTTTTTTTTTATTAGATACCAGGTGGTGCTGGATATTTTTGCTTGCCTAAAAATATTTTGGAACTTTGCTGTGGGATGCAGTCGGGTTACTTGAATTCAATTTGATTCCTTCAAGTCCTACTTTTAAGCTTGGTTAGGTTGTACCAGAACAGTATTTATTCTAGGGCTAAGTTTTACCCACTGTTGAGGCAAGATCTTTCTTAATAAGCTGGTTTTAGTATTAAATACTATTACAGTGTTAGTACTGATGATCCCTGAGTTATAAAGTTTTCCACTCTGCCTTGGGAATGGGTGTTATCCCTAACCCACTGTGATCTATAAGCACTGTTTCCTGTATTCTTTTGGGTAGTTTTCCCCCCAGCCTCAAATAGCTTCCTCATGTATGTATTGATCCATCAGGACTCAGTTGAATATTTGAGAGGGACTGTGCACATCTCAGGGGTTGTCTTACTGTGTACCTCTCTCCTCTCCAATATTCTATCCTGGGAACAACAGAGGCTTGACTTCTCCAGATTCCTGGCTCTACTCCTCCCAGTGCTATGATATGTACACTCTCTCCAGCAAGTAAGACTGGCATTCATAGGTGTCACCTCATTTGACTTTTGTCCACCATGAATCCCTGTGGGGTTTTTCTTTTGTTTGTTTGTTTTTTGCCCACTGGCCAATGTTTTCTGTGCCAATGTTTCATATATTTTGTCTCTTATTACTTATTTCACATGAGATTGTAAATCCAGTTCTTGTTATTCCAACTTGAATCAATGTGTAGATTATTATAGAAATTTACTCTGTTTTAACTACTGTAAAAAAGTGTTATAAAAACCAGTGAGCTGTATAACTCAAAATACACTGCAATGTCTTAACAGTCAGGCAGCTTGTAACAAGTACACAGATACTGCAAGTTGGATAGCTGTATACCTCTCTTGTGTCAGAGAGAATATTTTCTAAAACTGTCACCTTTGCTAACTTGGAAAGCAGACTATATGCCTACTAAGTTTGCTGTTCTAGAGGAAGCATTTGTATAGAGCCAGAATGTCAGTGTGGATCAGTGGTTCCTTAAGCATTATAGCAGGGTACTATAAAAATAAACATGGGCTTAGGCAAAAATTGGATGCTCTACAAGCAAGCCATGGAAATAGTTCATAAATTCAAGCCATTTAGGGTTGGAAACCTAACTGCAATTTCATTTCCTCCCAATACTGGTGTTTCAGATAGCCTCAAGATATATACCACTGTGTGTGTGTGTGTGTGTGTGTGTGTGTGTGTGTGTGTGTGTGGTTGAGAGAGAGAAAGAGAGAGAGAGTAAAGCATAAAAGTAAATAAATGCAGTGGGAATAAGTACCATATCCAGAAAAGATTTTGATGTGATTACTAGCACATAGATCTCACTGTAATCACATTTTTCCAAAAATCTTTTATATTTCTTAGAGAATTTTATTACTGATGAAATCTAAAGCTTGGCCTGAAAAGTATGTCTAATTGACACTTAATATAACTCTTTGGATCCCAGACTTACACCATTTGAAAGTAGACTACCAAAGAGTCTCATTGCCCAAGAAGGACATACTCTCCTATGTGCACTAAACTCTGGTATTAGAGGATTATGGCCAAGTAAAGAACATCTAAGAAGGTGAATTCAGAGCCAAGAAGAGCAATGGATGATGTATTTCCATTGTTCAAGGTGTTTTCTCCATTGATAGTAAAGACTGTCATGGTTAAAACTAAGCTATGCATAACTTTTGAACAAACACTTTGACTCAAAGAGGTTATCTGAGAAAATTTTTTCATGTGTGTACAAAAAGTATGTACAAAGGAAGCTCATTTTAGCATTATTTATTAAAGAATCACACAACACAGCCATAAGAACCATTTTATAGATATATAAGTTCAGATGTGGGAAGAGATCTAAAACTTGTTAAGATTTTTTTTAAGAAACGCTATATAAGAGTATGCATGGTATGCTCTCATTTCCGCAAAGAAAAAAGAAAGGAGTGCACTGTATACGTAAAAGTACAAATATGTATGTAACTGTGCAAAGAAAGCCAACACATGCCCTCCGATTGCTTATGAGAGGTGAGTTCCCTCTTGAGATGGAATGGGTTGCTGAAGTAGATCCCTAGTTTATTGGATTTGAGGTTTGTCAAAATGAGCACTCTGACACATAAATCCTATACAAGTAACATTGTATTGCAATAAACAGGGAAGGAACGTATTGGGACACTTCAGTCGAAGGCAAGTTAAAAAAACTAATTACTTACTCAGTTTTCTCAAGTTGCTCAAGGAAGCTACCCGCGGCTTGGTGGTGATGGTATATTATAGCTGTCCTCTCTAAGATAATTATAAATTGAATGAACTTCCAAGTGAGTACATCAAAACTCTTTTTATACCCCCAACCACATTACTTTGAATTTCTATATAGCCATTTTAAATTATTGTTGATGCTACACTATTCGAGTTGCCATCTGATTATAAGCTGTGTTATGGATAAAATTTTTTGCTAAGCTACAAATCTCATTTTATTTTATGGTCCACAAGTGTAGTTTTCATTCATTTGGAAAAATGACCAGACTGTTAGCTTGTACAGTCAGTTATCTGTGACATCAGGAAAGGACTTTACATGGCAGGACTAGGCCAGAGTTACTGCAAAATTGTAGGAAGGGGAGTTATTCTAAATTTGCATATTCATGTTTTACTCATACAAGCTTAAAAGAATTCTCGCAGAGCCATCAACCACTAGATGTGTTGAAGAAGCTGATCTATGATTCCAACATTGTCCTCATCTAATGGAAATGAAGCTCCCCTTCTTCAACTCTTTGCATTTCCCAAGATAAGTTTGAAAATGCTGCCTACCATAGGACCTGTCCTGAAATTTTATTTGGAATATTAGCATATTAAAGTGTATATAAACAGAATAAGACAATGATTTTAAGTTTATCTAATCCTACATTTCTTTAACAGAGGAGGTATATATTATATCCTAAAATGCAGCTACTAACATCTCTCAGAAGAATGTTTTCTGGGAAATACCATACTGGGTTTATCTTATCGAGTCTTAATAGTTTTCCTTCAGACAGGACACAATTCATACCATTACAGATCTCCAATATTATTAGTCTCCTTCCTTGAGGTTACATAAAGTTTGGTTATTTCCAAATCTCTTTAGTTCCTGCCATTAGCTACTCTCAGAGCTTGCTACCACAGATAGATAATTCCATCCCTTATGTGTAGATGCAACTAGTTAAAGACCAGGAAGTAATCTGATTTCAAAGATCTTGATGCTACAGTATGTGTATTGGGGAGGTGGGGGGGATTGAAGGAGAAAAGCATGAAGTAGCAGGTGTCTGTCAGTGTCATTCTCATGAAGGGTGTCTAATCTCGTGCTTTTCCGCACACATGCATGGATTTGAGGAGGGAGCAAGGCAAAGGCTACGTGGCTGCCCACCCAGCCCTGCCAGTTGCAAGCCACCTGCCTCCTGAGCTCTTTCCCTGTTATATTTCATATACTGGGTTTCCACATATGATTTTCCTGTGGGCAAAAAGGGTATGCTATTCCGCATACTGTAGCTGAAAATGTTTGGTGATCACCGTTCTAGGTCTATTCCTTTATTTCACAGAGAAGCAGACGGAGGACACAGAGAACTTACGTGACTCACCACAGGTTCCAGAGCTCGTGACAATAGAGTCAGCTCTACTTCTACTAAACTGTTGCTCCCCTTATACACAGTGAGGTTGTTTATGACTCTCTTGTTAGAAGTGCAGAAGGTGTTCCTTAGAGATGTCTCTCTAACCTCTTCAGTTTAAAGAGGAGGCACAATGGGTGTTTAGAGAGATTGCGTGACTGGCAGAGGGGGCGGGGGCCAGGTCATCTGATTCCCATCAAGTTCTCTGCAGGGCTATCACATGCTCTGTTTATTGCAAAGAGAGTGTCCTTGAAAAATCCTGTACCCCAACTATTCCAAGAAGTTTGCTTGTAATAGGGCTGCAATCCAAATGCAATCTACACGAAGTCAGGAAGAGAAGCTTCTGAGTTTTCTGAACTCATTCCAGAAACAATCAATCTCAACTTGGAAAAACATCCTGATTTAGGCAGCCCCTTCTTGCAGGGTACAGGGAATGATGATATCAGGGGTATCTCTTATTTTCACATAGATCACAGCATGTTCCATGTGGTGATTCCACATACTAGAGCTTTCCAGTCAACGAAGCAAGGAGAGGACCTCTACCTCATATATGAAATAAGATATCAAAAAGGATTTCAGAAATACGTGTATTTATACCATGCACAGTCACTGCCGTTTCGTGTGAGTATCAGTGCATTTTAAATCCTCTAGAGGACTGAGTGAATACAATAGTTTCAATTGATTATACTCAGAATTGTCCCAAGAGGTTTCTTAATTTTGTTGCAGAATGTCATGATGCAATTCTAATCCATCTGTAATGGCTACTGTTGTGATCATGCCTCTTCTTCAGCAGTTAATCATGCAGTAGTCCAAGGTGAAGGACCAGCAGGACAGCTATGAAATCACACCGGTACCCTCAGATATGTTAAATATTCAAAACTGTACACAGCAATAAAGAATAAGCATTTAGTTATAAGGCAGTAAACAGCTTTTATAACATTTACCTTATTATTATTATTATTATTTATTATTATTTTTGGCTGTGTTGGGTCTTCATTGCTCTGCGCAGGCTTTCTCCAGTTGCGGCGAGCGAGGTCTACTCTTCGTTGTGGTGTTTCGGCTTCTCATTGTGGTGGCTTCTCTTGTTGCGGAGCACGGGATCTAGGCAAGCAGGCTTCAGTAGTTGCAGCACGTGGGTTCAGTACTTGCGGCACGTGGGCTCAGTAGCTGCAGCACGTGGGCTCTAGAGCGCAGGTTCAGTAGTTGTGGCACATGGGCTTAGTTGCTCCATGGTATGTGGGATCTTCCTGGACCAGTGATCAAATCTCTGTCCCCTGCATTGGCAGGCAGATTCTTAACCACTGCGCCACCAGGGAAGCCCCTACCTTATGTTTTAAAAATGTGTTATATGAAGTAGCAAAGAGGAAATCCTTTCCATCTTTTTTTGTTATACTTAGTCCTTTAAAAATCTATATAACTGTGTTTTTGAAATAATTTTTTTAAAAAATCAATACAAAAATCCTTTTGGTGAGTTGTGTTTTGATAACCTCTCTACAGAAGCTATTCTGGGCATCCTTCACCACTTGCCTGTGTGCATTATCTGTAATTGTCTTTTAATAGACTGAGACTAAATTATTAGAAAAAAATTGCATTGCCAGGGAGTAAGGGTTGTCAGATACTACTGAGACGTAATACATCAAATGTTCAGGTGTTCAGCTTTATCTCATAAGCTGTTTATTTTCAGGACACAGGTTTTTTAAAAAAGTTTTCAAGCTTTCTAACCTGTTCTGATTTCAAATGAGCAAAGTAATGAGCACTAACAACAAGGGGAACAATAGAATTAATGAGTCCTGGACAACAGCAACATATTAGATAAAGGATTTGTGACTAAAAACAAGATAATAATGTAAGCTTTTTTAAAACCAATGAGCAAACATTTTACTCTCAAAACTAATTAAAAGTTCTTAAGGAAAGAGTTTTCTTCAATGGCTTCATGTTAAAACTTCAATGGGACTTACAGTGGCTTCACATTTTTCAAGAAGAATGTACTTTGTAAATGGAAGATTTTGTGATTATCAAAGATCTGTTTTTTGTCTTAACATTCTCATGAATGCAGTATAATTGTGGATATGTAATCCATTTCTAAACCAGCTCTGCATGGTGAAAAAGTTAATAATAATTAAAGATTTGATATCATAACAAATAATTAGAGATCAGAAAATTTTTAACTATTTTATTTTCAATTATATTTTCCCTTCAGTTGACCTTCATTCACCTTGGTCATGGTTAAACCCTCTGGATATTTCTACCATTCATGTCAGGAACAAGTGACTGACAAGTATTTCCTCCTCGTCCATCATATATTGGAGTCCCTTCCATATTTTTCTATTAAGATTTTTCTTTTTTAATCTAGCTCTATTATTTATTTCCATAACCACAGTTGATTCTTTGTATTCAACAAATGACAGCCTTCTTGTCCTTTAAAACACAGATCATTATTTGGCCTCTCAATCTTGTAATTTTCTGAGTACAAACAAGGTTACATGATCTTGTTTCTGATCTAAATGTAAGTAGTCTATTCCAATCCACACTCTCTAACCTCAGCTTTAAAAAATGCTAATATGAAAAGCCTCAATATTTATGTTCTCCTTGTGCCATAATTCCACTTTTTGGAGTTCTCTCTATGAAAATGTGTGCAGAAATTTTATTAAATGAGGTTCATAACGTGTTATTAAATAGAAATCATCAAGAACCAAATATCCAATAAATAGGAATGGACTAAATAAATTATGATGGGCTGATTTATTATTTATAAAATAAAGTAATGAAAATAATTTTTAAATATTTATTGAGTTGAAAATATATTTATAATGAATAAAACTAAATGAAAATCTATTCAGTATTATGCTGTTTTTTTAAACACAGGTTTTTGAATATTCATAGAGCAAAACTGCAAAATATTTCATCATATTTTGCATATTATCTTTGTTTAGTGAAGTGAAATGATAATTTTTTCTTTTGGTTTTCTAAAATTTCTAAATTATTAACAATAAATATATATATATGAAAAGGAAAACTTTATTTAAAAATACATGTATTCTAGGTTGGTTTCTTTTGTCTTCTTATGAAAAGAGTTTTCTTTTTAACCAAAGCTTACTGTTACATAAAGAACTTTTGATGACTCGCATATTTTTTTACAAAGGACATAAGCAATGTCATGGATGAATATTTCTGTGCGTATTTATAATCTTAAGGCTGCATTTGGAGTCAAAACCTGAAATAGAGAAACTGCAATGCTCTTAATTTTTATTTTACTCATGTTTTCATCATTATAAATAAAATTTTATCCAAAGCGATTTTCAGATTGTTTTCTAGACCTCCCCACTTAGGAAAATGGACAAAGATCAACCCTTTTACTTCCTTTGCCCATAAAATTCTTAAAGGCAAGGACTGTATAACACATTGCTTTTATGTTTACTCTTATATGCAGGCTTATGGGTACTAGAATATGTTTAATTAAATATATTAAAAAGATGATTAGATTTATGTCAATGTACTTTCATTGCAGAATTATTAGAGAAATAGAGAGAAATAATTATAATGTCCCCACCATGAGTAATTTTGGTTCATAAATGTTCAGGTACTTTTCTGTATTCACTTGTAGAATTCTATGCACAATATATTAAGTGCTTATATAGTACTTAAAATTTCTTAGACAATATGCTGTTTTTAATTTTTGTGTGGTGATATCCATTTTTCCATAATTTTTTCTGTGAGGCGGGGTGAGGGATCATGCTTAGAAAGAAATATATATATATATATATCCCCATATAGTTTATTCATTTGCATGATTTTCCTTCTCATAATAGAATATGTGAAAGTTTATGAATATTTTAATATATAAGTAAATACAACAGTTTACTATATTTTTATTTTAAATGAATTTTCTTACTAATATTCATTAAAATATCAGTCTGTTATGCAGTCTCCTCAAGCTCCACAATCACCTTCTACATTCTCAAAAAATGTGCTCATTTACTCCTTCTTCCAAAGCAGTAACATCATCAAATAACATCTTTCTCACACTCCCTCCTAAACTCCTAAATATATGGTCTGAGTGGACATAGGATAAATACTCATTTCCATTACTGCTTCCCTCCTTTAGTTTCAGAGGATGGGTTATTTAAACACTTGAAAGCCATTTATCATAAATTCCCTCACAGCAGGATTGTATTTACTTCCCCCTTTCCTCCTTATTTGCTAGTCATCTTTTTAACTTTTATTAAAGTATGTTTCTAATTTCCTTGGTTTTGCTGAAAAGGAAGAAATTGGAGTGATAGTTTTTTAAAATCTATGTTATTTTTTTAAAAAAAGAAAGAAAAGATTTGACAAAAGAAGTTTCTTACATAAAGTCACCTCCTTCTAAGAAGTATAAGAATAACATAGGGGCTGATCAAAGATATTGCTGAGAAATATGATGTCCAGTTGGTAACTCAGATGGGTCAAATGCTTCATTCTATATTGACGAGAAGAAAACTCATCAATAACTTATAGCAAAGTTCAAGCTATTTCTTCTCTGGTTCATCAAAAGAATTTTCTCTCAGTTGAATATCATTCAGAAAACTTGCAGAGCAAATTACTTATTTTAACAGCTGTAAAAGAAATGATGAAACTTTGATAAGCTTCTTTCATAGACTGAAGAATCTGTGTTTCCTCCTTTAACAATCCTTTTAATTTTCCCTAAACATGATAGTTCATAAAATAAGTAATAAGGAAGTCTTTATATCTTTAATCTTGAGGAGATACCAAAGGCAATTTTTTTTATGAAGATTGTGCTTTAATAGGCTATTCAGTCAGATCAATTTGGTAGTTAAAGCACACACACAGAAAGAGGATGGTCATATTTCCCCACCAATAATGTTTTTGCTTTCAGTTTTTTACTTTTTCTTACCCCATGCATAAGTACTTCAATTTTTCTCAGTGAATGTTTAATATAGTAACATTGATGTATTAACAGATTCATTTTAATTTCTGGTTTTTTGTTTTTGTGCTTGTGGCCCTTTCACCAAAAGAGACCTTTATGTTGATACATTCTGATGATGAATAACATTATCATCTTTGAGAACCAAATAGATTTTCAAAATTCATAGCAGAGGGAATAATCTTGAAATTAGAAGATTTTAACTGTCAAGAGTATTTTATTTATTTATTTATTTTTCACACACACACACACACACACACTGTATTTTATTTTTACAAGAGATAAATAGACTGACACCAAGCATTGTACACGGATGACCACAACAAAAGCAACAATGATTGCAATTACCAAACATGAAACACACTCATACTATGTCATAATATTGACATTCAGTCCAGTAATCCTCCACTGTGACAACTCCTTTACTTTGCAGTGAAAATTGATTTGTATATTCTTTGCCTCTGAGTCCTTGTGGGTTTTTTTTTTTTTCAAATTCAGACAGAAAGTCACAAAAATTATACTCATCCTCATCAGTTCACTCAGTCCCATATAATTAATTTTTTTTTCATCTTGATCTTTTGTTAGCACTTTTATGAGTTCATCAGTTTTTCATTAGAGTTCTGAAAATGCTTATTCATTCAGTTCAGCAGTACAGTCAGTTACCAGAAACCTGTACTTGTCAGAGTCTTTTCCATGAATTTCTTTTTTTTTTTTTTTTTTTTTTTTCCACACACACACAGTGTATTTTATTTTTACAAGAGATAAATAGACTGACACCAAGCATTGTACATGGATGACCACAACAAAAGCAACAATGATTGCAATTACCAAACATGAAACACACTTATACTATGTCATAACATTGACATTCAGTCCAGTAATCCTCCACTGTAACAGCTCCTTTACTTTGCAGTGAAAATTGATTTGTATATTCTTTTCCTCTGAGTCCTTGTGGGATTTTTTTTTTTTTAATTCAGACAGAAAGTCACAAAAATTATACTCATCCTCATCAGTTCACTCAGTCCCATGTAATTAATTTCTTTTTTTTCATCTTGATCTTTTGTTAGCACTTTTATGAGTTCATCAGTTTTTCATTAGAGTTCTGAAAATGCTTATTCATTCAGTTCAGCAGTACAGTCAGTTACCAGAAACCTGTACTTGTCAGAGTCTTTTCCATGAATTTCTTGAAGATGAAACTCTTTTATAGGAACATATTTGCAAAATCATCAGAGTACACCCAGAACTGTCTGTAAATGACAAAAGACTTAAAAATGACCATGGTTAAAGATTTGATGAAAGTTCATAATAACGCAGTTGACAAGCAAATTAGTTATTTCTGAGATATACATTTTAAAGTAATAACTAGGATTATTACTTATAACATTATACCAGAACATATAAGATTTTTAGACGTTTCCTGTAATGTCTGAAACATTTATATTAACATATTTCCATACATATTTCCATACAACTACAAATATAAGATTTTTAGAAATTTCATGTAATGTCTGAAACATTTATATTAACATATTTCCATACATATTTCCATACAACTACAAATATAAGATTTTTAGAAATTTCATGTAATGTCTGAAACATTTATATTAACATATTTCCATACATATTTCCATACAACTACAAATATAAGATTTTTAGAAATTTCATGTAATGTCTGAAACATTTATATTAACATATTTCCATACATATTTCCATACAAATACAAATATAAGATTTTTAGAAATTTCATGTAATGTCTGAAACATTTATATTAACATATTTCCATACATATTTCCATACAAATACAAATATAAGATTTTTAGAAATTTCATGTAATGTCTGAAACATTTATATTAACATATTTCCATACATATTTCCATACACATATAAGATTTTTAGAAATTTCATGTACTGTCTGAAACATTTATATTAACATATTTCCATAAAAATAACCCAATGAAAGTTTAGTATTAGTTGTTTTGTTTGTTTTTTTATACTGCAGGTTCTTATTAGTCATCAGTTTTATACACATCAGTGTATACATGTCAATCCCAATCGCCCAAATCAGCACACCACCATCCCCACCTCATCGCAGTTTTCCCCCCTTGGTGTCCATATGTCCATTCTCTACATCTGTGTCTCAACTTCTGCCCTGCAAACTGGCTCATCTGTACCATTTTTCTAGGTTCCACATACATGCATTAATATACGATATTTGTGTTTCTCTTTCTGACTTACTTCACTCTGTATGACAGTCTCTAGATCCATCCACTTCTCAACAAATGACTCAATTTCGTTCCTTTTTATGGCTGAGTAATATTCCATTGTATATATGTACCACAACTTCTTTATCCATTCGTCTGTTGATGGGCATTTAGGTTGCTTCCATGACCTGGCTATTGTAAATAGTGCTGCAATGAACATTCGGGTGCACGTGTCTTTTTGAATTACGGTTTTCTCTGGGTATATGCCCAGTAGTGGGATTGCTGGGTCATATGGTAATTCTATTTTTAGTTTTTTAAGGAACCTCCATATTGTTCTCCATAGTGGCTGTATCAATTTACATTCCCACCAACAGTGCAAGAGGGTTCCCTTTTCTCCACACCCTCTCCAGCATTTGTTGTTTGTAGATTTTCTGATGATGCCCATTCTAACAGGAGTGAGGTGATACCTCATTGTAGTTTTGATTTGCATTTCTCTAATAATTAGTGATGTTGAGCATCTTTTCATGTGCTTCGTGGCTGTCTGTATGTCTTCTTTGGAGAAATGTCTATTTAGGTCTTCTGCCCATTTTTGGATTGGGGTGTTTGTTTCTTTGATATTGAGCTGAATGAGCTGTTTATATATTTTGGAGATTAATCCTTTGTCCGTTGATTCATTTGCAAATATTTTCTCCCATTCTGAGGGTTGTCTTTTCGTCTTGTTTATGGTTTCCTTTGCTGTGCAAAAGCTTTGAAGTTTCATTAGGTCCCACTTGTTTATTTTTGTTTTTATTTCCATTACTCTAGGAGGTGGATCGAAAAAGATCTTGCTGTGATTTATGTCAAAGAGTGTTCTTCCTATGTTTTCCTCTAAGAGTTTTATAGTGGCCAGTCTTATATTTAGGTCTCTAATCCATTTTGAGTTTATTTTTGTGTATGGTGTTAGGGAGTATTCTAATTTCATTCTTTTACATGTGGCTGTCCAGTTTTCCCAGCACCACTTATTGAAGAGACTGTCTTTTCTCCATTGTATATCTTTGCCTCCTTTGTCATAGATTAGTTGACCATAGGTGCGTGGGTTAATCTCTGGGCTTTCTATCTTGTTCCATTGATCTATGTTTCTGTTTTTGTGCCAGTACCATATTGTCTTGATTACTGTAGCTTTGTAGTATAGTCTGAAGTCAGGGAGTCTGATTCCTCCAGCTCCATTTTTTTGCCTCAAGACTGCTTTGGCTATTCGGGGTCTTTTGTGTCTCCATACAAATTTTAAGATGATTTGTTCTAGCTCCGTAAAAAATGCCATTGGTAATTTGATAGGGATTGCATTGAATCTGTAGATTGCTTTGGGTAGTATACTCATTTTCACAATGTTGATTCTTCCAATCCAAGAACATGGTATATCTCTCCATCTGTTGGTATCATCTTTAATTTCTTTCATCAGTGTCTTATAGTTTTCTGCATACAGGTCTTTTGTCTCCCTAGGTAGGTTTATTCCTAGGTATTTTATTCTTTTTGTTGCAATGGTAAATGGGAGTGTTTCCATAATTTCTCTTTCAGATTTTTCATCATTAGTGTATAGGAATGCAAGAGATTTCTGTGCATTAATTTTGTAACCTGCAACTTTACCATATTCATTAATCAGCTCTAGCAGTTTTCTGGTGGCAGTTTTAGGATTCTCTATGTATAGTATCATGTCATCCGCAAACAGTGACAGTTTTACTTCTTCTTTTCCAATTTGTATTCCTTTTATTTCTTTTTCTTCTCTGATTGCCGTGGCTAGGACTTCCAGAACTATGTTGAATAATAGTGGTGAGAGTGGACATCCTTGTCTCGTTCCTGATCTTAGAGGAAATGCTTTCAGTTTTTCACCATTGAGAATGATGTTTGCTGTGGGTTTGTCATATATGGCCTTTATTATGTTGAGGTAGGTTCCCTCTATGCCCACTTTCTGGAGAGTTTTTATCAGAAATGGGTGTTGAATTTTGTCAAAAGCTTTTTCTGCATCTATTGAGATGATCATATGGTTTTTCTTCTTCAATTTGTTAATATGGTGTATCACATTGATTGATTTGCGTATATTGAAGAATCCTTGCATCCCTGGGATAAATCCCACTTGATCGTGGTGTATGATCCTTTTAATGTGTTGTTGGATTCTGTTTGCTAGTATTTTGTTGAGGATTTTTGCATCTATATTCATCAGTGATATTGGTCTGTAATTTTCTTTTTTTGTAGTGTCTTTGTCTGGTTTTGGTATCAGGGTGATGGTGGCCTCATAGAATGAGTTTGGGAGAGTTCCTTCCTCTGCAATTTTTTGGAAGAGTTTGAGAAGGATGGGTGTTAGCTCTTCTCTAAATGTTTGATAGAATTCACCTGTGAAGCCATCTGGTCCTGGACTTTTGTTTGTTGGAAGATTTTTAATCACAGTTTCAATTTCATTACTTGTGATTGGTCTGTTGATATTTTCTGTTTCTTCCTGAGTCAGTCTTGGAAGGTTATACCTTTCTAAGAATTTGTCCATTTCTTCCAGGTTGTCCAATTTATTGGCATAAAGTTGCTTGTAGTAGTCTCTTAGGATGTTTTGTATTTCTGCGGTGTCTGTTGTAACTTCTCCTTTTTCATTTCTGATTTTATTGATTTGAGTCCTCTCCCTCTTTTTCTTGATGAGTCTGGCTAATGGCTTATCAATTTTGTTTATCTTCTCAAAGAACCAACTTTTAGTTTTATTGATCTTTGCTATTGTTTTCTTTGTTTCTATTTCATTTATTTCTGCTCTGATCTTTATGATTTCTTTCCTTCTGCTAACTTTGGATTTTGTTTGTTCTTCTTTCTCTAGTTTCTTTAGGTGTAATGTTAGATTGTTTACTTGAGATTTTTCTTGTTTCTTTAGGTAGGCTTGTATAGCTATAAACTTCCCTCTTAGAACCGCTTTTGCTGCATCCCATAGGTTTTGGGTCGTCGTGTTTTCATTGTCATTTGTCTCTAGGTATTTTTTTATTTCCTGTTTGATTTCTTCAGTGATCTCTTGGTTATTTAATAACGTATTGTTTAGCCTCCATGTGTTTGTCTTTTTTACGTTTTTTTCCCTGTAATTCATTTCTAATCTCATAGCGTTGTGGTCAGAAAAGATGCTTGATATGATTTCAATTTTCTTAAATTTACTGAGGCTTGATTTGTGACCCAAGATGTGATCTATCCTGGAGAATGTTCCGTGCGCACTTGAGAAGAACGTGTAATCTGCCGTTTTTGGATGGAATGTCCTATATATATCAATTAAATCTATCTGGTCTATTGTGTCATTTAAAGCTTCTGTTTCCTTATTTATTTTCATTTTGGATGATCTGTCCATTGGTGTAAGTGAGGTGTTAAAGTCCCCCACTATTATTGTGTTACTGTCGATTTCCTCTTTTATAGCTGTTAGCAGTTGCCTTATGTATTGAGGTGCTCCTATGTTGGGTGCATATATATTTATAATTGTTATATCTTCTTCTTGGATTGATCCCTGGATCATTATGTAGTGTCCTTCCTTGTCTCTTGTAACATTCTTTATTTTAAAGTCTATTTTATCTGATATGAGTATAGCTACTCCAGCTTTCTTTTGATTTCCATTTGCATGGAATATCTTTTTCCATCCCCTCACTTTCAGTCTGTATGTGTCCCTAGGTCTGAAGTGGGTCTCTTGTAGACAGCATATATATGGGTCTTGTTTTTGTATCCATTCAGCCAGTCTATGTCTTTTGGTTGGGGCATTTAATCCATTCACGTTTAAGGTAATTATCGATATGTATGTTCCTATGACCATTTTCTTAATTGTCTTGGGTTTGTTTTTGTAGGTCCTTTTCTTCTCTTGTGTTTCCCACTTAGAGAAGTTCCTTTAGCATTTGTTGTAGAGCTGGTTTGGTGGTGCTGAATTCTCTTAGCTTTTGCTTGTCTGTAAAGCTTTTGATTTCTCCATCAAATCTAAATGAGATCCTTGCTGGGTAGAGTAATCTTGGTTGTAGGTTCTTCCCTTTCATCACTTTAAGTATTTCATGCCACTCCCTTCTGGCTTGCAGAGTTTCTGCTGAGAAATCAGCTGTTAACCTTATGGGAGTTCCCTTGTATGTTATTTGTCGTTTTTCCCTTGCTGCTTTCAGTAATTTTTCTTTGTCTTTAATTTTTGCCACTTTGATTACTATGTGTCTCGGCGTGTTTCTCCTTGGGTTTATTCTGTATGGGACTCTCTGCGCTTCCTGGACTTGGGTGGCTATTTCCTTTCCCATGTTAGGGAAGTTTTCGACTATAATCTCTTCAAATATTTTCTCTGGTCCTTTCTCTCTCTCTTCTCCTTCTGGGACCCCTATAATGCGAATGTTGTTGCGTTTAATGTTGTCCCAGAGGTCTCTTAGGCTGTCTTCATTTCTTTTTATTCTTTTTTCTTTAGTCTGTTCCGCAGCAGTGAATTCCACCATTCTGTCTTCCAGGTCACTTATCCGTTCTTCTGCCTCAGTTATTCTGCTATTGATTCCTTCTAGTGTAGTTTTCATTTCAGTTATTGTATTGGTCATCTCTGTTTGTTTGTTCTTTAATTCTTCTAGGTCTTTGTTAATCATTTCTTGCATCTTCTCAATCTTTGCCTCCATTCTTATTCCGAGGTCCTGGATCATCTTCACTATCATTATTCTGAATTCTTTTTCTGGAAGGTTGCCTATCTCCACTTCATTTAGTTGTTTTTCTGGGGTTTTTTCTTGTTCCTTCATCTGGTACATAGCCCTCTGCCTTTTCATCTTCTCTTTCTTTCTGTAACTGTGGTTTTTGGTCCACAGGCTGCAGGATTGTAGTTTTTCTTGCTTCTGTTGTCTGCCCTCTGGTGGTTGAGGCTATCTAAGAGGCTTGATGGGAGGCTCTGGTGGTGGGTAGAGCTGACTGTTGCTGTGGCGGTCAGAGCTCAGTAAAACCTTAATCCACTTGACTGTTGATGGGTGGGGCTGGGTTCCCTCCCTGTTGCTGTGGCGATCAGAGCTCAGTAAAACCTTAATCCACTTGACTGTTGATGGGTGGGGCTGGGTTCCCTCCCTGTTGGTTGTTTTGCCTGAGGCAACCCAACACTGGAGCCTACCAGTGCTCTTTGGTGGGGTTAATGGCAGACTCTGGGAGGGCTCACGCCAAGGAGAACTTCCCAGGACCTCTGCTGCCAGTGTCCTTATCCCCACGGTGAAACAGAGCCACCACTCGCCTCTGCAGGAGACCCCCCAACACCAGCAAGTACGTCTGGTTCAGTCTCCCCCAGGGTCACTGCTCCTTCCCCTGGGTCCCGATGCACACATTACTTTGTGTGTGCCCTCCAAGAGTGGGGTCTCTGTTTCCCCCAGTCCTGTCACAGTCCTGCAATCAATTCCCACTAGACTTCAAAGTCTGATTCTCTAGGAATTCCTCCTCCCTTTGCCGGACCCCCAGGTTGGGAAGCCTGACGTGGGGCTCAGAAACTTCACTCCAGTGGGTGGACTTCTGTGGTATAAGTGTTCGCCAGTCTGTGAGTCACCCACCCAGCAGTTATGGGATTTGATTTTACTCTGATTGTGCCCCTCCTACCGTCTCACTGTGGCTTCTCCTCTGTCCTTGGACGTGGGGTATCCTCCTTGGTGAAGTCCAGGGTCTTCCTGTCAATGATTGTCCAGCAGCCAGTTGTGATTCTGGTGCTCTCGCAAGAGGGAGTGAGAGCACGTCCTTCTACTCCGCCATCTTGGTTAATCTCCTCCCTAATCTCCATGAATTTCTTGAAGATGAAACCCTTTTATAGGAACATATTTGCAAAATCATCAGAGTACACCCAGAACTGTCTGTAAATGACAAAAGACTTAAAAATGACCACGGTTAAAGATTTGATGAAAGTTCATAATAATGCAGTTGACAAGAAAATTAGTTATTTCTGAGATATACATTTTAAAGTAATAACTAGGATTATTACTTATAACATTATACCAGAACATATAAGATTTTTAGAAATTTCGTGTAATGTCTGAAACATTTATATTAACATATTTCCATACATATTTCCATACAAATACAAATATAAGAGTTTTAGAAATTTCATGTAATATCTGAAACATTTATATTAACATATTTCCATACAAATACAAATATAAGATTTTTAGAAATTTCATGTAATGTCTGAAACATTTATATTAACATATTTCCATACAAATAACCCAATGAAAGTTTAGTATTAGTTGTTTTGTTTGTTTTTTTTATACTGCAGGTTCTTATTAGGCATCAATTTTATACACATCAGTGTATACATGTCAATCCCAATCGCCCAATTCAGCACACCACCATCCCCACCTCACCGCAGTTTTCCCCCCTTGGTGTCCGTATGTCCATTCTCTACATCTGTGTCTCAACTTCTGCCCTGCAAACTGGCTCATCTATACCATTTTTCTAGGTTCCACATACATGCATTAATATACGATATTTGTTTTTCTCTTTCTGACTTACTTCACTCTGTATGACAGTCTCTAGATCCATCCACGTCTCAACAAATGACTCAATTTCGTTCCTTTTTATGGCTGAGTAATATTCCATTGTATATATGTACCACAACTTCTTTATCCATTCGTCTGTTGATGGGCATTTAGGTTGCTTCCATGACCTGGCTATTGTAAATAGTGCTGCAATGAACATTCGGGTGCATGTGTCTTTTTGAATTACGGTTTTCTCTGGGTATATGCCCAGTAGTGGGATTGCTGGGTCATATGGTAAATCTATTTTTAGTTTTTTAAGGAACCTCCATGTTGTTCTCCATAGTGGCTGTATCAATTTACATTCCCATCAACAGTGCAAGAGGGTTCCCTTTTCTCCACACCCTCTCCAGCATTTGTTGTTTGTAGATTTTCTGATGATGCCCATTCTAACAGGAGTGAGGTGATACCTCATTGTAGTTTTGATTTGCATTTCTCCAATAATTAGTGATGTTGAGCATCTTTTCATGTCCTTCGTGGCCGTCTGTATGTCTTCTTTGGAGAAATGTCTATTTAGGTCTTCTGCCCATTTTTGGATTGGGGTGTTTGTTTCTTTGATATTGAGCTGAATGAGCTGTTTATATATTTTGGAGATTAATCCTTTGTCCGTTGATTCATTTGCAAATATTTTCTCCCATTCTGAGGGTTGTCTTTTCGTCTTGATTATGGTTTCCTTTGCTGTGCAAAAGCTTTGAAGTTTCATTAGGTCCCACTTGTTTATTTTTGTTTTTATTTCCATTACTCTATGAGGTGGATCAAAAAAGATCTTGCTGTGATTTATGTCAAACAGTGTTCTTCCTATGTTTTCCTCTAAGAGTTTTATAGTGTCCAGTCTTATATTTAGGTCTCTAATCCATTTTGAGTTTATTTTTGTGTATGGTGTTAGGGAGTATTCTAATTTCATTCTTTTACATGTAGCTGTCCAGTTTTCCCAGCACCACTTATTGAAGAGACTGTCTTTTCTCCATTGTATATCTTTGCCTCCTTTGTCATAGATTAGTTGACCATAGGTGCGTGGGTTAATCTCTGGGCTTTCTATCTTGTTCCATTGATCTATGTTTCTGTTTTTGTGCCAGTACCATATTGTCTTGATTACTGTAGCTTTGTAGTATAGTCTGAAGTCAGGGAGTCTGATTCCTCCAGCTCCATTTTTTTGCCTCAAGACTGCTTTGGCTATTCGGGGTCTTTTGTGTCTCCATACAAATTTTAAGATGATTTGTTCTAGCTCCGTAAAAAATGCCATTGGTAATTTGATAGGGATTGCATTGAATCTGTAGATTGCTTTGGGTAGTACACTCATTTTCACAATGTTGATTCTTCCAATCCAAGAACATGGTATATCTCTCCATCTGTTGGTATCATCTTTAATTTCTTTCATCAGTGTCTTATAGTTTTCTGCATACAGGTCTTTTGTCTCCCCAGGTAGGTTTATTCCTAGGTATTTTATTCTTTTTGTTGCAATGGTAAATGGGAGTGTTTCCTTAATTTCTCTTTCATCATTAGTGTACAGGAATGCAAATTTCTGTGCATTAATTTTGTATCCTGCAACTTTACCATATTCATTAATTAGCTCTAGCAGTTTTCTGGTGGCAGTTTTAGGATTCTCTATGTATAGTGTTATGTCATCTGCAAACAATGACAGTTTTACTTCTTCTTTTCCAATTTGTATTATGTTTATTTCTTTTTCTTCTCTGATTGCCGTGGCTAGGACTTCCAGAACTATGTTGAATAATAGTGGTGAGAGTGGACATCCTTGTCTCGTTCCTGATCTTAGAGGAAATGCTTTCAGTTTTTCACCATTGAGAATGATGTTTGCTGTGGGTTTGTCATATATGGCCTTTATTATGTTGAGGTAGGTTCCCTCTATGCCCACTTTCTGGAGAGTTTTTATCAGAAATGGGTGTTGAATTTTGTCAAAAGCTTTTTCTGCATCTATTGAGATGATCATATGGTTTTTCTTCTTCAATTTGTTAATATGGTGTATCACATTGATTGATTTGCATATATTGAAGAATCCTTGCATCCCTGGGATAAATCCCACTTGATCGTGGTGTATGATCCTTTTAATGTGTTGTTGGATTCTGTTTGCTAGTATTTTGTTGAGGATTTTTGCATCTATATTCATCAGTGATATTGGTCTGTAATTTTCTTTTTTTGTAGTGTCTTTGTCTGGTTTTGGTATCAGGGTGATGGTGGCCTCATAGAATGAGTTTGGGAGTGTTCCTTCCTCTGCAATTTTTTGGAAGAGTTTGAGAAGGATGGGTGTTAGCTCTTCTCTAAATGTTTGATAGAATTCACCTGTGAAGCCATCTGGTCCTGGACTTTTGTTTGTTGGAAGATTTTTAATCACAGTTTCAATTTCATTACTTGTGATTGGTCTGTGCATATTTTCTATATCTTCCTGGTTCAGTCTGGGAAGGTTATACCTTTCTAAGAATTTGTCCATTTCTTCCAGGTTGTCCATTTTATTGGCATAAAGTTGCTTGTAGTAGTCTCTTAGGATGCTTTGTATTTCTGCGGTGTCTGTTGTAACTTCTCCTTTTTCATTACTGATTTTATTGATTTGAGTCCTCTCCCTCTTTTTCTTGATGAGTCTGGCTAATGGCTTATCAATTTTGTTTATCTTCTCAAAGAACCAGCTTTTAGTTTTATTGATCTTTGCTATTGTTTTCTTTGTTTCTATTTCATTTATTTCTGCTCTGATCTTGATGATTTCTTTCCTTCTGCTAACTTTGGGTTTTGTTTGTTCTTCTTTCTCTAGTTTCTTTAGGTGTAAGGTTAGATTGTTTACTTGAGATTTTTCTTGTTTCTTTAGGTAGGCTTGTATAGCTATAAACTTCCCTCTTAGAACTGCTTTTGCTGCATCCCATAGGTTTTGGGTCGTCGTGTTTTCATTGTCATTTGTCTCTAGGTATTTTTTTATTTCCTCTTTGATTTCTTCAGTGATCTCTTGGTTCTTTAGTAACGTATTGTTTAGCCTCCATGTGTTTGTCTTTTTTACGTTTTTTTCCCTGTAATTCATTTCTAATCTCATAGCGTTGTGGTCAGAAAAGATGCTTGATATGATTTCAATTTTCTTAAATTTACTGAGGCTTGATTTGTGACCCAAGATGTGATCTATCCTGGAGAATGTTCCGTGCGCACTTGAGAAGAACGTGTAATCTGCTCTTTTTGGATGGAATGTCCTATATATATCAATTAAATCTATCTGGTCTATTGTGTCATTTAAAGCTTCTGTTTCCTTATTCATTTTCATTTTGGATGATCTGTCCATTGGTGTAAGTGAAGTGCTAAAGTCCATCACTATTATTGTGTTACTGTCGATTTCCTCTTTTATAGCTGTTAGCAGTTGCCTTATGTATTGAGGTGCTCCTATGTTGGGTGCATATATATTTATAATTGTTATATCTTCTTCTTGGATTGATCCCTGGATCATTATGTAGTGTCCTTCCTTGTCTCTTGTAACATTCTTTATTTTAAAGTCTATTTTATCTGATATGAGTATAGCTACTCCAGCTTTCTTTTGATTTCCATTTGCATGGAATATCTTTTTCCATCCCCTACTTTCAGTCCGTATGTGTCCCTAGGTCTAAAGTGGGTCTCTTGTAGACAGCATATATATGGGTCTTGTTTTTGTATCCATTCAGCCAGTCTATGTCTTTTGGTTGGGGCATTTAATCCATTCACGTTTAAGGTAATTATCGATATGTATGTTCCTATGACCATTTTCTTAATTGTTTTGTGTTTGTTTTTGTAGGTCCTTTTCTTCTCTTGTGTTTCCCACTTAGAGAAGTTCCTTTAGCATTTGTTGCAGAGCTGGTTTGGTGGTGCTGAATTCTCTTAGCTTTTGCTTGTCTGTAAAGCTTTTGATTTCTCCATCAAATCTAAATGAGATCCTTGACGGGTAGAGTAATCTTGGTTGTAGGTTCTTCCCTTTCATCACTTTAAGTATATCATGCCACTCCCTTCTGGCTTGCAGAGTTTCTGCTGAGAAATCAGCTGTTAACCTTATGGGAGTTCCCTTGTATGTTATTTGTCATTTTTCCCTTGCTGCTTTCAATAATTTTTCTTTGTCTTTAATTTTTGCCACTTTGATTACTATGTGTCTCAGCGTGTTTCTCCTTGGGTTTATTCTGTATGGGACTCTCTGCGCTTCCTGGACTTGGGTGGCTATTTCCTTTCCCATGTTAGGGAAGTTTTCGACTATAATCTCTTCAAATATTTTCTCTGGTCCTTTCTCTCTCTCTTCTCCTTCTGGGACCCCTATAATTCGAATGTTGTTGCGTTTAATGTTGTCCCAGAGGTCTCTTAGGCTGTCTTCATTTCTTTTCATTCTTTTTTCTTTAGTCTGTTCCGCAGCAGTGAATTCCACCATTCTGTCTTCCAGGTCACTTATCCGTTCTTCTGCCTCAGTTATTCTGCTATTGATTCCTTCTACTGTAGTTTTCATTTCAGTTATTGTATTGGTCATCTCTGTTTGTTTGTTCTTTAATTCTTCTAGGTCTTTGTTAATCATTTCTTGCTTCTTCTCAATCTTTGCCTCCATTCTTATTCCGAGGTCCTGGATCATCTTCACTATCATTATTCTGAATTCTTTTTCTGGAAGGTTGCCTATCTCCACTTCATTTAGTTGTTTTTCTGGGGTTTTTTCTTGTTCCTTCATCTGGTACATAGCCCTCTGCCTTTTCATCTTCTCTATCCTTCTGTAACTGTGGTTTTTGGTCCACAGGCTGCAGGATTGTAGTTTTTCTTGCTTCTGTTGTCTGCCCTCTGGTGGTTGAGGCTATCTAAGAGGCTTGATGGGAGGCTCTGGTGGTGGGTAGAGCTGACTGTTGCTGTGGCAGTCAGAGCTCAGTAAAACCTTAATCCACTTGACTGTTGATGGGTGGGGCTGGGTTCCCTCCCTGTTGGTTGTTTTGCCTGAGGCAACCCAACACTGGAGCCTACCCGTGCTCTTTGGTGGTGTTAATGGCAGACTCTGGGAGGGCTCACGCCAAGGAGAACTTCCCAGAACCTCTGCTGCCAGTGTCCTTATCCCCACGGTGAAACAGAGCCACCACTCGCCTCTGCAGGAGACCCCCCAACACCAGCAGGTAGGTCTGGTTCAGTCTCCCCCAGGGTCACTGCTCCTTCCCCTGGGTCCCGATGCACCCATTACTTTGTGTGTGCCCTCCAAGAGTGGGGTCTGTGTTTCCCCCAGTCCTGTCAAAGTCCTGCAATCAATTCCCACTAGGCCTCAAAGTCTGATTCTCTAGGAATTCCTCCTCCCGTAGCCGGACCCCCAGGTTGGGAAGCCTGACGTGGGGCTCAGAGCCTTCACTCCAGTGGGTGGACTTCTGTGGTATAAGTGTTCGCCAGTCTGTGAGTCACCCACCCAGCAGTTATGGGATTTGATTTTACTCTGATTGCGCCCCTCCTACCGTCTCACTGTGGCTTCTCCTCTGTCCTTGGACGTGGGGTATCCTCCTTGGTGAAGTCCAGGGTCTTCCTGTCAATGATTGTCCAGCAGCCAGTTGTGATTCTGGTGCTCTCGCAAGAGGGAGTGAGAGCACGTCCTTCTACTCCACCATCTTGGTTAATCCCCCCGTCAAGAGTATTTTAAATCACAATAGCCTAAGCCTTGAAGACGGCAAGGAGTAACGTGTGTCCCATAATCAATAAGTTGACAAGAGGGTATAGATATGGAAAAAGCAGTAGGATTTAAATTCTAACCACCAACTGGCTGTACATTTACTTGAAAAGTGCCTCCCACCCCCAGTAAATAATGGTATAGCAAAAGATGTTTGAAAGCTGTGAAAGACAGAGAAAGAGAGCTGAAAGAGAAAGGGTGTATTGGGTTTCTTTTTTTCCAGATAAATCTATAACAAAAACCAATTCTTATTTCCTTTATGAAGGCCAGCTTCATCTGTTTACTATATGAACAGCAAATGGTTGCCTTTATAATATCGTATTTACATGCTATACAACTGAATTGTGTTGAAACCCAATTCGACAAATTATTGGTTTTGTTTAAACCAACCAATACAATCATTCTGTGTAACTGGAATCTCTTTCCAAGCTCAATTGTTTGATTTAATTTTTAAAAATTTACTTGGAACTATTTGAAAATGAATTAATTATAAATGACTTAAGTATATTATAAATGAGAGTTGGGAGAACAACTGGACATCTGAAATTGCACAAAATAATTTTCAATGATTTCTGCTTTTTGATTCCCTAGAAGCTAAGAATTTTAAGTGAAATTAGGATCCTCAATGTAAGAGAGCACATTTCCCATCAGATTCCTTGCTTTCTCTCTGAACAGTTGTCAAGAGGAGACAACCTACCTACTATTAACCGGATACTTAAATTCTTTCACAGGATGTAGATCTCTGGTTCCTGTGAACTATTTGAAGTGCTCTCAATGTGGTGAAATTATAAATGCCTTTCACCATTAGGTTGAACATTCAATTAATCAAGTACTGTTCTAATTTTCCTTAGAACCATTTTGCTAGAAAATATATTTAACCCTGCCAGTGGTTTCCCAAGCATATAGGAATAATCAAACATAAAGGTACTTAAGATGTTCTAACATGTACTGTCTCAGAAATAGCTGTATGAAAATGAAGTGTTAGAATCCATTTTTATATTATATACAATTTCATAATTTATTTTAGCTCTGGATAGGTTGTCATCTAACTTATAGAAAAGATATGAAATATTTGCAAGATACTTAAATATTTTTGGCTAAGTGATAGGTACCTGATTAGAAAATTAGGCTCAACTTGATTCAAATGTTTTCCAAGTTAATAATTGAGCTTGATTTTTCGAGCATGTAATTGTCACTTAATAAACTCTGCACCAATCTACTCATAGTGTTCTGGCCTTCTGAAAGAGTTAAAAATGCTTCCAAAACTAATATACTCCCAAGTTATAGCTTATGCCTTGGGAAAAATCTAGATGATGATGATGCATCCCAGTGACTACATTTTGAATTGCCAGAACCAATTATGGGTAGTTAAGTTCCCTGTCTTTCTGCCAAAAGGCTATATTAAAAGGAAACTATGAGAAAAACTATCAAAAAATTAGAAATTGCTTTTTTACAAATAAGTGAAAACGTTAATTGACCTATTTTCAATTTCCAATGAAATAAAATCAAATTTTATCATTCTTAAAACAGCTTACTGATTCTTGTAATTGAAGTGTATATGAATATGTTTTGTTGAGAATTTATATGATGCCTGTTACAAGAACAGAAACAGAGTGTAAAAGGTTTCCATACTGATTGAACATTTCATTGTAGAGAGGCACCACAGTAAACTGTAGCTAAAGTTGTCATTCCAAGGATACAGTTGTCAGCTGCCATTATATTTTTTAAATTGAAATATAGTTGATTTATAATATTGTGTTAGTTTCAAGTATATGGTAAGGTGATTCAGTTATATACATATATTTTTTCAGATTAATTTCCATTGCAGGTTATTACAAGATAGTGAATATATTTCCCTGTGCTCTACAGTAAATCCTTACTACTTATGTATTTTATGTATAGTAGTAGTTTGTATCTGTTAATCCTAATTTATCACTCTCTCCCCTCCTTTTACCCTTTGGTAACCAAAAGTTTGTTTTATATGTCTGTGAGTCTGTTTCTGCTTTGTATATAGATTTATTTGTATTATTTTTTAGATTTCACATATAAGTGATATCATATAGTATTTGTCTTTCTCTTTGTCTGACTTATTTCACTAAGTATAATATTCTCTAGGTCCATCCATGTTGCTGCAAAAGGCAATATTTCATTTTTCTTATGGCTGAGTAATATTCCTTTGTATATACACCACATCTTCTAAAACCAGTCGTCTGTTGATGGGCACTTGGAATGTTTAAGTGTCTTGGTTTTTATAAATAGTGCTGTTATGAACATTAGGGTGCATGTATCTTTTCAAACTAGAGTTTTCATCATTTGGGGACAGATGCCCAGGAGTAGGATTGCTAAACCATATGATGGTAGCTCTATTTTTAATTTTTCAGGGAACCTCCATACTGTTCTCCATAGTGGCTGCACCAATTTACATTCTCACCACCAGTGTGGAGGATTCCCTTTTCCCTACACCCTCTCCAGCATTTATTATTTGTAGAGTTTCTGATGATAGTCATTCTGACTGGTGTGAGGTGATACCTCATTGTGGTTTTGGTTTTGGAGTAGTTTGAGGATAGGTGTAAGTTCTTCTTTGTATGTTTGGTAGAATTCTACAGTGAAGCTGTCTAGTCCTGGACTTTTGTTTGCAGGGAGTTGTTTTCTTTCAGATTCTATTTCACTTCTAGTGATTGGTCTGGGCAGGTGGTGTGCAGATGAGGTGGGCAGGTAATGCCGGGTGGGCAGCAGTGGTTCAAATTTTCTGTTTCTTCTTGACTCAATTTTGGCAGGCTGTATGTTTCTAGAAATTTGTCCATTTCTTCTAGGTTGTCCAATTTGTTGGTATATAACTATTCATAGTATTCTCTTATGATTTTTTTTGTATTTCTGCAGTATAGGTTGTTATTTCTCCTCTTTGATTTCTTATTTTGTTTTTTTGGGTCATCTCTTTTCTTGTGAGCCTGGTCAGAGGTTTGTTGATTTTGTTTTTTTGTGTTTTTGTTTTGTTTTGTTTTGTTTTTTGTACTAGCTGTTGGTTTTACTGATCTTTTCTAATTTAGGAGGGAGGTGTCTTATTTTATTTACTTTCTCTCTGATCTGTATTATTTCCTTCCTTCTGCTGACTTTGGGTTTTGTTTGTTATTCTTTTTCTAATTCTTTTAGATGGTAGTTTAGGTTGTTTATTTGAAATGTTTCTTGTTTCTTGAGGAAGGCCTGTGTTACTCTGAACTTCCCTCTTAGAACTGCTTTTGCTGTATCCCATAGATTTTTTAAGGTTGTATTTTCACTGTTCTTTGTCTCAAGGTATTTTCTGATTTCTTCTTTTATTTAATCATTGAACCACTGGGTTTTTAGTAGCATGTTGTTTTGTCTCCATGTGTACATTTTTCCTCTGTTTTTCTTTCTGTGGTTGATTTCTAGTTTTATACCATTGTGTTCAGAAAAGATGCTTGAAATAATTTCTATCCTCTTAAATTTGTTGAGACTTCTTTTGTGACTTAGTATGTGGTCTATCCTAGGGAATGTTCTATGCACGCATGAAAAGAATGTGTATTCTGGTTTTTTTGAATGTATGTCCTGTAGATATTAAGTCCAACTGGTCTGTGTCATTTAGGGCCTCTGTTGCTTTATTGATTTTCTGTCTGAAAGATCTGTCTATTGATGTCAGTCTCCTACTATAATTGTATTCCTGTCAATTTTTCCCTTTATGTCTGTTAGTATTTCTTTTACATATTTAGGTATTCCTATATTGGGTAAATTTATGTTAACGAGTATAATATCCTCTTCTTGTATTGATCCCTTTATCATTATATCATGTCCTTCTTTGTCTTTCTTTATGGACTTTGTTTTGAAGTGTATTTTGTCTGATTTGACTATTGCTACCCCTGCTTTCTTGTCATTTCCAGTTGCATGAAATATCTTTTTCTGTCTTCTCACTTTCAATCTGTGTGAGTCTTTTGCCTTGTAGTGAGTCTCTCGTAGGCAGTATATTGTAGGTTTTTTTAAATCCCATCTGCCACTCTTTGTCTTTTGATCAGAGCATTTAGTCCCTTAACATTTAAGGTAATTATTGATAGGTATATAGTAATTGACATTTTAAAACTTGTTTTCCAGTTGATTTTTTAGTTCTTTTTATTCATTTCTTTCTGTTTTTCCTTTTGTAGTTTGATGGTTTTCTTTTGTATTGTGCTTGAGTGTCTTTCTTTTTGTTTTTTGTGAATCTATTGTATGTTTTTGATTTGTGATTATGGGTCAAGTATGTTGACCCATAACTGTAGCTACTTACTTTAGACTGATAGTTATTTAAGTTCAAATGCATTCTAAAATTCTACATTTTTTACTCCCCTCCCCCACATTTTGTGTTCCTGATGTCATATTTTACATCTTCATGATTATACCTGTAGTGTTTATTGTAGTTAGTAGTTGCTTTTACAGTGTTTCTGTTTGTTTGTTTGTTTTGTTTTTTAATCTATGTACTGGCTTATTTAAGTGATCTTCAACCTTTACTATATATTTGCCTTTCCTATTGGGATTTTCTCTTTCCTACAGATTCTTACTTCTTTTCCCTTTAGAGGAAACCTTTCAACATTTCTTTTAGGGTAGGTTTACTATTGCTGAATTCTTTTAGTTTTTGCTTCTCTGAGATATTCTTTATCTCTCCTTCCATTCTAAATGATAATTTTGCTGGGTCGAGTATCCTAGGTTACAGTTTTTTTCCCTTTCAGGACTTTAAATATATCATACCACTCACTCCCTTCTGGCTTGCAAAGTTTCTGCAGAGAAATCAGCTAATAGCTTTATGGGGTTTTCCTTGTAACTGTTCTTCTCTTGCTATATTTAGAATCTTCTCTTTATCTTTAACTTTTGCCGATTTATTTATGATACGTCTTGATGGGGGTCTATTTTGTTTTATCTTGATTGGGACCCTCTGTGCTTCCTGTACCTGGATATCTGTTTCTTTCTTTAGGTTTGGGAAGTTTTCAGCGATATTTTCTTCAGGTACATTTTTGATCACCCTTTCTCTGTTTTCCTTCAGGAACCCCTATTATGTGTATTATGGCATGCTTTATATTATCCTGTACATCTTGTATGTTGCTTTTATTTTTAAAAATTTGTCTTTCTGTGTGTTATTCTGATTGGGTGATTTCCATTATTCTACCAAATCACTTATTTGTTCTTCTGTGTTAGTCTGCTATTCATTACTTCTAGATTGTTTTTTATCTTGGCAATTGAGTTGCCTAATTTTGATTGGTTTGGCTTTATAGTTTTTAGTTCCTTGTTACAGTGATCTGCATTTCTATTGATAATCTTTCTTAATTCTTTTTTATAAATTTATTTATTTTCTTTATTTGTCTTTAGCTGAGCTGGGTCTTCATTGCTGTGTGCGGGCTTTCTCTAGTTGTGGTAAGCAGGGGCTACTCTTTGTTGCACTGCATGGGCTTCTCATTGTGGTGGCTTCTCTTGTCGTGGAGCCTGGGCTCTAGGCACGCGGGCTTCAGTAGTTGTGGCTCGTGGGCTCTAGAGTGCAGGCTCAGTAGTTGTGGCGCACGGACTTAGTTGCTCCGTGGCATGTGGGATCTTCCCGGACCAGGGCTCGGCATACTCCTCCCCAGGTGCTATCAGCCCAAGATGTGCATTTCTGTGGTGCCACCAGGTATGCATGCCCACAAAGTTCACTGCAGCTGGACCCGCCCCCACTCTGTGTGTGTTGACAGTGGCCTCAGAGGCTAGCCCTGCCCCTGCCTTGTGCTTGCTGACAGTGGACTCCAAGGTTTGGCCTGGACCACACTCCAGGCCCTCTGGGCTGTCTCTGCACAGCTAGACCAAGCCCTCTGCCAGAGATCCAGTGCCTAGTCACTGTGAATACTAGCAGCCCCACTGGGTGCCCATTTTGAACTGGGAAGTGTGGTGAGGTGACAGCTCTCAGTGCAGGTCAGTCTCTGCCCTAATTGCTATAAGCCAGCACATGCGCACACCTCACGAGCAGAGTCCAGACTCCTCGAGCCCTTCTATCTGTCCCAGTGGACCTTCCAGCAGTCAAGGGTGTTCCTCAGGGCTAGGGTCTACCCATTTGGACCTTCCCTCATTCACAGCTCCCTTCCAGGGACATCGGTCCCATCCTGATGCCTTTGTTTTCTATCCTTCTTTGTTATGTGGAGATCTTTCTTGCAGCTTCGGTTGTATGAGATCTTCTGCCAGTTTCCAGTTAGTTTTCTGTGAGAATTGTTCCATATATAAATGTATTTTTGATGTGAATGTTGGGGGGAGGGGAAGCTCAAAGTCCTCCTACTCTGCCATCTTGATTCACCCCTCTGCCGTTACATTTTGATGGTTGGTGGCAACGGTAATGATGGAATAAACACTTTACCAAATACTGCCTTTTTAAATTTTATTTATTTATTTATTTATTTATTTATGGCTGTGTTGGGTCTTCATTGCTGCACACGGGCTTTCTCTAGTTGCAGTGAAGGGGCTACTCTTCGTTGTGGTGTACGGGCTTCTCATTGCAGTGGCTTCTCTTGTGGCAGAGCATGGGCTCTAGGTGCACAGGCTTCAGTAGTTGTGACACACAGGCTCAGTAGTTGTGGCTTGCAGGCTCCAGAGCACAGGCTCAGTAGTTGTGGTACACGGGCTTAGTTGCTCCACGGCATTGGGATCTTCCTGCACCAGGGCTCGAACCCATGTTCCCTGCATTGGCAGGCAGATTCTTAACCACTGTGCCACCAGGGAAGTCCCCCAAATACTGTGTTAACTTAAAAGATTTAAGTTAAATCCTCCCCTAATTTAAATATAGTATAGTAACTAGCTTATAATATGTAATAAAATATAATATTCAGAAGTAAGTAAAATCTTTACCCCTTGAGTGAACTTAGACTTTGCAACTAATTAGTAGAATTTAAATTCAAAATATATTTCACATGGTAACTTCTCAGAAAGTGGCAAAGGGTATTAGAGACCCACATTTCTAATTTCCCATTAAACACTGTGGATTGTCCAGAAGCTAAGACCTAAAAATACAGATCAATGTTATAAAGAGTACCATTTTCAAGGGTCATCACACACAAAAAGCTAAATACCTAGGAGTTAATTTAACCAGATATATGCAGTTAAGTAATAGATTTATGAAGAAAGAGAGAATTATTTTACCCATAGAATGAAATAAAGCAATTATAAATACATAAAATGTTTTATGCAGGACCTGGGGCAACATTGTGTTTTATTCTAGGCAAAAAAAGAACAATTTCTTATCTAATGACTAATGTTTCAGGCAGCGGCTTGTATGGACTTTGATGCCAGAGAGATTTGGATCACATCCAGGCTCTAGAATATGACAGTTACATGACATTGAAAAAATCACCTATCTTCTGTGAGCATTTTGCTCCATCTCTATAATAGGAATATCCTCTCTTCCTCTCAGGTTCCCAATAGGAAAGAACCGAGCAGGCAGACACAATGTGCCTAATGCCCAACTTTGGACATGATAAGTATTGAGCTATAATTAGTGTCAGTTCTCTTCCTTTTTGCTTCATATGACTAATGTGAGTTTTCTATCTTGCTTGAGAAAATGAAGTTCTGTTAGAGAACATGGGAAAACAAACTAGGATGAATACAAAGTGTTAAACATAGTAAATAAATACTAAATAAAACTAAGTAGGTAAGTAAGTAACTAGCACATGAACATAGACAAGAGTCATGAAAGATGTTATATATAGGGAGTCATTTAGTGGCTAGTAAGATATGTTAAAGCTCAAATAAATGGAATATATCATAGAACAAGCAAAACTTTTCATTCTAGATTAAAAAGAGATAAAAAGCTAAGTCACAAATACTCTACCTCTGGGTCTCTAAGTCGGCCACCTATTGGCATTAAAGAGTGTAAGTTCCTTCTGGCTCCATATATGCTCTGCGCAGAAAGTGTAGATAAAATTCCTGTCCGTTCTGTAGGTCAAATAGCAGCTCCAGCTGTGATGAAGTGGAATTACTCCTATAGCTCTCTGGTAGAGCAAGTGTGTGTTGACCACAGACACCTTCCTTCTGTTGGGGCCTCTTACTGAATTCTGGTCCCCGCAGACCATGTCCCTTGATGAGTTAGAGGTAGAGAAGTGTAAGATCTGACCATGGCTCACTTCCTGCTCCAAGCCTGGAGAGCCACAAATCAAGTCTGTCGGGGGACATGGTTAGAGCTTTAAATATGATACGAGATTTCTAAAATTTAAGCTGAGAATGTTAAAATGATGGAATAATTATGGGACTGAAACCATATGCTCTTAAGAGACCAACTTCCCAGCAGTGAAGGGAGTTTCAACATTGCACATTTGAAAGCAGCAGCTGAGAAATAATAGAAACTTTTCTTCTTTATACATAAGGAGTTGAGACTCCTCTAATAACCAGTTACACAGGTAATAAAACCACGATTAACCACAGAATTAACAATAACTACAAATGTTCTTAGAAACTTTCGAATTAAAACAATAAAAGCTATGTACTATAACTGAATTCAGACAAAATTTTCCTATCTTGTTGCAGATGAAATAGCTATTTTTTCCTTTAATATTGCTGATTCCTGTAAGAAAGAAAAAAGACTAAAATATTATCAATTATTGGATTATTTAGTTTCTATTTCTTTTCCTGTATGTATAAAACCAGTTTTTACCAACTTTTAACAAAGTCAATCTAAAAAAGTATTTTTAAAAGTGGTAAGGAATAATGGTGCTTGAAGGCAAGAGATTTTGTCTTAGATGCTTCTGGAAGGCTCTTACTGACTCTCAAAGCTAATTATTTCTGGGAAACTTATCCTTTGGGCATCTCAACTGCCCTGCTGTTTGTTCTTTTCTTGCGGTATACCAATTTCATCATCTCTTTTGAAGATAGGGGCCCTTATAGGTAGGAAAGATTTTCAGAAGGTATAGTGGGCACATCTGATTTTTATTTGCTTTGCTTTGTAAACACCAAATATCTCAACATTATATTAGAAATTCTGGGATTTAAAGAAAGTACTGATGTTTGAAGCACTGTGTGATGTCCTAATAAAATTTTTTAAAAAAATATATGTCCTGTGTTCAGTTGTTATTTGGCAAAAGTAATTTTAAAGTACCCATGATATAGATAAAGCTTTTTGACAGATTTAAAAACCTAATTCCAGGCAATGTAGAGGAAGACTATAAAATAAAATGTTCTTTACTTACTCTTAATGTATAATATAAGTTTTTTTGGTAAAAGGGCATTTTCCTTTATCTAAATGTACATGTAATCTGTCCTGATTCTGTAAAGAACAAAAACATAGTTTGTGGTTAATTTCTCCATGTCTGTCAAAATTAACATGAATTAATCAAGGCTTTAGTTTGTGTGTCATCTTCACCTACAAGGAACAGCCTACAAGTGTGTAGGTCTGAAATAATTAAACAGTAAAACCTCCAAGTTGCTTCATCTCAGGAACTATAGTAGCACGCTTTTACACATGGGGAATCTTTTTTGCAACTTCAATCTAATGCAAAATCTACTCTCCTGCCAAAGAAAAGAGAGCAATGAACTTTTATTATCACCGCAAGACTAGGAAGGAGTGGAAAGTTAACAAGAAGAGAAAACTTGAGACTGATAGAATTAAAATTTCTATGCAAAGTATTAGCAAATTAAATCCAACAATATATAAAAATGGTAACATGTCAAGACCAAGTATGGTTTATCCCAGCATAACAAGGTTGGTTTAACATTTGAAAATCAATATAATTCATATATTAAAAGAATAAAAGAGAAAATGTATATGATCATCTCAAAGATGCAGAGTAAGCATTTGATAAAATTTAACATTCATTTATAAACAAAATATGAATGATCCATAGAGAATGGCTGAACCTGAGTAGAATTGGCTGTATTATCAGTTTTGGGAAAAAATTGTGATACTTAGAACATGGTGCCCCAAGGCATGAGTACAGTACACATGATGGTTAATGACCAACCCATTGGAGTTGATCATAACTGATGGAATCTCTGAGAATGACTCAACTCAAAATTCTCATTTTTGGTTTTGGGTTTTTTTTTTGACCATAGGTGCATGGGTTTATTTCAGGGCTTTCTATGTCTGTCTTTGTACCAGTACCATACTGTTTTGATTGTTGTAGCTTTATAGTATAGTCTGAAGTCAGGGATCCTGATTCCTCTGGCTCCATTTTTCTTTCTCAAGATTGCTTTGGCTATTCAGGGTCTTTTGTGTTTCCATACAAATTTTAAGATTTCTTTTTTGTTCTAGATCTGCAAAAAATGCCATTGGCAATTTGATAGGGATTGTATTGAATCTGTAGATTACCTTGGGTAGTATAGTCATTTTGACAATATTGATTCTTCCAATCCAAGTACATGGTATATCTTTCCATCTGTTTTTAAACCCAAGGAAAAGTATGAGCAGCTTCAAAATGAAGAACAGGTATCCTAACAGGAATATAGTGCACCATCAAGGGGTATATGGGAATACATTTGCAGCAGGTAGTAACTCCAGAGCAAGACGTTGTTTTTAGCTGAGAGCAAAATTTCCACCCCTAGGCTAAGGTCAAAGGAAAGAAGTAGAGTCCATGAGATGCCAAATTTGCAGAATCATGCCAAAATCCCAATAAAGTTACTTGAGGGATATTTTCCAAGACTAAAAGAGGAAAACTTTTCAGCTTCTCAGTTGTCAAAATCAGGACTCCAAATGGAACTGGAACCGAGCAAGGTGACATGGTGATACATCCTGAAACACTTACCTAAATTTAAATGCCAACTGAGGAGAGTTTAGTTTGCATTTTGAGATTAGACTCCATATGCTTCTTTAAAGGCTTTATAAAAATTTTGTAATACATGTACAATTGCATAGTTCATTTCCATAACAAAACACAGATATCAGCTACTTGAACCTAATTAGTAAACAAGTAAGAACTAATTCAAACCAAATATCATGTGGAGAGAATGCAAATCTAAAATATATAATCGAACAAAACAAAATTATAATTAAACAAAGTGTCTGGAAAACATTTACCTCACCTCACAATGAGCATTTTTCTGAAAACATTCAAATATTGAGGAATTAATTTCATTTTTTTAAAAACATATTTTAAGTGACAATTATAAGATATTAAAATTTTGTAAGAGAAAGCCAAGTATACTATTAAATAAATAAACAAATTTATAAGATAAATTTATAAGATAAACTTATAAGATAAATTTATCTTTATAAGATAAAGAGCAGGGAGTATTTTCTTTATTTTTTGAAGAAAGTAAGATTCTGACTGAAAGTTCAAGTGACACTGTGGAAATCTGCAACAAGAGGGGATGTCATGAAGGCAGCTTTTCTTTTTCTGAGGAAAAAATAGGCATGGGCTACAGGACTATTTAAAATGTCTCATTTACAGTATAAGCTCAGACATAGATGTAATTTTTACACCTATGAGTATTTGTCCGATTTCTGTCTCTTCCTCACCATTGGGTATCTATTCTTTATATGTAAATAAGATAAGGTAATCGATAGCCTTATTCAATCTTCATCATTTTCATCATCAAAGATTGTTCCTATGTAGATTATTGGACATTTATTGTAGCACTACATAACTGATTAAAAAAAAAAATGTGTAAATGAAAAAAAAAGCACTTGAGCAGAGAATTGGCCAAACCCTCCAGTCAGAGGGAAGAGGACACCTTCTTTATCATATAAATGAAGACATTTCCCATTAAAGAAAAAAAGTCAGAAAATGAATAGGCATTATTGTCACATTACCCAGATCATTTAATTTTGTTTTCTCCTCTCTTACAAAATTTTTCACAGAACAAGTAGATGACATTGGATATCTGTGCACTACTGCTGATACCTTAACTACCAGCCTGATTTAGGGATTCTTCTATAACAGGGATATCTTTTCCTTTGATGCTTGGACAATTCAAGCAGATTCATCGCCTCTCCTCAGTCATAGGCATTTGCATTTTTGCCTTCTTACTTATATGGGTTTAAGTTTAGCAGGGCTTTTATTTCCAAGTTCAAGGAGAAACAGTCTATGTCAGAATGTGATCTTACATTTGCATAGAAATAAGTTGATTCTGACAGTTGTTCACAAGCACAACAAAAACTGTGGGTAAAGTGAGATGTCATCTTAAACTCTGGGATGAAGGTAGCCACAATCTTTTTTTAATTCCTGTTCTGCCTTAAACAGCTTATGTCTTGTCTGCCATTAAACTGTTCTTGTATCATCAAGAAGGGAATATCTTTCCAGTGTCACATAGGCTGGAGTAGCTTCACTTGTCTCTTGGGCACTTGAAGAATATTGTTGAATTTAAGAATTTTTTGGAAGATGTCCAAAGCAATGGGATAAAGGTAGAAGGATTAATATATATACCACTGTCCTATGCTTTTGTGTTGTAAACTATAGATAACGTCACTTTCAATATGTGCAAGTCTGGTTTAAAAGGCCAGCAAAGGCTGACAGGCTCTTGTTTCCAGCTGCATACAAATGAAGACTGATTTTACTCTGTTGTCAAACTCAGCGTCTCCTTTCTTTGTCTTCCTCTCCAAGGTTTATCCCCAGTGAAACGCTGAGTTATCTGATTGTTATGGGCTGTGAGGTTCTATCTGCTATTGTCCTGCCCCAGCTTCTTTGCATCCATTAAACATGGCTTCTTATGAAAGCTGACACTGTGTCTTGCCTTGTAGCCTGCTGGGGTTTCTTTTCACCCACCCTGTCTAAAGCAATTTCATTTTACCTGCAGTACAGCAGCTGTTTATGTACACTTTTGTCATCCATCCTCCACACATTAACACAAGTTCTATATTTCAAAGGAATAAAAAAGTGACTTTACTGCTGATAAAAAGTCTGTATTCCAGGAATTCATTTTCAGACAGTCTAGCTGAAATTTAAAAATTGTTAGAACCTTGCTTAGAGCTTACAAAACACTCCATGTTATCCTAATTTTTGCCATCATCATCCACATCATAAATATATAATGGAGATAACAGGAATACTGCCATACTTACATTGTTGCATAATCTTTCAAATTTCCTTTTTTTGGGTGTGTTTTACTCAGTAGATTTAGGTTTCAGATTTTGAAATGAAATTAGTTCAAACAAAATGATTAAGAGAAATTTCAGTGGTTTTGGAAAAAATCTCAAAAATTTTCTCTTCAATATTTCCTCTTTTGTCTAAAACACAAAGTGGATATTAGACATTTAATTCCCAATGTCTATTGACATAGTCTCCTTTCCCCCTACCCTGTAGTGAATTTTGCTTCCTTTCTTCAGATGAATCTTTCTGTTCAATAATTCCCTCTTCACCCATGTCTTATCTTCTGTTTAATCCATCTATTAAGGCTTCATTTTTAATCTCAAAAATTACAGTTTTCATTTCTGGAAGTTCTATTTGATTATTTTCCTCTATTCCTGTTCTTTAGTGGTAATCTCTAATTGCTACCTCACATTTCTTTAGTCATTTTATATGTAGTTATTCTACATAGCAATTGTGTATTCTCTGACACTTTCATCCACAAAATTCCTTTGTGGGCCTAATCAGTTGTTTAATGTTTGTGCTGGTGTCCCCTCTTGGTGCCTTGCCTCCCTGTGTTCTTGGTGATACTTGTGTGAACTCATATCTGTTTGTTGTCCATCTGTGTGACTAATGAGTAGCTATGTTGGAAATGTTCTCTGCCAGGGAAATTTTACATCAGCTTTTGCTAGAAGTTGGCATACTTCAAATTGGAATATTTGAAGGAGGAAAATGGCAGCACTTTATCCTTCTTCAACTGCCTCAGCACATTGTGGGCTCCCAGGTTCAGTCCCCAGGTCTGGCTCCTGGCCCAAGGCTCGGTGTTTGGGTTGGAGCATTGTCAGCAGCATTTGTTATCAGGCGAGCTTGGTTCTCTAGCTTCCTTGTTGCTGACCACTACCAAATCCAGTTTGGGCTCATAGTTTGTTTTTCTATTTTATTTATCTTTGGAGAAGGTTCATAGAAAAATTTTACTACTAATTATCTGTTTCTAAGAATGAGGGCCAATGAAGGATTTTCTGGTCTCCGTTTGTTAGACCACAGGATCCTTCCATAATACACATTCATTGGTTTAGATCTGTAAGTCCCTGTGAACCAATGGACACTGCACCCTCCATGAATGACTGCACTGTAAAGGCACGTCCTCTGCAGGACCAATTTCTTCATGCCTTTCTTGCCTGGTTCTCTCTTTCTCTTTGTCCCCTCCATCCATGTTTCTTGTGACTGGGACTGTGTAAGTCATGACAATAAACTGTGGGCTAGCAGAAACCAGCACTTGTAATAGTCACGATAAAGGAATATTTCTTTTTGGCCCCATTCCACTGGCCCACCTTTCCTTGGAATTAACTTTTCAAAAGGGCTATGGTATAAGTTAGATGTGCTGACATTGGCATAATATTACAATATCACCTTATACTTCACACAAACTAAGTTACCTGCCCTAGAAACCATAGGCTATCTATTTATGTTTGGAGTAGAGAAATACCTGAACTTTTCTTTGGATTATGCTCTACTTCAATCAGGATAGAAGGAACAGCATACATAAGGCAAAGATGAAAGAATGTTTCTAGATTTCTCATGTACCTATTTGAGAAATTGAACTTAAATTTAATAAGAATGTCATAGTGATTTTATGTTCAATCATATACATACTGATTTTATTTTTTCTATTTTTTCATTTATTTGTGGCCTCATGACAGTATAAATAGCCAATAAAATGAAAAAACAGCCTCACTGAAGATTGCCTAAGAGAAAAGCAATTTTTTATAAGCCTCTGTAGAGATTTTCAGAATCCTCCTTCCTCTTTTTAATTTTTCAAAGTTGTTATATATATTTTTTACCTTTTGAATTAACTTTGTATTTTAGAATCATTTTAAATTTACAGAAAATTTGCAAAGATAGTACAGAGAGCTCCCATACACCCTTCACCCAATTTCTTCCATTGTTAACATCTTACCATAATACATTTGTCAAAACTGAGAAACCAACATCAGTTCATCACTATTAACTAAACTCCAGGCTTTGTTTGGATTTCACCAGTTCTTCCCAAGTTCTGAAGATGTTTGTTTTGCAACATGCATCTCATCTTGGTAAAATAAACAGTTCAATAAAAAGATACATAATATATTTCTCTGAGGAATGGTAACAAATGGGATATAAGTTCCATATAAGGATAAAATAAATAATGAAATGCCTCTCAGAACATGAAGGAAATAAAGAATATGCATTTTTATAGTGATTCATAACATAGTGTTGAGTTGGTGAAAAAGTAGAGAACCAGCTTTGAATAAATGTGTGCTCTTTCAAAATAACATCCATGATAAAGAAAGAACACATCCTACTTCTTTTCTCAAATTTCATAATTAATAACACATGATTTCATATTATTCTCTATAGACTGAAAGGTACAACTGGGCAAATAATATAGCTTAATTTCTTTCCCTGGAAACTTTGGTACTTCCCACCAAGTTTGAGTTCCTTCCAATCACTTGTGACATGGCAGAAGAATGGTAGCTACCCTCAGGAGACTGAAACAAATATGGTGCTGTTAAAACCAGGAATGCCAAAGTCCATTTTATCCTTCTGTCTCTGAGGAGTTTATAGGCTGCGGATGTAAATGTACATTTTATCCTATGGATGGAATTTAGTGCCATAGAAATGGATGATAAATCACGTACATAGGGAATATAAAGAGAGAAAATCATGAAAAGCAGGGGCTTGAGAAACTTGAAATTGAGACATCAGATAAAGGATAAACTGGCAAAGGAGACCAGTAAAAGGGGGCCAAGACTGTTGATGAAACCATGGAGAATACAGTGTCACAAAAACCAGAGACAGTGTTAAAAGTGGTAAACTGTGTGAAATATTCTAAACTTTCAAATCCAGTAATGGTTGGAATGTTTGAATAGGGATTGGCAGTAGATAGGCCATTGGTGACAGTGACAAGAAGCATTTGGGTGAATGGTGAGGACGAAAGCCAGACAGGAGGGGGCTTCAGAGTGACGTGTAGGTGGGAAAGTAGAAAGTTTGCCTGTGTCTTCAACTCTTTTGAGTAATTGGAGTCTCAGTTGAAGCAGAAAACAAGAGCATGACAACAAAGAATGCAGAGTTAAGAAGAGCTTCTAATTTCATGAAAACAGTCAACAAACATAGGTTAAATGACTACTATAGTCCAGGCCCTCTTCCAGGTAATGGAACTACAACACTGACCAAAACTGAGAATGCCTATCTTCTCGTGGAGCTTACATTCCTGTGATGGGAGACAGAAAATACACTCGATAATTCAGTAGAATGTATATGTTCCTTGGTGATAAATACTAGTGAGAAAGATAAAGCAGAGAATCAGAGAAGGGCTATATAAAATGACAGGAGAGATTGAGATACTAAGTATCTCAATATATACTTAGTATCTTAGTATCTCACTGAGAAGGTGGCTTTTCAGTAAAGACCTGAAGGAAGTGAGAGATCTACCTGTGGCTATTGGAGAAGAGCATCAAATTCAAGTGCAAAGGCTCAGGAGAGGGAATGTGTCTGATAAGGTCCACCAACAGAAAATAAAAAACAATGAAAAAAACTACTGTAGCCAAACGAGGAAGAATAAAACAAGAGAAGATCAGACAGATACTGAGGCACACAGCATGCACATTCTAGCGTTCTGGGGAGTCACTGTGGAGAATCTGTCTTTTACTCTGAGACAGGCAGACACTGGGGGAGTGACAGGCCAAGACTAACATTTTAACAGGATTACTGTGACTGTGGTGCTGTGAATACTCTCCAGAGGCCAGGGCAGACGTCAGAAGATCAGTTGGGAGCCTATTTCAATAACTAAGGGAAGAACACGGTGCCGAGGTCAGCACAGGGCCTGCTGGGTTCGTGACACATGACAGAATTCTGTGTTTCTTTTGAAGGAAGAGCGGATAGGATTTGTTGATGGAACAGCTGAGGCTTTTGTGGGAAAAGAAGGAGTCAGAGGTGCACACAATTTTTTTAGCATCAGAAAGGGAAAGAACTGAGTCCCCATTAAATGCGATGTGGATGGCTGAAAGGGGAGGATGGTCTGGAAGAGAACAGGGAATATCAGGAGCTCAGATTTTGTTAAATTAAGGGTGCCCCTTAGATGTCCACATGGAGACATCAGCTAGACTATCATTGGACATGCAGACCTGAAGTTCAGGGGAGACATAGGAGCTGCAGGTATAAATGTAGGAGTTATCAGGTGATGATAACTGGAAGCAATGAGACTGGATGAAATCGCTTAGGGCATCAGCATAGATAGGAAGGAAAAGATGTTGGTAACTGAGACTAGGGTTACAGAATTTACAGGTTAACACATGGGAAGGAAGTAGCAAAGGAGTCTGAATAGGAACCAACAAAAATGGTGAGAGGAAACCCAGGGGATAGGATATCCTGTGAAGGAAGTGTGTCAAAAGGGCAAGAAGATCAATTTTACCGAATGCTGCTGCATTAAATAAGATGGAGACTGAAAAGTTCAATCAGTGTTAAGCGCGGTGGATAAACGTCAACATGGAAAGGAGATGAAGAGAGCCTGAGAAGTCAGGGCTGGGAAGGCCTCTTCCAGTGGGGTTGTCAGAGAGCTCTCACATTTGGGGTGAAACCTGAATGAGGAAAAGGAAACAGCCACGCAAAGATGCAGGAGAAACGCAGCTCAGAGGAATATAAAGAAACGTGGCCAGAATTAGCTTGGCAAACTCAAGGAGTGGTAAAAAGCCGAATGGCAAGAGCGGTCTTAGCGACAACAGTCAGCGCAAGGGAGGCACCAGCAGAATGGGTTGTGTAGGTGTTATAAACCTGGTTTATAATTAGGAACATGTCTCAACTACAGTGAGATGCCACTGAAGAATTTTAAGTAGGGGAATAATATGTGCAGCAGGGACTCTAAGGCAAAAAAAGAGGAAAAGAGTACTAAAGTCACAGTTTTGGAAAAGAGTATTGGCTAGTGACAATAAATCCTGGTTTGTTAGGGATTGTCCTGGTTTCTCCATGTTGTCCCAGAAAAATTATTAATATTTCCCATGTTGGGTAGTAAATGTTCTGGTCTTTCTGCTATCAGTTCACCTATTGGCAACATTTTCTAAAAAATGTGTTGTAACATTGCAACACAAAATATTTTCCTTTCATTCTATTTTGCAAATGATAGAGAATGATTCTGGTGAGAATGATTGAGGCATCACTCCACCCAGATATCACATCATGCTTCATACTAGACCCCTTTCTCATTTCCACTCCAGTGCCAGGATTTTATGAATTATATTATTTCACATTAGGTTGAGAGTTATGAGATAGTTCTAAACCTGCTTCAAGAAATTATCCAAATGGATTGTAAATCATCTTTTTATTATCCCCACAGTTGCTGCTGAATTGTTTAGGTAGGAAAGAGGTATCAGCCTCTTTTATTAACTTGGACAAAAGTGGAAAAGCAATAAAATGACCAGAAAAGTGCCACACGGGGGCAATGAATTTGTGATAAAAGTGAGTAGGATTTTGTTATTCATATTTGCTGTTTGGCATCCAGTGTTTAGAAATAGACAAGGGGGCCTTACTTTATGGACAATAAATTATTCAAAACCTTTGGGTTGTAAAGTTAAAGCATTGAAATACCAAATATTCTTTCTGGTCTGTTCTTTCCCACTTTCCTTCATTACCATGTAGCTAGGCTTTAACTATTTAAAATGGAATCTGAGAAGGAAAAGCAAATAAAGCATGAAGCAGCTTACTTCCACCAGAGCAATGAAAGGCAACAAAACAGTAGCATTAAAATCTAAAGTATTTAAAAATCTCAGAAATCCAATCCAATTGAAGTTTTCTAGGAACCAAGCCACACCCTTGCTCTTGGCAATTTTAAATGTTTTGCTATTTCCATATCCACTGCAGTCAAATGTGAGATAACTTTTCTTCTGAGTTTTTAATATTTTATTTTTACTATTGTAAAGAATCTAAAGTATAAAACTTAATGATGTAGGGTCTAAAACACAAGTTATGTGGAAATAAACTGTGAACATAATTATAAACAAAAGGGAAAAATGTAAATATCACAGCTTGCATGTTCAACAAATAACCCTTGGATTTTCTCAGAAATAATTGTTTTATTCCCACTTTTGATCTGTGGGCACCACCATTTGGGACTTTCCTGTAGGTTCTGTGATAATTTCAGCATTAGGAGAATGACTGACGATCAACAAGTCCTTCTGGAGACATCAACCTGAAGTGGGAATTATCTTTCTAAAACATTTATTTCCAATCAGCATTTGGAGTGACCAATGAGGTCATTGCTCTCATTAAAACAAAACAAACAAAAACTTAATAATATCCAGTTATCCACAAGGTAAAACCTCTCGATAAGTTGTATATCGTGAAAACGTCATTTCACAGACCAATCATTCTGTCTTTAACTTCTACCACTCACCCCACAATTAACTTTCAGTTCAATCATGCATTTTGCATACTTCATACTTTTGCTCATTTTATTTCTCTTCTGATGCTTTATTTTTAAGACCATATTAAATGCCTTCCTTTCTTTGAAGCCTTCCATGACCGTGAACCCCTGGGAAGAATGAATCTCTCTCCCCGCCATTTTCCATAGCACCCTGTTTCATGGACGTGGCACTAAACTGTCTTGAGCACTATGCCTGGGTGGGTGGCTTCAGCTTTGCGACAGTATTAATCCTTAGGACTATACTGTGTGGAGTAGATACTGCTTCTGCCACCCTATAGTTAAAGCCACTGAGAGATGGGCAATGACCATTCAAAAGGGAAACAGAGCCATTAGGAGGGAGAGCCGTGATTCACTGCCAGTTTTGACTGGTTCCACACCCTGTGCAATTTCCATCATGTAGTTCGACCCTATCATATTTCATTATGGTTATTTTTCCAGTCACCTCGATAGGCTCACTTAATATTTGTGAGTGCAAAGAAAGAGGCTCGTGTATTTATGTCTGAAATATTTAAAGTTCTAAATTACCTCCAATGTCCAGTTTAGGTGTCACCCCAGGGCCCAGCAGCCAGCCCAGCCAGCGTGGCCCTTGTAACCCACAGCTTAAAGTTGAAGGGGCCAAGTTCCACCATCCCTCACCTCCCTCCAGCCCTGCTGCCTCTGAGCCTTGGTGCTACCTGTTATCTGCTGGAGCAGGGCTGGCCAAAGGCGGGCCTGGCCCACTACCAGATCTGCCTGAACCAGAATGGAGGTCTGGGGAATGGGTAGTTTTCTCTTCCTAAAACTTCCCTTTTCCAACAAGCTTTCTAGGCAATTCTAAATGCCTCCACCTGGGCAGAGGGGAAGGAGGGGGCATGGTAATCTGCAGAACTGGTCGGCTTAGATGCTGTGCTGGGTGATTTGGAGAGGCCAGCTGTAAAAAGCACAGTCACGCTTTTTCTGGACCATGCTCTATGCACACTGGGGTGTATCCTCCTTTCCGGGTACTCAGGGATGTATCCTCTTGCTTGGGGGGCACACTTCTGCCTCTGCATTTTCTCTTGGTTCATTAGGTTGCTGAACTTTCAAATAACTTTCTCATAAGACCAAATCAGGGGGAAAAAAAAAAAAAAGGTCCTTGTGTTTTAATGTTTGTAGAAGATGTGACCAGGCCTGAGGGTGGCACTGTCCTCAGCTAGACACTGATTGCAAGGCTGGGCTTTATTCGTCTTTTTACAGTCCTTGGAAAAAATTAAGGGCTGCATGATTGTTTGCTAAATGAATTTTAATGAGGTAAAATATGATTTCTATTTGAATCATCATTAACAAAGAAGTTGTATTATCCTCAGGGACACATAGCATAGCAGATGTATAATTTCAGAGAAGTGTAATAGTCAATTAAAACTTCACATGCTGCTGTTTCTGATTCATAGGCTCTGTAAATTAACGGTGTATTTGGGTCATTTTCCACCTCTTTTTTCTATTTCTTTTCTTTTGTATATTTTACCAATGAGTGTTCACCAACATTGCTCAAATCACGATTCCACATCTTCAGAGATGTTTGGTCCGCATGCAACCCAGAGAGATATATAGGACGGCTGTGCCTTTACAAACTATTTGTTTTTAGACATACAATTCCATGGACTCCTCACACCTTTCCCTTGTAACCTGGAAATTCATTCATTTCTTCTGAGCACCTATTGTGTGCTAACCAGTGAGGGCACAGTAGTGAATAGGTTTTTAAGCTGATCTCCATCATTACATTTTTTCCCCTTACAATCCATTCTTCTCAGAGCAGCCAAGGTGGGATTTTAAAAACAGAAATCAGAAAATGCCATTTGTATAGTTAAACCCTCCAGTGGCTTCTGAATGCAGTAGTCTAGGCTCTTGGCCAACATTTGCCAGGTCCTTCCAGATCTCCGGTCCTTTTAAGGCTTTGCTACGTGGGTTATCATTTGTTCACTACTCTCCAGACACCCAGGGCTTTCTACTCTAATACACCACACCTGTCCCTACCGCAGGGCCTTTGCATATGAGGTTCCTCATCTCAGCCATAAAGTCATCTCCTCAGAGAACTAATACCGAATCCATTTTTCAAAAGTTACTCTCTGCCCCTACCTTGGTACCCTTAGTTACTTGGTGGCATGTCCTATGTTCTGCACAGCAATTATGCATGAGTGACAGTATCTTACTTATTTACGAATAATTTTATGTGAATGCCTTGTAGTTTCTTCTGCACCTACCTTATTTCTAATTTCAGACAAGGGACTCTGTGGCCATGGAGCTATGGAATCTGCCATTGCACTTGCTTAATAAATACATGGTGGGTTACAGTCTTCACATGGAGATGAGGTTAAGGATGTCTTCTACAAAACTGTGCTAGGACTCCACTGCCATCATTTCAGGAAATGACATTTTATATACTTAAATGATCTCAGCTCTGCTTTTCTCATCTAAGTTACTCTGAATATGGGGCTCTTTTTTTGTCCTTGTAGTTTCTTTTGTTTTGCTGTCTTTGTCTTGAGATGTTAAATGCTTGTTTAGTTATTACTTGAGGATCTATATATATATGTGTGCTTTAAAAATTATTTTAGGTACAACTCAATGTATGTTTGAAATAGCATTACTTTTCAAAATGCAAAGCAGCCTGCTGGAGATCTTTAACATACATTTAGTGTTTAGCATACATCTGTTATGGTTTATTAAGGATATGTACCCTGAGGGAAGGTGGCAGAAATACTCAAAGGCATATTACATGCTAAGATTGTAAAAGCAAAAATAGTTTTACTGGTTTTCTTCGGAGGATGTTACATTTCGAATTGAGTTGCCCTTGGTTATGTACTTTTTTTCCTTTATATTTATAATCTTTAACTTATAGAATACTGTGTTGTTTTCTTAAAATGATTTGCTTAAGTATTTATAAAGAATTACTCATAGATGATCCATATCTTCCTATCTAATCATGTTTCTGAATTTCTTTTTGAATACTAGCCTTCATATTTTAGAGAAATACACCAAAAGTAAAATAATACAATTCAAAAACATTGAAATATTTGGTAGCTTTATTTTTAAAAACTGTGTCTGAGAACTGATGAAAAAAAATTTCTAAAAACAAGCAATGTATCATTTAAAACCTCCAGGTAAATTTTTATACGTGAAAACAGAAGCAAAATTCCTGCTAACACACTGACTTTCTCTATTCGTTCTGTGCAATAAACCTTTGTCGAAATAAGAAACAATCTGACATGAAGGGTTCAGTCAGTGAGAAGCTGTTCTCTTCCTTCCCCAGGTTGTCTCGCTCCATTGCCCTCTATCTGTTCCTGTGTTATCTTGTCTGTTTTAATATAGTGTCTTTCTTATCTACATGAATTATGAAAATTCATTTGCTAACTAAATTTTGTAAAATTCTGTTATCAGTGACATAGTACATGTATGAAGATTTGGCATCAAAATTCTTTAAAAATCAATTCATAGGATTTTATTTTTTAATCACAAATCAAAAAAGTTCAATTTATTAGAAGGTAGAGCCAACAGATGTAGACCTGGCAATTAGGTTTCACTGAAAGTCACTTTACATCTCTTTTCAGGTTTTAACTCTTTCACAGAAGGACTTAAAAAAATTTAATTTAATATTAGTATTGTATTATTTTATATATTATATATTACATGTTATTTTTTTCTGGAAGTTTCATCCTCCTTCAACATTTTACAATCAATTTATAGGGTTTTTTTAATTTCAGATTTTTTTTAAAATTGAAGTATGGTTGCTGTACAATATTATATGAGTTATAGGTGTATAATATAGTGATTCACAACTTTTAAAGGTTATTCTCCATTTATAGTTACTGTAAAATATTGGCTGTAATCCCTGTGTTGTACAATATATCCTTGTATCTTATTTTATACTTAATAGTTTGTACCTCTTAATCCTCTACCCCTATCTTTCCCCTCCCCACTTCCCACTCCCCACTGGTAACCACTAGTATGTTCTCTATATCTGTGAATCTGTTTCTTTTTTGTTATATTCACTAGTTTGTTTTATTTTTTAGATTCCACATATAAGTGATATCATACAGTATTTGCCTTTCTCTGTCTGATTTATTTCACTTTGCATAATACCCTCCAAGTCCGTCCATGTTGTTGTAAATGGCAAAATTTCATTCTTTTTTTGGTCTCTATTGTCTGTCCATTTAAGAACCTTCCCTGCGTTCTTTTCTGAATTTAAGTTTTATGCTTCCATATGTTTAATACAAGTGACTTAAATTTTATTTTTGTAAATTTTTACAAATTTGCAGGGTAATATTAAGGATATTAATATCCTTAATGTAAGGATAGGATAAATTATATAAAGGACAATGTTAATGATGAAAGTTCACCCTATAATAAAAGGAGATAGTTAAAAGCATTCTAAATCTACCACCCAGAGGCAAATACTATAAACATTTGGATGAACATAATTTCAGATATTATCTACTTATTTATCTATCCTCTCTCTCTAGCTATAAATCTATAAAATCAGAATCACTAAGAATATTCTTTTATAACTAGGCTTTATTCCCCTAACAGTAAGCTATGAAAAGTTTGCATGTCAATAAATATACAGAAACATACATATAGATACATATATAGAGAGATATGTATTTTTATTTTAATGATTACTAGATATATAGAGAGATACATATATGTAGACATATGTATGTATTCAGAGGCATATATCATAATATTAACAACTAGATAATTTATTATATCAACCATGAAATATCTAATAAATATGTAATATTGTGTATAATACAGAGAGTGTAAGTAATAATAATAAAGTATTTCTCTGCCCCCCACACACTTAAACAATAGATTATTTATAATTGCCAAAACTTGGAAACAACCAAAATGTCCTTCAGTACATGGATGGACAAACAACTATGGTATGTTAATGCAATGGAATATTATTCAATGATAAAAATAAATGAGCTATTAGGTCACAAAAAAATGTGGAAGAACTATAAAGGCATATTGCTAAGTGAAAGAAGCCAATCTGAAAATGCTACATACTGTATGACTCTAACTATAAGACATTCTGGAAAAGGCAAAACTATGGAGACAGTAAAAAGATCAGTGGTTGCCAGGGGTTATGGGGAAGGAGGAGGGAAGAATAGGTGGAGCAGAGGGGATTTTTAGGGTAGCGAAACTATTCTGTTCATACAGTGTATGACACTGTAATGATGGATACATGACTTTTTATGTTGTCAAAACTTATAGACTGTGAAACACAAAGAGTGAACTCTAATGTAAACTATGAATTCTAGCTAATAATAATGTATCAATATTGGCTAATCAATTCTAACAAATATCCCACACTAATGTAAATATTAATAATAGGAAAAAACTGGGGGAGGGGTGAAGGGAAGGGGTTTATGGAAATCTCTGTACTTTCTGCTTAATACTTTATGAACCTAGAAGCTGTTCTAAATAATAAATCTATGAATGAAAAAAATAAAGTGTATCACCAGTATTTTTGAAATTCTCTGGTGTTCACCCAGATTGCAGGCTGAAATTTATCCATTCATGAGCCTGAATCTTGAGTTAATAATTCATCCATTTTCCTTCATGGTTTTGCCAGTATTCTCCAAAATAAAATATTTTTTTTTCCAGTTTTAAAATTTTCATAAATGTAATCTAATTATATGTATCCATCTAGAATTAGCATTTTTTCTCCACATGTTCCTGAAATCCATTTATGCTGATTAGTTCTTGCTTGTTCATTTTCTCTTCTTAGAGTAAGCCATTAAATCAATAGACCCAATTTAGTTATTCATCCTACTGGATATTTGGATCCTTTTGTGAATTTTTTGTTTGTTGCTTTCTGCTGTAATGAAGAATGCTCCTATTAATACTCTTATGAAAGCTTCTTCCTAGTCTGCAAGTTGTCTTTATATTTTCCTAACAGTGTCTTTCAAAGAGCAGACATTTCTAATTTTGGTAAAGTCAGTTTAACAATTTGTTATTTTATGAATCATGCTTTTGTCGTCACATCTAAGAAACCTTTATCCACCCCAAAATATTAGCAAACTAACTCAGCAACCTAATGACAAATAAAATAAATTGTTAGGGAAAAAATTTGGTTTCCTCTAGGATTGCAAGGTGTTTTTCATGGGAAAATGTATTAAAATAAATTAATCAAATTAAAAATTAAAGTGAAAAATCATATTATTATCTCAATAGACCCAGTATAACAGCATTTAATCAATTCAATGCAATTATAATAAAGACCATCAGTAAACTAGATGCAGAGTTGAATCTCCTTAATCATCAAAGATATCTACCAATATGCAGAGAAAATGTAATTCAGAAATGTTAGAAGCATTCTCTTAAATATCAGAAACAAGTAAGGATGCCCCCTATGAATACTTATATTCAACCTTGCACTTGTAGACATTGGCAGCCTCCAAAACAGGATAAATGTCTATATTCTAAAATATTTTAAAAGAAGTAACAAAATTGTCATTATTCACAACTAATAAGCTTTTATATAGAAAACCCAAAGAGAGAATCAGCAAGAGAATTTAGTAAATCATTGGATACAAATCCAATATATAAAAATTAAATTTGGGCTTCCCTGGTGGTGCAGTGGTTGAAAGTCTGCCTGCCAGTGCAGGGGACACGGGTTTGAGCCCTGGTCTGGGAGGGTCCCACATGCCACGGAGCAGCTGGGCCCGTGAGCCACAGCTACTGAGCCTGCGCGTCTGGAGCCTGTGCTCTGCAACAAGTGAGGCCGCGGTGGTGAGAGGCCCGCGAGCCACGATGAAGAGTGGCCCCCGCTTGCCACAACTAGGGAAAGCCCTCACACAGAAACGAGGACCCAACACAGCCATAAATAAATAAATAAAATAAATTTAAAAAAAAAATTAAATTCATTTCTACACACAGGAAACAGTTATAAATGCTATACTAAAGGTTGTATTTGCAGTAACAAAAACTCCAGTATGTTACCTATGAATAAATCTAATGATAGTATGCATCATCTATGGAGAAAATGAAAACTTGCATGGACTTGAGGATATGGGGAGGGGGAAGGGTAAGATGTGACAAAGTGAGAGATTGGCATGGACATATATACACTACCAAACGTAAAATAGATAGCTAGTGGGAAGCAACCGCATAGCACAGGAGATCAGCTAGGTGGTTTGTGACCACCTAGAGGGGTGGGATAGGGACGGTGGGAGGGAGGGAGATGCAAGAGGGAAGAGATATGGGAACATATGTATATGTATAACTGATTCACTTTGTTATAAAGCAGAAACTAACACACCATTGTAAAGCAATTATACTCCAATAAAGATGTTAAAAAAAAAAGAACATTAAGTCCTAAGTAAATAAATGGAGAAACATACAATGCTTATTGATAGGAAGGCATAGAATTTTCAAGGTGTCAGTTGTGCACAACTAGATCTATAGATTTAATGAGATTCTAGTTAAAGTACTAATAGATGTTTTTGGTAGAATTTATCGCTAAAATTTATATCAGTGAGTAAAGAGCCAAGCAGAGCTATAATATTCCTAAACATGGATGAAACTCAAAATAATTATGCTGAGTAAAAGAAGCCTTAAAAGAAAAAAGAGAACAGTACTATATGATTCCATTTATATAAAATTCTAGAAAATGTAAGCCAAATTTATTGACAGAAAGCAGATCTCTATTGCCTGGTTAACAAGAAAAATGTGGAAAATGGCAGGAGGGAAGGATTACAAAGTGGCATGAGGACATTCTAAAGGATAATAGATAGCTGTTTTATCCTAATTGTGGTGATGTTTTCATGGCTGGATGCAGGTCAAACATATCACATTTTATACTTTATATATTGATAGTTTATTGTATGTCAATTATGCCTCAATAACATTTTAAAAATAAGTAATCACAAATTTTTTAAAAAATAGATGCCCTTGTTTGTTTGATCTTTTTCTATACAAGATAAACGGCCATGGAAGTATGCAAGCAATGCAAAATTTTAGAAAGGCACAGTAAAGCTGCATCCCACTATCATCCTCAGAAGTGCAAAATGATGACTAACAGCGCTTTTTTTTTGTCAACAAGACCATGAGCAACTAAAAGCAGCTACAGAAGCTCAGTGGAGCCAGTCTGGACCATAGCTAGCAGGTGGAATGCACTGACCTGTTGCCTGCAGCTCTGTGTGAATATTTATGGGACTTGACTGCAATCCATTCTCATTCTTATTTTAGATTTGCATGCCTAGTAACTGAAGGAAAGTTCTAACTTTCTAAGAGACATATCACAGAAGCTGTTATTCAGTTTGAACCCTCTGCTTATATATTATCCGATCACAGAAACAATTTTACTGTAGGTGCAATATTACAGTGGTACAAGAAGCATCATATACAATGGGCTTATCATATACCTATATATGTAAAAAGAAGAGGATTGATTAAAAATTAGAATAGGTTGTTGAAATACCTACTTACTAAACCATCAGGATAAGAAAAGACTGAAGGGTTGGCTTGCACAATTTAATGAAAGTGTGTTAAAATTTAACATGCATGGAAATAAAGAGGGATCATCATTGGTTAGATTGTTGAAATATCGTGGGAAGATAGGGAAGAAGCGATAAGAGATGACGCAAGAATTTACCAGTACATAAATTTCTTTCCTACTCCTATTTTTTTTTTTTTTCTCTTCCTAATCCTGTAGCACCAGGATCTGGATTGTATTTATAAGTTCCGGATGAAGGATTGGTTTCTAAATATTACCCATGGCAATTCCTCAGAATTTTACTATCCCAATTCTTAAGCAGGTGATGGCATGGGTTGTTTGTTTCCCTCACCTGCTTAAGCTGAGATCAGTGATTTCTGCCTCTCTCCCATGTAGGAGATGAGATAGTCCTACAAATTTGTACTTAATCCAGATTAACCAGATTCATATTGCTGCCAACTCTGTGCGTCTGTCCTTTGATGGAACCTGATGGTCCTCCCCACAGGCTCTGATGAAAATTAATGCTAAATGGCAGGAAGCGGCAGTGACTGCTCTGAGAAAGGAAACCCATAAATAACCATTCAAAAAAGTACTGCCTATATTAACCTGGTGCCTTTTGAGAGGCTGAAAACAAGACTATAATCTCTTAGCTATATTTGCTAATGCCCGAAAGACTTGGGCTATTTGCTTACAGAAACCACCTCATTTGTTTTGAGCCAAAAGTCTCGTGTGGACCCCCGCTGATTTAAGTCTCATGCAACCTGGAGTCGTCCATATGCTATGTGTCAGTGACACTAACAACACCTTGTGAAGAAATACTGAGAATAATTCTAATGTTACTTCATCTGTTCAAGGGTAATGGCCTGGGATCATGCCAGTAGAAGCACAGGGAATGATTTTATAAGAGATTTATTGTCCTTCTAGCCTATGAGAATTCATAATTGGACAGTGTAATTTGCATAGGTGCTTTCTAACTGCCAAGGTCCACTCATAAACAAAAACCATATGCACTCAATAGTGCGATCAAGTTATTAAATCTGACTAGGATTTTTACCAGTGAGGAGAAATGGGCATTAATTAAAGATTAGGCCCAGTGGGAAACCATATTAGTACAACTTTATGGCATGAAACAAGGCATATGTCTACACCCATAAGCGATCTGGAATCCAAAATTAGCTGAAATTTACATTTGATTTAGACCCTAATTCATGACAACATTTCTTATATGGGTAAGGGCTCCTTTGAAAAGGCTGGGATAATGCTATTATATCTAAAACTGACTAATGTTGTAAATGATCTTTTTCTAACTCATAATGGGACTGCTTTTGATCCTAATATTGGTGTAGTTGATGCAATTAAATTGGATTGATAATACTGATATTGATATCAAATGGAATGGGAGATTGAATTAAAACCTTCACAAAATGTTCTTCTGTTGGAAGCTGATTGGATAGAGTAACTAGCTTTAGTTTTGTCATTTGCCTTTATTATTTAGTTAATAATTGAATAATTATTAATTAGTTGATCTATTGATACCATTCCCAAAGTTCAAATTTTGGTAGTGAAAGGAGGTAAAATAGTTGTCGAGTTTTGCATGATTACAAACAAGTAGGGTAGGAATATTTGGAAATGGACATGTTTCTCCGAAGCAGTGTATATTTCATTGAATGATACAAGTAATTATCATTTTTGTTGTTGTTCTTTGCTTTTTCTGTTTTGTAAGTGGTGCAAAAGTTACAGAAATGTGATAATGAACAGTTTATAATTTTAAAAATGTGAACATGAGTCAGAAGTGGGGAATGTATAAGGTAAAGAAACCCTGCAGCTGGATTGGGGCAGCTCTATGCTCATCTTTGGAGATGCCTGGGGTTCTGGTACTGTCCCTAGGCCAAAGTTAGCATGAGATGCGCTAACTAGTGATTGATGATGTGCTGTTTAAAGTTCAGAACTGTCCTTCGGACACCAGGGGCTAGCCTTTTTGTCTTATTTTAGGATATATGGAATGATGACTTAGACCTGGTCATACAAGTTTTACAGCCTGGCTTGGCTATGTGACCAGTGGGGCATGAAAGATGCCACTGGAAGCTTTTGCTGAGGCCCCCCTGGAGCTAAGATTTCCAAGGCATATCTTGGTGTCTTGCAACCTGAAGATGAAGCACATCCTGTGCTCCCAAGAAAGGCCCCTGTGGGGCTGAGCCTGAAAATCTCTCTGATTCCAGTGCTGTCTGCGCTCACTTTCTTGTCTTCTCCTCTATCCTTTTGTCTTTATTAAGAGCCTGAGGTGACTCAATGGGCACTGAGAAGTCTGTGATTATCCCCAACCGGTGTAAGTGACACATTTCAGTACAATTTTATCTCTATGAAATTTGTTTTTGTACTACATACAATTACATCTATCAACAGTTTTATGGTTTCAGATTTTCCTAATATTAGTAATAGCTAACATTTATTGAATGCTTTTTATGTGTCAGACACTGTTCTAGATACTTTTAAAGATATTAATTCATTGCTCCTCAAAACAACATTGCATGCAGGTTAAAAAAAGGAGGAAACTGAAGGGCTGAAATCCTAGGAGTAGATTCTTCCAGATCTCTCTTATTAAGATATGAACCACAGCACCTGGGTCTGAAAGTCCGTGTAACTCCCTTCCATTCTTTGCTGCCTAATATGGTATCATGGTATCAGGCTTAGAAAGCTTTTTCTCAACCCCAAATTATAAAAATATTCACGTATATTTTTTCTCCTGTCCTCATTTCTTTCATACTCAATTATTTGCAGTTTCTTAAACATTTAATAGTTTCTTATTTTGTTCAAGTTTTTCTCTTTACACAGAAGACCTTTTTCCGTGCCAAAGCCCCCTTTTATTTAATTCTTCTTGTTAGTTATGACTCTCCCCGCCACAGCAGTCCAAGCTCAGTGCCCCTATGAAATGTCCCTGTGACAAACTCTGAACTCAGGTGCTATAAGGACTCTTAATGCTAGATTTTAACCTTTTTTTCCTGATGTGCATATATTTTCCTAATGTGTATTTTAACCTCAGAATGGAAGCTTCTGAGATCAGAATTATGCCTTAATTTTTGCATCTGCAGGGCTCAACACAATTTCTGAGACATAGTAGTTGTTAACGAAATACGTGTTAGCTAAGCGTGCCAAGGTTTATATTTTTGTTTAAAACAATTCTGTCCGTTTGACAAGTTTTTGCCATTTGCCTTTATTATTTGGTCATTTACTTTCCCCCGCTTTCTATTCAATCAAATATCACTGGTTTACTTAGGTTTTTCTTTATGGGGATTCTAACCACTGAACCGTCAACATTCACTTTACTTTTTCTGGTTGAAGCAAATGGAGTGTGCAATAATATATAAAAATGATTATCCTAAAACACTAAGCAAAATATAGCAAAACATAAATTGATATTTGTAGCAGGACATAAATTGATATTTATATATGTTAAAGTTATAATTTTCTAAGAGGAAAAAACCAGATTCTACAGGTCCTACTTTGGGGGCAATGCTGAATTTCCTGTTCTGTTCTAAACTCTCAAAAACATCTCTTTCAGCTCATTCCAAGAATATGTACCATGAATTTCCTAAAGAATATCGTCAATTATTTCTTCTTTAAGAAAGGTGAAATGAGAATCTCAGTGAATATAATTAGGTTCATTTATTAGGTATGCTTGAGTTAGAATGCTAGGTCTTGAATTAATGAGTTGGAGACAACTTGGGACTGGTTTTAATCAATCAGAAAGCTAAAGCAATTCTGATCTTGTTTAAGAGTCAATAAACCAGTGAGATTTCAGACCTGCATCTTATGTAACATCCTTGCAGTAGATTGCAGTTCTTAGCTTACAACATTCATTCTGTTTGGATACGACCCAATCCTACCCCACTTATAATGGAAGCCACAGATTGGCCAAGAGAGCACAGCCAAGTCATATCCAAGAGGATCCATTAGCATCACACTTGTCACCATTCTCATTTGGGTCAATATGAATAAATACTTCAATTAGAAGAGTTTCCTGCCCTACTTCAGGTGAGAGAATAGTGCCATCTCTTATTCTTTGTATTCATAGGAGACCCCTTTGCTTTTTATTTCTACTTATTTATTTGTTAATCTTGATTTTTTTTTCTTATTAAATATTTAACTATTGTAGGGACCATCCTTAGCAATTGGTAACTTCATTTTAAAAATATTTCTCACTTTTTATAGTCTCGTTCACTCTCCTTTCCTAAGACTCAGTGTCTATCCTGAAATCGATGAGGCTTCTCTGGACATACACATGGGGATTTCTCTAAGCTGTGTCAGGATGCCTGCTGGCTCTTATGGGAGGGAGACAGCCACATCTTTAAATATCCCTGTTCATGGGATCTAGCAGCATCGGAGCTACTTCCCTCAGTAAATACAGGATCCCATGACACAGCTTAACTATCACCTGCAAAACTTCCATTTTAAAGTTGGGCTTCTTTTCTCCTATGATCCAAGTGCTTTTGTCCTTATATCCCTTCTCCTGAAATATTTCTAAAGTGTGGAACTTTGCTGGTTTCACCTTTACTCTCACTTCCACCCATCTGTCAGTGAACCACTCTCTCAAGAGCAGTTCCTCTCCCTGCCAGAGGTCCGGGTCTTTGACTCTTGGTCTCTCTCTGCAACTCATCCAGCCAGGCTGTCCCCTGGTACCATTATCAAAACAATGTGGTCATGCTCATGTCAAGTTCCTCAGGGGCAGCACACAAGATCTGCCCTGTAAGCCAGTTCCCATTATGATTCCCCTTTCTGTGCTCCTCTGGCCTCACACGGCAGGAACATATTTTCCTGGAGTGGCTTGGGATGCTCCGTGGACGCATTCATTTCTAGATGGAGGAATTGTAAGAAGGTCTAGTGGCCTTTTTCTCTGGTCTGGTTATCACTCTTAAGTGCCCCTCACAGGATATCTAAAAGTGTGAGTCTAGGGAAAATGCCATTACCTAGGAAAGAGCAGAGCTTCAGACCAGCTGAGAATTCAGTTTAATTGTTCAAATATATTTCTCTGTGACTTTACCAGCCTTTGGCCTCATACACAGGAGGGGAGCCTTAATCTTTCATTGCATTTCGAATGCAAGATGTGAATACAAAGGAAGCTTCACTAAAATTCCCACAGCAATTCAGAAGTTAATGACTTGTAATAAGGTTCTGAAGCCACCAATTCCCTGTTCCATAAGCCAGGCTGTGATCTATGGGGTCCTTTATGAAGTACATCTAGGACGTCAGGGGGTCACGGTAGGAGCAGGGAAGATTCACCCTGATGAAATCTCATTCCCTGAAGTCTTTGTCGCAATTCCAAAAAGAGAGTCCTGGAAAACTTGCTCTCCAATCTAGAGATTGGAATGAAATAAACTCAGTTCCCCTGTGATAGGAATGCATGTAAGTTTATTCATGCTTGCTTTGTCTTTTCTTCCCCACAACAGCAGGCTTTTGTAAAGATTTTCTGCATCCAGGAGCTGTGCTAAGCCCTCTACAGGCAAGGTTCTAAAGGACTCCACCAGTACCCTATGGACTGACATTTTTAACACTTCTGTTCTAAACATGAGGAAAATGATGCTTATAGAGATAGTGTCTCCATTTTTTCAAATTCTTATTTTAAGTTCAAAATTATCGTCATCAAGAAGTTAGAAGTAGACTTTATAATAATTTTTTTTTCCCACTTGGGCACTTCAAAGTACTACATTAGATGAGAAAAATAATATATGTGCTTGTGTATGTATGTATATATATGTGTGTGTGTATATATATATATATGTCGTTATAATAGGATTCAGAATCATAAAGTAAGTTTCAGTTTGTGCTTACCCTTTTTTAGCTCCTGTCCTAGCAAGTATAACTGGCTTCCAATGAACAGACTTAAGAAGGATTTTGTAAAATTTTACTTGATTAGTAAACTTTCCTAGGAAGGTATGGGAGCAATTCTTTGCTTCAGTAATGATACAAATTTAGGCAAAGAGGAAGGCAAGAGGTCCAGATTTATTGCCTACTCATGACTCTGGAATTTAATCACTGTTAAACCTGAAAGCTACCATATTTCCTGCTCCCTGTCCATGCCCATCACTTAGGAGAACCGTTTGCCAAATCTTAGGGAGATTCAGCCCTTGAGTGTCATCACCTCTGTTACATGTGGCTGCATGGGCCCAGCAGAAAACGCCATTGAGTGAAGTAAGAAGATTATGATTCTATTCTACTTCCTGAAGAGTTCCACAGGGAGAAGTCCAGTGACTTGGACACCCAGCCATCTCCTGTTCCTTTGTTCAATTTTGTTTGTCTGTTTCATAGGCTGGCTTACATCCCAACATGGACTCCCATATACTGGGAAAGACCTGGGCTTTCCTCCTACCCTAAAGTGCCACTGAGGCCAAAATTTCCAGTCTAACTTACTAACATAACTAGTTAGGTTTTTTATTACCCTTGAAAAGTAGTCCTTATTTCAAATGCTGCCATATCTTCTCTTAAATTTAGTGAGATTTATTTTCCCATTTCTTCTTCATTCACACAATCTAAAATATTTCCTCATCTTGATTTAATTCCGTTGAAATTCAGAATTCTATAGACAGAAAATGTGGACCAACTATCTGGCATCATTTAATGTGAGAAATGTATCCATTTGCTTAGATTTATTCTTAACATAAACTGTATTTTCTTAAAGCTAAAAATTTGGATATATACCCAATTTTGAATCAGTTGATGAAATAATAGAAAGTAAAATTATGCTGCAAATTTTCACTTTAATAAAAGTATGAAGGAGCAAATCCAGATTTCTTTACTTCCTGGGATCAGTTCATTTTTCCACATCAGTCCTCTTAATCACCAATTGCTTATTCTTGATGATAATGGGAAGGGAACATATAAAGTACATAATCCCATAAAAGGTTGTCATTCTCTATGAACATGAAATAAAATTACATTATGATTCACTTTTATCTGATTCTTTATATTTAGACCATCCCACCAGTGGTTTTCACACAGAATCAATCAAAGAGCTAATAGGCACTCTAGCAGCTATGTGAAGACATACTTTGGTCTAAATAACAGATTTTTATAAAAGTTTTGAAAGTTGCTTCTAGATTGTTCTTTACAGAAACTTTCACAAATTTGTTAAAAGCAGACACACAAAAAAGGGAAGAGCGCCGTTCAGCAAAAGTTGGAGGCAGGTTTGTGCGATTCTAGGCCAAAGAAATTTTTAAGAGGGAATGACTAATGGGTCAAGGATGTGGCATTAAAGAGCAGGTCTCAACTATATTTAAATACAGAGTGAAGAATAAGCAACAGTAACGACCGCGTGGTCTCCTCACCCCACCTCAATTCCCTCCATCATCTGCTGAGTCCTTTACAGGTTCCACAATCTACAGGTTCTTCTGCTTTGGGTTAAATCATTCGTGCTCCTCCCTGCACTTCTGCCAGGCAGTAGGCCAGGGCAACTAGGCAACCAGATTCCCCTCTCTCAGGGATCATTGTCTCGTGCTGCCTTGTGTCTGTTATCTGAAAACTGTTTTCATGTATTTTATCTAGTTTTACGGTTGTTTCAGGCAGGAGGAGAAATCTAGTCTCTATTGCTCCATCATGACTGGAAGCAGAAGTTCTATTTATTTTCCATCTTAGGAAAAAAAGAAACAAGAGAAAATTAAAATTTACATCTGTGTTTTATATTCATATTGAAACTGGCAGTTTCATTTAGTCCTTCTGTCACATGCTGTATCAGGGGTTATCTTGAGATAAAAATGTTTCTTAATGCAGGGGGTTGGTAGTGGCCTTATTTGCTTTTCAGAGTATTGAAATTAATGTAACATTTCTGATTAAGAATATCAGGAGTTTCTGTTATCTAGTTTTAACTACAGTGAATGGCCGAGTATTCTAAAATATTCACCAAGACAAACCATATATTGAAGATAATTAAGGACAAGGGAATAATAAAAAAAAGTCTTTTGTTGTCATGTCTACTCTAAGTATGAACTCTTCATCAGCCTCATTATGAGGCAAAAACCTTGATGACCTAATTGAATATGAGAAGTTACAAAAAAAATTAAATCATTGAGTGTTCTGAAATACAAAATTGCACGTATTATTGTGAAAAATAAATTGGATTGTGAATGGATTCTGTGTTTGAGATATTTGCTAATAATACAATGAAAACTTCACGATTAGCAAGATATTTAAAGAGTACAACAAAAAGACCAATAAAACAGAACAAGAGCCCAGAAGCAAACCCATACACAGAGGGTCATTTGATCTGTGACACAGGTTACAATGCGGTGCTGTTGGGAAAAGAATATCTTTTAAATAAGTGGTACTAGGTTAATTAGATGTCTACATGGAAAAGACCAAATCGAATCTCTATTACACAAAATACAACAATCAGTTCCAGCTGTATTATACAGCTAATATTGAAATAAAATAATAAAGCTTTTGGGATAAAGCATAAGAGAATACCCTCAAGACCTTGATGCAGGCAAAGATTTCTTCTAAAAGCTACAAAGTTAAAGAAGAGTTAAAAGAGAGAAGAGTCAACTACTCTCCTGAAAGAAGATTATTTTCTATATATGTTTGACAAAGGACTTACATAAAACATAGAAAATCTCCTATAAATCAAAAAGGCAAAGTATCAACCCAGTAGAAAAACAGACTAAAAACGCAAATAGCATTTCACATATGAGGATATCCGAAAGCCAATAAACATATAAAATGGTGCTCAAATTGATTAGTCATCAGAGAAAGGCAAATTAAAGTCACACATATAACAGAGTGGCTAAAATGAAAAAGGCAGAAAATACCAAATAAGAATGAAAAGCATCTGAAAACTAATTTCCTGATTAGTTGCACCCATTTGCATGGGTGCAAATTGGTACTAATAGTTTGGAAAATTGCTCATCATTACCTACTAAATCTGAATATTCACATACTCTGTTATCTATAAATTTCACTCTTTCGTATTAACACACACACAAAATATTAGTGTTTATAGATACTTTTTATCTCGAGATAACCCCTGATATAGCATGTGACAGAAGGACCAAATGATACTGCCAATTTCAATATGAATATAGAATATAGATGTAAATTTTAATTTTCTCTTGTTTCTCTTTTTCCTAAGATGGAAAATAAATAGAACTGCTTCCAGTCATGATGGTGGAACATACCAAAACACATATGCAATAATCTTTATAGCAACATTATTTATATTAACCCCAAATGAAAAAAAAACCTAATAGTCAATTTAAAGAAAATTGTACAACAATTCAAATGATTTCATTCATTTAATGGAGAGATTAAGGACAATTTAAATTATGTCACGAATGTATAATCTGTAAGCCTCAGTAAGAAAGACAATACAAATATCTATAGTAAAAAATGCATAAAATCAAGCTATTAACTTTGAATTCTAACATTCTTTTGAAAGTCTTTGATTCATTTTATTTTTTTAATTTAATTTAATTTAATTTTTTCATTTTTATTTTATTTGCTTTCTTCAAGCCAAGTGCTGAATAAACATTTATAAAAAACATCTCTAATAAAAACAAAACAGTAACTGTTGACACCATAGCTATTTCAAAAGTAAGTAAAGTCGTAAAGAATTGTCTCTTACCCAACTTAATTGGACCATCTAGACAAGGCAGAGAAAAATCCAAACCCAAGGTCAATGTAACTTCTGAAGGCCTCAGGATGAATCTATACACAGGTAGAATATGGATAGAGTGCATATTTATACCAACTATTCAAGTATATGTGTACTTTTGTTCTATTTTCTATTGAGTTATGGAAATAATATGCATTAGGACAGCATTTCACATGCTTATTGAGGGTCTGCTTTTTTTAATGTATTCAATTGTGGTTCAGTCTGTAAAATGGACATAGGTATAGGTTCTTAGGAAGAAATGCATAGATTGGAAGTGGAAGGCTATTAATGTTATTGAATTTGGTGTTCAGAATAGCAGAGGGAATCTTTCCATAGGTGAAGTGTTAGAGATCCTTCATGGGTACAACCAAGAAAAATCACTATCAAGCAGGGGCATCTGAGCTGAAGTTGAAAAATGTTATATGACAATGTGTGCTTGAAACAAAATGTTTTAAAAGAAACATATAATATTTTTAAATATTATAAATGTATTAGAATAGAAATGTGTAAGAAATAAAACTTTGTTTTTAACTTATATTCTAGTTAGTTAGAAATAGTTGTTTGCATGAAGAGATGAGAAAATGAAAAGGCAAAATTAATGGTACATTTTCTCTGACATGGATTTCAAAAATAAAAATCTGACCCCTAACACCTGTGGATTATATCCTACATTGAGTCTGATCATATGTAAACATGGAGTGAATAGAAAAGGGACCAGGCAACACCAATATGTCCAAATTTCTAGAGAAGTGCTAGATGGAAATGAGAAGTTTGGTACTTCAAGTGTTCTGGTTTCTTGAGCAAACTGCCTGCTGTTAGTTCTGTTTTGAGTCAGAAAACAAAACAGCCTGGAGATGGGACAATTTACATGGAACCATGGAACAAACTGAATTATTAGACTCCAGTGCTAATCTTTCCATCTAATATATTTGCTGTGATTCTTGCTAATAGAGAAATGGTCTGAGACCAGGGTCCCCCTCAACCTTGCCTCTTTTTTTCCATCTTCTGTACATGGGATGAGGAAGATTTGAGTGGGGAAGCTGTATAAAAATGAGAATCAGGAGATACAAATCAGGAGTGAAGCTAAAAGGAGGAGTTCTAAAGATTAATTTGGAGAAAAATGACCCAGAGGCATTTGATCCACTTAAAATACATCTATTTGTATGTGTATAAAAATACCTGAAATACAGACAAAGTTCATTGCAGTAGTATATTCTTAGTAGTTTTGTGGATAATTTAAATTCACTTGTTTATAACTTCTCTATTTTCCAAATTTTCATAAATGAAGAAAACAAGAAAGGTTACATATGTTATTTTCTTTTCTCATCCATTCATTGTATATGAAACCATAAAGACTTGGAGTGAGTATTAATATATACTTTCTTCACGGTAAGGCAAGTCAAGACAATTGTCTTGGGAATAAAATCTTGGTGTAGATATAGATATCTTATACATTTTATATGATTTAGCATAAAATTTTTATTGTTTTTTCATATTCTTTTCCATTATGGTTTATTACAGAATACTGAATATGGTTCCCTGTGCTGTACAGTAGGACCTTGTTGTTTATCCATTCTCTATGTAATAGTTTGCATCTGCTGACCCCAAACTCCCAAACCAACCCTCCCCCACCCCCACCTTGGCAACCACAAGTCTGTTCTCTATGTCTGTGAGTATTTCTGTTTCATAGATAAGTTCGTTTGTGTCATTCCACATATAAGTGATATCACATGGTATTTGTCTTTCTGACTTACTTCACTTAGTATGATAATCTCTGGGTGCAAAATACATTTTTTATTGATTTTAATTTTTAAATTGTCACATTAAAGTGCAGTTATGGTGTTTTAGGAATATTGAACCATAATAAGCTACAAATAAGCTAAGAGGTCAAGTGTTTTACTTCCATCCTAAATTTTTATGTAGACTTGGCCTCATTGTTCAAGTTATTTTTTTTAATATTTATTATTTTATGTATTTATTCATTTTGGTTATGCTGGGTCTTAGTTGTGGCTCTCATGCTCCTTAGTTGTGGCCAGTTGGCTTCTTTAGTTGTGGCACTTGGACTCCTTAGTTACGGCAGGTGGGCTCCGTAGTTGCAGCACGTGTACTCCGTAGTTGCAGCTTGTGGGCTCCTTAGTTGCAGCTTGCTGGCTCCTTTAGTTGTGGCACATGAGTTCCTTAGTTGTGGCAGGTGGGCTCCTTAGTTGCGGCTTGCAGGCTACTTAGTTGTGTTTCACTAGCTCCTTAGTTGTGACATGTGAACTCTTGGTTGTGGCATGCATGTGGGATCTAGTTCCCTGACCAGGGATCAAACCCGGGCCCCCTGCATTGGGAGCATGAGTCTTAACCACTGCACCACCAGGGAAGTCCCTGTTTAAGTTATTTTGAGATTAAAGATCCATCCCACTACATATACATATATATTTACATAAAGCTATATGTGAATATGCATAAACACTCTAGTGTGGTGACTAATTCTGCATAAAGTTAAAAACTTTAAAAATTTTCATGTAGTGCTTCTTATTCATGATGTGGTAATGCTCATTCTTCATCAGGGTGGAAACTTTCTTATTTATACCTTGCAGTTGCCATATAAGAGTTCATAAATTTAATATGACAATTTTGTCTGTACTAATATTTTAAGATACAGTTTCCTAATTGGTTACAATGTATTGCTGTCATGTTTCTAGAGTGACACTTAACCCCAAACAGTTATAGCCAATTACAGTAAAACCTATTGAAGCTCATCTTGCAATCTTCAATAAAGAAGGGGGATAATGAGGGAAGAAGACACTCTGTGTTCTTTGCTTCTCAGAAATTTTCCTTCCACCTGGACTATCATTCAGTGGAGGAAGAAAAATTAATTTAGCTCCTTGCTGCCTGAGTGACTACCTAAGATTGAGTACAATTATTTTTTGATCCATTCATTCAAACATTTGTCATTAACATTTCCTCTGGATTGTTCATAAAGAAAGGTGAAAGATTAAAAAGATATGGGCAGTATAGCTGATAGTCTACTGTTCACCTTGAGACAAAGGACTTCCCTAGCTCAGCAAGTGAAGAGCCAGTTGACACAGGCCAGATAAAAGTGCACGGAGGATTTGAAACAGTGGGAGAGGAGGATACAGCAGGAGTTGTCTGGTGAGGAAAGATTTCATCTTGATAAATAGCTTGTGATCATTCTCATTCATTCTTTAGTTTCAGCTTCACCTCAGGCAGAAGAATAATATGTGCACATACAGGGAGCAACTTAATGCCATTTACTTTATTTTAGCTGCCCTCCCCCACTCCCCATGCCCAAGGTAAACCTGATACAAACGCTCACGTGCAAGTAGTTTTTTATTAGTGTTTGTTTTAGTTTTAGGTTTTGGCTGATCCTAGGAAGAGACCTGGAAAGAGAAAAAAGGAAGGAGTTAAAACAGTACAAGTATATTTTATCAAGTTGCCCAGTATTGTAGCTATGTCTATGAGACTCAAGCCCAGACCTGAAGAGACTTAAATGAAGTGTCTCAGAGTAGTCTACCTGAAGAAAGGAAGAAGACCATTTCACCACCAGTTTCTGTCCCTGTTGGTCAAGGCTAACCTTACTTCTTTAAAGAACCCTCCAAGGTTCCAGGTAACCCTTGTATCAGAGTGACATCATCAGCAAAACTCTGGGATAGAAGCAAGTGGTACCTGGTAAGGGCTTTGGGCAAATCTGGAGGGGTGTCCAGTTTGTGGGTAAAGCCCACTGTGAGCTGGATGCTTCAGTAGCAGCCAGAGGAAAAATTGCGACCCAGACTGTGCACTGGTGCACAAGAGGTATCTAATGGAAATTTCCAATATTGTACAATAAAGCATTACTTTTAAGAGCATACCTCTCTAGTAAAGAGAAGCCTAATAGAATATTATTTGAACTTAATATGAACTTAGTATGATTTTGTCAATGTGCACATTAGGGTGGAGGAAGAAATGGGAAGGGAACAAGCTCGATTTCCACCTCATAGTTTTCTAAAAATGTGCCTTATTATTTTCCAGAATGATTTCTAGACTAATTTAAATGTCCAAACTGGGGTTTAGAATGTTGAATAAATCAGATAGTGCCACATGTCTTTGTTTTTCTTTAAATTTAGACAACATAATGCACCATACACGTTTAGAAATTGTAATACATTTCAAAACAGAAATGCTAAACCAGTTATAATAAAGAAACCTCAGATCTAGTCTATTCAAGTTTATTTTCAAATTTTAATAGGAGTATAAGGAATGTACAGTGAACCACAGACTCGGATTACAGAAATGCTAAAAAGAGCTTTACAATTCTATGACATAAAAGCAGGCTGGGGGCAAAGCAATCTCATAAGCTAGGGAATTAAAACTCACTTGTCTTTTAACCTATGTGCACACATCTGCAAAATGCAGAGCAAATGCTATAGTGGTACCATGGGAAATTGTCAATATTGATATTGCTTATAGATAAAGGGAACTCACAACGTGAAAGCAGGCTCAGCAAATCAACTTAACTATGTCAAAGAATTCCAATTAAATCATTTTTGAGAACTGCTCCATTTGAATATTCACCATGCCTTTGATTAAATCTGGCATTAAATCTATATCAGTTTAATTTAATTATAAATTGTTTGATTTTAAAAATGATATGTTTGTATTTAGTTTCTTTTTTTTAATTTTTTTTATTTTATTTATTTATTTATTTATTTATTTATTTATTTATTTATATTTGGCTGTGCTGGGTCTTCGGTTCGTGCGAGGGCTTTCTCTAGTTGCGGCAAGTGGGGGCCACTCTTCATCGCGGTGCGGGGACCGCTCTTCATCACGGTGCGCGGGCCTCTCACTATCGCGGCCTCTCTTGTTGCGGAGCACAGGCTCCAGACGCGCAGGCTCAGTAGTTGTGGCTCATGGGCTTAGTTGCTCCACAGCATGTGGGATCTTCCCAGACCAGGGCTCGAACCCGTGTCTCCTGCATTAGCAGGCGGACTCTCAACCACTGCGCCACCAGGGAAGCCCTGTGTTTAGCTTCTTGATCACACTGTTTCAGATCACAACTTACAAAATGACACCATCTTGTTGGCGGTGTTCAATGAATCAGAGCAATGCGTTTAGAGGGTTTTTTTCTGTCATTATGTCTGATATTTTAGAAGGAAATTGTCTACAAATAACATTTTTCTTCATGTAGACTATCGTTATCATATCTTAATTCTGTTATGTTTTCACAATATGTGCAAACTGTCAATTGGATAAAACACCACTTCACCGTCTTATAAAAAGACACACTTAGGAATATAGACAGTGCTCACTTTGAATGGTAGAGTGGGACAGTGAAAGGACTGTGCCAGTTGAAAATGTGATAAGTAAATTTAGTTAATGAGAAAAGACACAAGAGTTCCATTATGTTTTATTTATTTTTTTAAAATTCTGAATGTCAGCTATAATACTTGTTAACATGTTTGGAACTATTTCTTTATGAATTTTTTTTTTTTATTATTACCCTCCCCTTCACCCATTTCTACCACCACCCACCACCCACCTCTGGCAACCACCAATCTGTTCTATGTATCTACATGCTTGTTTTTTGTTTTTAATAGATTCTGTATAAGAGACCACAGTATTTTTCTTTCTTTGTCTGACCTACTTCACTCAGCATAATGACTTTGAAGTCCAGCCATGTTGTCATAAATGGTAAGATTTCATTCTTTTTATGGCTATATAATATTCCATTCTGTATATATACCACATATTCTTTATCTATTCATACATTAATGGACACTTAAGTTGCTTCCATGTCTTGAAAATTGTAGATAATGCTGCAATTAAAGTGGGGGTGCATATATCTTTAAAACTTACTATTTTTGTTTTCTTTGGATAAAAACCCAGAAGTGGAATTGCTGGATGATATGGAAGTTCTATTTTTAATTTTTTTAAGAACTTCCATTTTGTTTTCCATAGTGGCTCCACCAATTTACATTCCCACTAACAGTGCACAAGGGTTCCCTTTTCTCCATATCCTCACCAACACTTGTTATTTCTTGTCTTTTTGATAATAGCCATTCTAACAGGTGTGAGGTGATATCATACTGTGGTTTTGTTTTGCATTTCCCTGGTTACAAACAATTAGTATCTTTTCATGTACCTGTTGGCCATCTGTACGTCTTCTTTGGAAAAATGTCTATCCAAATCACCTGCCCATTTTTTCATCAGATTGTTCTTTTGCTGCTCAGTTGTATGAGTTCTTCATATATTTTTGGTTATTAGCCCCTTATCAGATACATGATTTGAAAATATTTTCACCATTCAGTAGGTTGCCTTTTAATTTTGTTGATGGTTTCCTTTGCTGTGCAGAAGTTTTTTGCTTTGTTGTAATCCCAACTCATTTATTTTTGCTCTTATTACTTTTGCTTTTGGGGTCAGATTTAAAGAATCATCTCAAAGACCTATGTCTAGGAGATTACTGCCTATGTTTTCTTCTAGAAGTTTTATGGTTTCAGGCCTCATGTTTAAATCTTTAATCCATTTTGAGTTAATTTTTGTGTATGGTTTAAGAGAGTAGTCCGGTTTCATTCTTTTGTATGTAGCTGTAACTGTAGTACAGTTTTTCCAACACCATTTATTAAAAAGACTGTCCTTTCCCCATTGTATATTCTTAGCTCCTTTATGGTAAATTAATTGACCATATATGTGTGAGTTTATTTCTGGGCTCTCTATTCTGTGGCATTGATCTATGTGTCTTTTTAATGCCAATACCATACTGTTTTGATTACTATAATTTTGAAGTATAGTTTGAAATCAGGACGCATGTTGCCTCCGGCTTTGTTCTCCTTTCTCAAGACTGCTTTGGCTATGTGGGCCCTTTTGTGGTTCCACATAAACTTTAGTATTATTGTTCTATTTCTGTGAAAATTGCCATTGCAATTTTTATAAGGATTGGATTGAATCTGTAGATTGCTTTGGGTAGTATGGACTTTTTAACAATATTGATTCCTCCAATCCATGAGCATACAATATCTTTCCGTTTATTTATTTCATCTTTAATTATTTTCATTACCATCTTATAGTGTTCAATGTATAGGTCTTTTACCTCCCTGATTAAATTTATCCCAAGGTATTTTATTCTTTTCCATGCAGTTGAAATGGGATTGTTTTCTTAATTTCCATTTCTAATAGTTTGCTATTAGTGTATAGAAATACAACAGTATTTTGTGTATTGATTCTGTATCCTATAATTTTACTGAATTTGTTTATTATTTCTAATCATTTTTTAATGGAGTCTTTATAATATCATGTCATCTGCAAATAGTATTGTTTTTTTTTTTAACTTTTTATTTTATATTGGAGTATAGCCAATTAACAATGTTGTGATGGTTTCAGGTGCACAGCAAAGCAACTCAGGCATACATATACATGTATCCATTCTCCCCCAAAGAGTAGTAGTTTTACTTCTTCCTTTTCAATTCAGATGCCTTTTTATTTTCTTGCCTAATTGCTCTAGCTAGGACTTCTAATAATATGTTAAACAAAATTGGTGGGCTTCCCTGGTGGCACAGTGGTTGAGAATCCACCTACCAGTGCAGGGGACACGGGTTCGAGCCCTGGTCTGGGAAGATCCCACATGCCACAGAGCAACTAAGCCTGTGTGCCACAACTACTGAGCCTGCACTCTAGAGCCCGCGTGCCACAACTACTGAAACCCATGAGCCTAGAGCCTGTGCTCTGCAACAAGAGAAGCCACCGCGATGAGAAGCCTGCGCGCTGCAATGAAGAGTAGTCCCTGCTCACCGCAACTAGAGAAAAGCCCGCACGCAGCAACGAAGACCCAACGCAGCCATAAATAAATAAATAAATAAATAAATAAATTTAAAAAAACAAACAAAAAAAACCCAAAAGTGGTGAGAGTGGGCATCTTTGCCTTGTTTACTGGACATTTACCAATTGGTTAAAGCTGGATTACTTTCCTTACATGGAGCAAAGAGAAGTCTTGGAGCTGGGTTAGGTAACTTGTGTAGCAGGCAATTGCTGATTGGTTGACATAAGACCTCCTTTTCTGTGAGAGCTGAGCATAGAAACTTAGTTAAATTTTGGTTTGCTAATGTGGGTCTTAGCATGAGTGGCTTCATCTTGTCCCAATCTGGTTACTTTAACAATGATAACGAAATCATATCAGAATCATTCAAAGTGAAGATGGCCCATACAAAGACACTAGTAGGTTAAAAGTTAAAGGATAGACAACAATATTCCATGTCAGTACACACACACACACACACACACACACACACACATGCATGCATGCACATGGGCACTGGATATAATAATATCAAAAAAGTAAATTTTAAGAAATAGTAACAGGCTTAAGAGAGATTGTTCATAATAATATGGTCAATTCAGGACATAAAAAACATAAATATGTAAAATCTAAAAAAAGATACCAAATACATGAAGCAAAATCTCTTATATCTGGAAGAAGAAATAGATAAATCTGTAAACATAGAGATTTGAACATCACTTTCTCAATAATTCAAAAAAAATAGAAAATTGGTAGGAACATTTGAACAGCAGTTAGACCTAGTTGACATTTATAGAATAATTCACCAAACAACAGGAGAATACATATTCTTTTAAAATGCACACAGATTATGTACCTAGATAGATGATACTTGAGACCATAAAACAAGTCTCAATAAATTTATAAGTATTGAAACCATAAAAATATGTTCTTTGAGAGCAATAGAATAAAAAACAAACAAAAAAGAATATCACTAATATTCCCAATACTTGGAAATTAAGCAGCATGCTGTTGCATAACTCATGGGTCAAAGAGAATATTAATGGAAAATTAGGAAATATTTGGAACTGGATAAAAATGGAAATACTACCATCAACAATTTGTAGAATGTGGCTAGACCACATCATTAGAGATAAATTTGTAGCAGTCAACATTGTATTAAAAAAGAAGGGCAAGCTTAACCTGAAAAATAGGAAAGAAAAGACTAGAAATTAATGAAATTGAAAACAGTAGAGAAAAATCAGTCAAACTGAAAGTTTTTTCTTTGAGAAGATGAATGAAAGAATAATCCTCTCACCAGACTAATCAGTATAAAAATGTAAAACACATTAAAAAAATGGGTGAAGAGAGTTAAAGATACAAACTTCCACTTATAAAATAAATGTCATGGGATGTAATGTACAGTATGATTAACAACACTGTATTGCATATTTGAAAGTTGCTAAGAAAGTAGATCTCAAAAGTACTCATTACAAGAAAAAAAATTTGTAACTGTATGGGGATGCATGTTAATTAGACTTATTGTGATGATAATTTTGAAATATATAGAAGTACTGAATCACTATGTTGTATACCTGAAACTAATATACTGTTATATGTCAATTATACCTCAATTTTTTAAAAAAGTCACTGGATACCTAAAGAAAAGTACTTAATCCTAGTAACTTTGTCAATCTTCCTTACCAAAAAAAAAAAAAACCAAAAAGGGAAAACACAAATTATCAATATCTATCATGATATCTAGTAGTCAAGGTCCTAAAGACTTTAAAAAATAAGTGGGAAATAATATGAATATCTTTAAGACAATATATTTGAAAACTTAGAAAGAATAAATAAATATCATAAATGACACAAACTAACAAGCTTCACAGTGGAGAAAATAGATAACCTGAAAAGCCCTATAACCTTTTTTAAAAAAACTGAATATATTTGATGTACAGTATTATATGTTACAGGTAAATAATATAGTGATTCACAATTTTTAAAGGTTATACCCCATTTATAGTTATTATAAAATATTGGTTATATTCTCTATGTTGTACAATATATCCTTATAGCTTATTTTATACCTAATAATTTGTACCTCTTAATACCCTACTCCTACATTGCCCCTCCCCACTTTCCTCTCCCCACTGGTAACTACTAGTTTGTTCTATCTGTGAGTCTGCTTCTTTTTTGTTATCTTCACTTGTTTGCTGTATTTCATAGATTCACATATGTGATAACAAACAGTATTTGTCTCTCTCTGACTTATTTCACTTAGCCTGTAATATTTATCCTCTAATCAAATAATTTTAATAAGCATAATTGTTGCTTTTATTACATGATCAGATGGATTCTCAATATTGGCTCACTGAAAGTCTGTCCATTCCACCCTTCTTCTAGATGGAGATATTGAAAGTAAAAAAACAAACAAAAAACTACATTTCACATTTTCCAGACTCCCTTGCAGATTGAGCCTGAGTAAAAATTATCCAATTAGAATAACTCTTTTGCAAATTAGAAAGTACAATGAGATAGAGCCCATCTTCCTGGTGTCCTTGCCCTTTGCTTCTGACAAGCAAATACATGGGGCTGTACAACTTTCCTGCAGCAAAGTTCTGGAGAATGGTATTCATTATTCAGCTCTTTGGATGAGAAGCAGTTGAAGAGGCAGAGTCCTGGGTCCTCTTCTTTGGGCCCAGATCCCTCCTTTGGATACCTCAGAGGTAGTAGGTACCCTGAGAGTTCACTCCTAAATTGTCTGGGAGACATTCCAAGAGCCCCAGCCTAGATTTGGCCCCTTCAAACCTTTCAACAATTTTGTAGATACCTTATTCCCTGAATTAAAAACCTTTCTGCTTAAAACTCCTAAATACTTTAAAGATCATTAGGTCTCTCTTTTGGTGGACTGAACTCCTGAGTGAAATTCAAAATATTTAAAAATAAATAAATTAATAGAAATTCTTTATAAGCAGGGGTTAGCAAACTTTCTCATAAAGGGCCAAATAGTAAATAATTTAGGCTTTGTGGGATATGCACTCGCTGTCACAAATGCCTAATTCTGAAGTTGTAGCAAAAGCAGCCATAGACAATATGTAAACAAATGGACATGACTGCATTCCAATAAAACTTTATTTATAAAAACAGGCCATAGTTTAGTATAAGGATAAGATAACTCAGGTTTTAATAAATATTTGATTCAAATGTCTTGAAAAACAAGTCTATTTTTAAAATGACATTATTTTATTAAATTCCATGACTCAAAATAGATGCACATACATTTCAACAATTTTCCTTTTGTTTTAGTAAATAACAGAAAATATGATTTGAATTCTTGTGATTCATGAACAAAATGGTATTCTTTTTCACAGAATCTGTGAATATCATGAAACTGATTCCATTCTAAAGATGTCAAAACATTTCTGAGAGTTCTATTAAATTCATTTTGTTTGGAATTTTATAAACTATTCTTAATTACATTTTGTGAAATTCTCTAAAATTAAGGTGTTTTATTTTCTTTGAAAAGAGACAAAGTTATTAATCTAACAAACAAGTTATCATACTAAGAAATAGTATTTTCAATACCAATTTAAGTATGTTATGTTTTATGCATGTTATGGCATGTTATTTTTGGTGTCATGTCATTTTCTTTATATTGTGTAATTCGATATTGAATAATCTTTATGATATTAAGATTCTATTATGCCTTTCTGCTTGAACTTGCACTTTTCATTGCCTTAGCCCCAAAGTCTCATGTTACTCTGTTCGTATTTTTTCAGCCATAATAGTCACATGGCCCCACAAGTGGGCTGGAAAGTTTGATCTCCCAAACACCCAGGAAGGAAAGGAGAACTCACTGTTGATGAGTCCTAGCAATGCCTTCCACATGCCCCTTCTAGATTCTAAACCCAAGCACCATGAGTGTTTTATTGTTATATTTATTCCACCTGCATGTCTGTCAGAGCAGCTAACTCATAACAGATCCTCAATAAACATTTTTTTGAAATATTGACAATGTCAAATTGACATCCACAAAAAATTACAGAAAGTATATATTTCACAGGTCCCAAAATGGACACAAAAAATATAACGATGTCACAAGAACTAACAATACTGATTATAACTGGTATTATAATAATACCAATGAATACTTATGATTATCTGCTCTGTGAAAGCACAGCTATATAAACTTATTCAATTTTCACCATAAATGTATGAGATAACGTTCTCCTTCATCCTGTTTTAGAGTTGAGGAAGACTGGCACAGTGAGGTTAAATAACTTGCCCCAAATCACGTAGCTAAATAGAGTAGATCTGGAATTTGAAGCCAGGTAGTTTGGCTCTAGAATCTGTGACTTTTTTCCCATGATGTGAAAATGCTAGAATTCATGAGCAAATCAACCATGATGGTATACATAACAAGAATCTTTCCAACCATTTTAAGGTTTAAATGATTCATTTAAATTGCTGAATTATCAAGGACAAAAATAATTCAGGAGAGAAGTAAATAAGAATATAGAGAATATAACAACCCATCTTGTTGACATCGAAGTGTACTCCTCAGGTGAATTTACTGGATAAAATGGCATGCCAATATTAAAAATGAGTTATCAGAGATGAAAGAATTTTGCTAGTCAGTTAATGTTTCCTAAGAGAGTGCTGTTTTAAGAAAAAGTATTGTAATATTAATGAAGAAGATTCAATGTTGGTTTTACATTTTCCAATTTTAACCTTTTAATTTACTGTATACAATGTAACAATATACTCACAGAGGACATACCAGATGCCAAGCACTGTTATACGTGCTTTACAACTATGAACTTATTCAATTCTAATAGATCTTTTTGAAACTCAGCTTACTGATGAAAAACTGAGATAAAATAACATGCCTGATGTCACAGCAAGTTCCAGAGGCAGGATTCAAAATCTTGGCAGCCATTCTTAGTGTCCAGACTTTACTTTCTATGCTCTTAAAATAAGAATCTTGTATATAATAATAAGTAAATTATCGTAAGAAATTTAAAATGTTTAGTTCATGTTCCCAGGAACAATGAGGATTCTATCATGGGTTTCTTAAATAAATAACACAGTGTTTCTTTATTGAATAGTTTTTTACTAGCTGATTTATACTCTATCTTTGAAGACCTCATCTTGCTTGTTTTTTCCTATGTTGTATGAATATAGCAAGTGATTTGGATGCAAAGAGTTTATTCTGAGACATAATAATCTCAGTAACCAATTTTCTAACAATCTCCTTAATCTGCCTCAGCTAGTAGGTATTTTGAAATGTAAGAAATACAGTGTTTTGGGTATAGGTTTTGGAGACAGGCTGGAATATTTGATATGCCAGTGTCTCCCACAGTAAAAACAAAATGAAATGAACAAATGAACAAAATCTCTTCCATCTGATGTAAAAACAACCAGGGAAGACTATTCCCTTTGGTTAAATCAGTGCAATGTGAAGTCTCTGTAAACTTGTAAGCATTATGACAGATGGAAAAGGACTCATTTAAATTTAAAAAACCTTTTGCCTTGCAAAGGAATTTTCTTAAGATAATTTGTATTCATATCTAAATAGTAGGAACCTGAAGATTAAGCATTGCAATTGCCATTTATATTACAGAGAAAAATGCAATCTTGAGCAGGTTATATGAATTCCATTTCTTCATTTTTCTGAATCATCCTCTTCTTTGAACTATTATTTGGAAGATGGTGTTGCTTTTTGTCTTTTATGGGGTTTCTTCACTTTGACTGATGATAAAAAGTTGCCATTTCCTTTCGTCCTCATTATCATGTTCATTGTTCTCCTTAGTTGGGTGCTTTTTGGATGATGTTCTGTCCTGCAGACAGCTGCAGAACTCCCTCAGATCTGTTCAGGCATCAGAGCCCAATTAACAACGTTCTAACTATTCTTTTCATCTTAGATATGGGTAAATTAAGGTGTTTACCTCTGAGTAGCTAAGGATTGAGTGCATATTTTTAAGTGGGTCTTTGCTAAAGATCACAAAGCCTATCTCCATATTACATATCTAATGAAGAGAAATAGAATATGACCAATTTTTATGTAAGAATTCATTTATTCATACTGCCCATGATTCAGTAGAGAGAGCATTCCATTTATAAAGTTACCATTGGAATCATGTAAACTATTAAACTTTGAACTCTTAACAACCGAATTGGGGAAAAGAAAAAAGTCCTAGACAATGGTGATTAGCCAGAGAAGAATAATCCATATTCTTGAGACCATCTGGTTTCTCTCCATCGGCTTCTATTTGGTTATCATCGTCATTGTAGTAGTAAGAACTCTGGCTAATGTAAGCAGCAAAAAAAAGGACTTAAAGACTCTCTGGTCCCTCTGGTCCAATTAGTGGGAAGATTGGAGAGCCCAGCTTGAGAAGTAAAGTGGGCTAAGCACGCAGGCCCAAAGCCGCCTTCAGTTAAGGATGCTACTCATAGCACCACCCGCACGGGATCCTTGATAAGAAACTTTTCTCTGGACTCTCATTCCCACCATTGCTATGAATTGTTTCCTACCTATCCTAAAATCTTTGTCTTATTTTCTCAACACTCAGAATTCAGGCAGGATTGAGTCACTGGCCTGGCCTTCAGTTATCAAGGGGCAGGAAGAGAAACCTTCTTGACCTTGCAGCCTTGTGGACCCTGGCTCCCCAGAAGATATATACTCACAGTGGGGGATTTACTAGCAACCAAAAGGGTTTCTAATGCTCTTTTTTTTTTTTTTTTTTTTCCACACGCACACACTGTATTTTATTTTTACAAGAGATAGATAGACTGACACCAAGCATTGTACATGGATGACCACAACAAAAGCAACAATGATTGCAATTACCAAACATGAAACACACTTATACTATGTCATAACATTGACATTCAGTCCAGTAATCCTCCACTGTAACAGCTCCTTTACTTTGCAGTGAAAATTGATTTGTATATTCTTTTCCTCTGAGTCCTTGTGGGATTTTTTTTTTTTTTTAATTCAGACAGAAAGTCACAAAAATTATACTCATCCTCATCAGTTCACTCAGTCCCATGTAATTAATTTCTTTTTTTTCATCTTGATCTTTTGTTAGCACTTTTATGAGTTCATCAGTTTTTCATTAGAGTTCTGAAAATGCTTATTCATTCAGTTCAGCAGTACAGTCAGTTACCAGAAACCTGTACTTGTCAGAGTCTTTTCCATGAATTTCTTGAAGATGAAACTCTTTTATAGGAACATATTTGCAAAATCATCAGAGTACACCCAGAACTGTCTGTAAATGACAAAAGACTTAAAAATGACCATGGTTAAAGATTTGATGAAAGTTCATAATAATGCAGTTGACAAGAAAATTAGTTATTTCTGAGATATACATTTTAAAGTAATAACTAGGATTATTACTTATAACATTATACCAGAACATATAAGATTTTTAGACGTTTCCTGTAATGTCTGAAACATTTATATTAACATATTTCCATACATATTTCCATACAAATACAAATATAAGATTTTTAGAAATTTCATGTAATGTCTGAAACATTTATATTAACATATTTCCATACATATTTCCATACAAATACAAATATAAGATTTTTAGAAATTTCATGTAATGTCTGAAACATTTATATTAACATATTTCCATACATATTTCCATACAAATACAAATATAAGATTTTTAGAAATTTCATGTAATGTCTGAAACATTTATATTAACATATTTCCATACATATTTCCATACAAATACAAATATAAGATTTTTAGAAATTTCATGTACTGTCTGAAACATTTATATTAACATATTTCCATACATATTTCCATACAAATACAAATATAAGATTTTTAGAAATTTCATGTAATGTCTGAAACATTTATATTAACATATTTCCATACAAATAACCCAATGAAAGTTTAGTATTAGTTGTTTTGTTTGTTTTTTTATACTGCAGGTTCTTATTAGGCATCAGTTTTATACACATCAGTGTATACATGTCAATCCCAATCGCCCAATTCAGCACATCACCATCCCCACCTCATCGCAGTTTTCCCCCCTTGGTGTCCATATGTCCATTCTCTACATCTGTGTCTCAACTTCTGCCCTGCAAACTGGCTCATCTGTACCATTTTTCTACGTTCCACATACATGCATTAACATACGATATCTGTTTTTCTCTTTCTGACTTACTTCACTCTGTATGACAGTCTCTAGATCCATCCACTTCTCAACAAATGACTCAATTTCGTTCCTTTTTATGGCTGAATAATATTCCATCGTATATATGTACCACAACTTCTTTATCCATTCGTCTGTTGATGGGCATTTAGGTTGCTTCCATGACCTGGCTATTGTAAATAGTGCTGCAATGAACATTCGGGTGCACGTGTCTTTTTGAATTACGGTTTTCTCTGGGTATATGCCCAGTAGTGGGATTGCTGGGTCATATGGTAATTCTATTTTTAGTTTTTTAAGGAACCTCCATATTGTTCTCCATAGTGGCTGTATCAATTTACATTCCCACCAACAGTGCAAGAGGGTTCCCTTTTCTCCACACCCTCTCCAGCATTTGTTGTTTGTAGATTTTCTGATGATGCCCATTCTAACAGGAGTGAGGTGATACCTCATTGTAGTTTTGATTTGCATTTCTCTAATAATTAGTGATGTTGAGCATCTTTTCATGTGCTTCGTGGCCGTCTGTATGTCTTCTTTGGAGAAATGTCTATTTAGGTCTTCTGCCCATTTTTGGATTGGGGTGTTTGTTTCTTTGATATTGAGCTGAATGAGCTGTTTATATATTTTGGAGATTAATCCTTTGTCCGTTGATTCATTTGCAAATATTTTCTCCCATTCTGAGGGTTGTCTTTTCGTCTTGTTTATGGTTTCCTTTGCTGTGCAAAAGCTTTGAAGTTTCATTAGGTCCCACTTGTTTATTTTTGTTTTTATTTCCATTACTCTAGGAGGTGGATCGAAAAAGATCTTGCTGTGATTTATGTCAAAGAGTGTTCTTCCTATGTTTTCCTCTAAGAGTTTTATAGTGTCCAGTCTTATATTTAGGTCTCTAATCCATTTTGAGTTTATTTTTGTGTATGGTGTTAGGGAGTATTCTAATTTCATTCTTTTACATGTGGCTGTCCAGTTTTCCCAGCACCACTTATTGAAGAGACTGTCTTTTCTCCATTGTATATCTTTGCCTCCTTTGTCATAGATTAGTTGACCATAGGTGCGTGGGTTAATCTCTGGGCTTTCTATCTTGTTCCATTGATCTATGTTTCTGTTTTTGTGCCAGTACCATATTGTCTTGATTACTGTAGCTTTGTAGTATAGTCTGAAGTCAGGGAGTCTGATTCCTCCAGCTCCATTTTTTTGCCTCAAGACTGCTTTGGCTATTCGGGGTCTTTTGTGTCTCCATACAAATTTTAAGATGATTTGTTCTAGCTCCGTAAAAAATGCCATTGGTAATTTGATAGGGATTGCATTGAATCTGTAGATTGCTTTGGGTAGTATACTCATTTTCACAATGTTGATTCTTCCAATCCAAGAACATGGTATATCTCTCCATCTGTTGGTATCATCTTTAATTTCTTTCATCAGTGTCTTATAGTTTTCTGCATACAGGTCTTTTGTATCCCTAGGTAGGTTTATTCCTAGGTATTTTATTCTTTTTGTTGCAATGGTAAATGGGAGTGTTTCCATAATTTCTCTTTCAGATTTTTCATCATTAGTGTATAGGAATGCAAGAGATTTCTGTGCATTAATTTTGTAACCTGCAACTTTACCATATTCATTAATTAGCTCTAGCAGTTTTCTGGTGGCAGTTTTAGGATTCTCTATGTATAGTATCATGTCATCCGCAAACAGTGACAGTTTTACTTCTTCTTTTCCAATTTGTATTCCTTTTATTTCTTTGTCTTCTCTGATTGCCGTGGCTAGGACTTCCAGAACTATGTTGAATAATAGTGGTGAGAGTGGACATCCTTGTCTCGTTCCTGATCTTAGAGGAAATGCTTTCAGTTTTTCACCATTGAGAATGATGTTTGCTGTGGGTTTGTCATATATGGCCTTTATTATGTTGAGGTAGGTTCCCTCTATGCCCACTTTCTGGAGAGTTTTTATCATAAATGGGTGTTGAATTTTGTCAAAAGCTTTTTCTGCATCTATTGAGATGATCATATGGTTTTTATTCTTCAATTTGTTAATATGGTGTATCACATTGATTGATTTGCGTATATTGAAGAATCCTTGCATCCCTGGGATAAATCCCACTTGATCGTGGTGTATGATCCTTTTAATGTGTTGTTGGATTCTGTTTGCTAGTATTTTGTTGAGGATTTTTGCATCTATATTCATCAGTGATATTGGTCTGTAATTTTCTTTTTTTGTAGTGTCTTTGTCTGGTTTTGGTATCAGGGTGATGGTGGCCTCATAGAATGAGTTTGGGAGAGTTCCTTCCTCTGCAATTTTTTGGAAGAGTTTGAGAAGGATGGGTGTTAGCTCTTCTCTAAATGTTTGATAGAATTCACCTGTGAAGCCATCTGGTCCTGGACTTTTGTTTGTTGGAAGATTTTTAATCACAGTTTCAATTTCATTACTTGTGATTGGTCTGTTGATATTTTCTGTTTCTTCCTGGTTCAGTCTTGGAAGGTTATACCTTTCTAAGAATTTGTCCATTTCTTCCAGGTTGTCCATTTTATTGGCATAAAGTTGCTTGTAGTAGTCTCTTAGGATGTTTTGTATTTCTGCGGTGTCTGTTGTAACTTCTCCTTTTTCATTTCTGATTTTATTGATTTGAGTCCTCTCCCTCTTTTTCTTGATGAGTCTGGCTAATGGCTTATCAATTTTGTTTATCTTCTCAAAGAACCAACTTTTAGTTTTATTGATCTTTGCTATTGTTTTCTTTGTTTCTATTTCATTTATTTCTGCTCTGATCTTTATGATTTCTTTCCTTCTGCTAACTTTGGGTTTTGTTTGTTCTTCTTTCTCTAGTTTCTTTAGGTGTAAAGTTAGATTGTTTACTTGAGATTTTTCTTGTTTCTTTAGGTAGGCTTGTATAGCTATAAACTTCCCTCTTAGAACCGCTTTTGCTGCATCCCATAGGTTTTGGGTCGTCGTGTTTTCATTGTCATTTGTCTCTAGGTATTTTTTTATTTCCTGTTTGATTTCTTCAGTGATCTCTTGGTTATTTAGTAACATATTGTTTAGCCTCCATGTGTTTGTCTTTTTTACGTTTTTTTCCCTGTAATTCATTTCTAATCTCATAGCGTTGTGGTCAGAAAAGATGCTTGATATGATTTCAATTTTCTTAAATTTACTGAGGCTTGATTTGTGACCCAAGATGTGATCTATCCTGGAGAATGTTCCGTGTGCACTTGAGAAGAACGTGTAATCTGCCGTTTTTGGATGGAATGTCCTATATATATCAATTAAATCTATCTGGTCTATTGTGTCATTTAAAGCTTCTGTTTCCTTATTTATTTTCATTTTGGATGATCTGTCCATTGGTGTAAGTGAGGTGTTAAAGTCCCCCACTATTATTGTGTTACTGTCGATTTCCTCTTTTATAGCTGTTAGCAGTTGCCTTATGTATTGAGGTGCTCCTATGTTGGGAGCATATATATTTATAATTGTTATATCTTCTTCTTGGATTGATCCCTGGATCATTATGTAGTGTCCTTCCTTGTCTCTTGTAACATTCTTTATTTTAAAGTCTATTTTATCTGATATGAGTATAGCTACTCCAGCTTTCTTTTGATTTCCATTTGCATGGAATATCTTTTTCCATCCCCTCACTTTCAGTCTGTATGTGTCCCTAGGTCTGAAGTGGGTCTCTTGTAGACAGCATATATATGGGTCTTGTTTTTGTATCCATTCAGCCAGTCTATGTCTTTTGGTTGGGGCATTTAATCCATTCACGTTTAAGGTAATTATCGATATGTATGTTCCTATGACCATTTTCTTAATTGTTTTGGGTTTGTTTTTGTAGGTCCTTTTCTTCTCTTGTGTTTCCCACTTAGAGAAGTTCCTTTAGCATTTGTTGTAGAGCTGGTTTGGTGGTGCTGAATTCTCTTAGCTTTTGCTTGTCTGTAAAGCTTTTGATTTCTCCATCAAATCTAAATGAGATCCTTGCTGGGTAGAGTAATCTTGGTTGTAGGTTCTTCCCTTTCATCACTTTAAGTATTTCATGCCACTCCCTTCTGGCTTGCAGAGTTTCTGCTGAGAAATCAGCTGTTAACCTTATGGGGGTTCCCTTGTATGTTATTTGTCGTTTTTCCCTTGCTGCTTTCAATAATTTTTCTTTGTCTTTAATTTTTGCCACTTTGATTACTATGTGTCTCGGCGTGTTTCTCCTTGGGTTTATTCTGTATGGGACTCTCTGCGCTTCCTGGACTTGGGTGGCTATTTCCTTTCCCATGTTAGGGAAGTTTTCGATTATAATCTCTTCAAATATTTTCTCTGGTCCTTTCTCTCTCTCTTCTCCTTCTGGGACCCCTATAATGCGAATGTTGTTGCGTTTAATGTTGTCCCAGAGGTCTCTTAGGCTGTCTTCATTTCTTTTTATTCTTTTTTCTTTAGTCTGTTCCGCAGCAGTGAATTCCACCATTCTGTCTTCCAGGTCACTTATCCGTTCTTCTGCCTCAGTTATTCTGCTATTGATTCCTTCTAGTGTAGTTTTCATTTCAGTTATTGTATTGGTCATCTCTGTTTGTTTGTTCTTTAATTCTTCTAGGTCTTTGTTAATCATTTCTTGCATCTTCTCAATCTTTGCCTCCATTCTTATTCCGAGGTCCTGGATCATCTTCACTATCATTATTCTGAATTCTTTTTCTGGAAGGTTGCCTATCTCCACTTCATTTAGTTGTTTTTCTGGGGTTTTTTCTTGTTCCTTCATCTGGTACATAGCCCTCTGCCTTTTCATCTTCTCTGTCTTTCTGTAACTGTGGTTTTTGGTCCACAGGCTGCAGGATTGTAGTTTTTCTTGCTTCTGTTGTCTGCCCTCTGGTGGTTGAGGCTATCTAAGAGGCTTGATGGGAGGCTCTGGTGGTGGGTAGAGCTGACTGTTGCTGTGGCGGTCAGAGCTCAGTAAAACCTTAATCCACTTGACTGTTGATGGGTGGGGCTGGGTTCCCTCCCTGTTGCTGTGGCGATCAGAGCCCAGTAAAACCTTAATCCACTTGACTGTTGATGGGTGGGGCTGGGTTCCCTCCCTGTTGGTTGTTTTGCCTGAGGCAACCCAACACTGGAGCCTACCCGTGCTCTTTGGTGGGGTTAATGGCAGACTCTGGGAGGGCTCACGCCAAGGAGAACTTCCCAGGACCTCTGCTGCCAGTGTCCTTATCCCCACGGTGAAACAGAGCCACCACTCGCCTCTGCAGGAGACCCCCCAACACCAGCAGGTACGTCTGGTTCAGTCTCCCCCAGGGTCACTGCTCCTTCCCCTGGGTCCCGATGCACACATTACTTTGTGTGTGCCCTCCAAGAGTGGGGTCTCTGTTTCCCCCAGTCCTGTCACAGTCCTGCAATCAATTCCCACTAGACTTCAAAGTCTGATTCTCTAGGAATTCCTCCTCCCTTTGCCGGACCCCCAGGTTGGGAAGCCTGAGGTGGGGCTCAGAACCTTCACTCCAGTGGGTGGACTTCTGTGGTATAAGTGTTCGCCAGTCTGTGAGTCACCCACCCAGCAGTTATGGGATTTGATTTTACTCTGATTGCGCCCCTCCTACCGTCTCACTGTGGCTTCTCCTCTGTCCTTGGACGTGGGGTGTCCTCCTTGGTGAAGTCCAGGGTCTTCCTGTCAATGATTGTCCAGCAGCCAGTTGTGATTCTGGTGCTCTCGCAAGAGGGAGTGAGAGCACGTCCTTCTACTCCGCCATCTTGGTTAATCTCTAATGCTCTTTAGTCAACCTTTTTGGACCCATTTCAGTCATCATTATCATATTCACAGGTAGTACAGTGTTGCAAAGGATGATCAGTTAACAAACAATTTGGGTTCTAATTCAAACTCAGTCATTTACTATCCTGATGGTTTTGGCTAAGGAAATTATCTTCTCTGAGCCTTTGTTTTCTCAGTTTTAAACTGGGATAATATTATTCTGTCTAGAATGTAAGGTCATTGTAAGGAATGATATGAGATAACCTGTGTAATATTTCTTTCAATTTTTGTCCATTCAAAAAAAGTATTAAGGGCCTACTAGGTGTGAGACCGAAAAAAAAAAAAAAAAAAAGTAACAATATGTGTCCTAAAGAATGTATTATTGTGGGAATTCCCTGGCAGCCCAGAGCTTAGGACTCCACACTTCCACTGCAGGGGCATGGGTTCGATCCCTGGTCAGGAAACTAAGATCCCACATATCGTGCAGCACAGCCAAAAAATAATAATAATAATAAAATAAAACAAAATAAAATAAAAAGTTAATCAACATTAAAAAAAGAAAGTATTATTGTAAGGTATTTTAATTAACATTTTAATTAAAAATATACTGAGAATATGCATGTTCTTATTCTGTTTGAAAAATAGGACAAATAGGTGAAAAGTCAAACAACACTATGATAAATAAGAAATTTAAGAGAACAGAAAATTAATGCTAGAATATTCCTCCACCACCAATGCCTCTTCTGAGACGTATTTCTTATCCTAATCCAGCCACTTTTTTTGTGAGAGAGCTGGCATTCTTATAAAACCCTAGGGGGAAATGAATGGTCAAATATAACCAATCAGAACCCATTCCTGAAGCCTTTGAAGTTGGAACCATTTATAAAATATGTGCCTTGGTCAGAAAAAATCTTGTGTAGAATACATCATTGTTGAATAAGGGATTCAGGGTATCTGTTAACTGGTGCTGGGGAAAGCACTGAAAGCAGGAAAAGCAAATCCACATCCTAAGCAAGTGTTTATTCCAGTGAGGATTAAACATTCTTCCCTGGAAGAGGCCAGATTAGGTTTTAGTATCTGCCTCTGCTGTTGAAATATTGGAAACTCATTCGCAATATCTAGATCATCCTTGTTGAGAGGAAGCCCGTGCTGTTCAGCTCAGGAGTCACTTTCATCTCTTTTGCAATATGACTTGTACATGTACTAACGGGGGGCGGAAAACTGGCTGGCTTTCACCAGAGGAAGTCATTTTGTCAGATTATTTGGTCTCCACAGTGGGTGTCCTCTAGTGGACATTTACACCGGAAATGAGTGTTTTCACACTCTTGCCCCTTCTGAAAGTTTCACTCATATATCATTTCCCCAGAATCACAGCTTTGCGACATTAATATTTGATTGTGCCCTGATCTCAAGAGTTTTCCTAGTGATGCCGGAAAGCTTTTGGATTACTATCCTGATAGGGAGGGGGAAGTTTCATTAGCTGCTATTTGACCCTTTCCACCATAAGAGTTTTTGCTCCATAGATCAAGGAACCAATGTGCATTCGTCCAATTGTTAAATATATCTATTCTCAATACACATTTGTGACTGGAGAAATAACCATAGGATGGGTCTGTAGTCCCTTAGGATCCACTGTGAAATGGACTTGGGCCAAGAACGGCATGAGCTTTGAGTCTCTATTTAACAGACACCAGTAAATCACCTTGGTTTATTACCTTAGGAACCTTTGGAGAGGGCATCAAGGGAGGTCTACGATATAGTCTTTGTTAATAAACAGAATCGTGTTCTCCCCAAATTCATATATTGAAGTCCTAACCCCTAGTACTTGAGAATGTGGCTGTATTTGGAAATCGGGCCTTGAAAATGGTGATTAAGGTAAAATGAGGACTTAATCCAATATGACTAGTGTCCTTATAAGAAGAAGAAACTTGAATGAAAGACACCAGGGGAACGTGAGCATCAGGGGACAGCCAGGTAAAGGAGAAGCAAAAGGGCAGCCGTGTGCAAGCCAAGGAGAGAGGCCTCAGGGGAAACCAAACCTGCTGACACCCTCATCTTGGACCTCAGCCTCCAGAGCTGTGAAAAATAAATTTCTATTGTTTGAGCCACCCTGTCTATCTAATGTGGTGTTTTATTATGGCAGCTCAAACAAACGGTCCTGGGTTAGTTTTCTACTGCTGCAATAACATATTAACAAATTTAGTGACTTAAAAAGAATACAAGTTTATTTTCTTACAGTTCTCTAAGTTCGATGTCCAAAATGGATCTCACTGGGCTAAAATTAAGTTGTCATCAGGGCTGCATTACTTTCTCAACACTTTAAGGGAACATCTGTGTTCTTGCCTTTTACAGCCTCTAGAGGGCACTCACAGGCTTTAGCCTGTGGCCTTTTTCCTCCGTCATCAAAACTGGAAACTTTTTCCTCTGACCCTCTTCTTCTGCCTCCCTCTTCTACTTTTATGGATCCTGGTTATTACCTTGGACCCACTCAGATAATTCCAGAATAATTTCCCTAAGTCAGCTGATTAGCAACCTTAAATCCATGTGCAAACTTAATTCCCCTTTGCCTTGTAACATAACATTCTTCTGGGAATTAGGATGTGGATAGCTTTCTGGAGGAGGACATTATTCTACCAACCCTAAGTCCTATCACCAGCCATGGGTTATTCTTAAAAAGTAGTGGATTTTTTAGCCATCACAGTTCTGGAAATGGGTATGATATTGAAATCTCCACAGTAATGAGAGTTAGGTTTCTGCCTAACAGACCCAGGCATTTTCTGCTTATATAGGTCAAGTGGCCCTTAAGAGGCCACCAACATCCCCAGATAATAAGTATTTATTTCATTTCTAGACAATTAACATGAAGAACCAACTCTCCTTCCTTTCACAAATCTCCTGCTGGGCTGCCCATTTGCCAGACCTCATCAGAAGCCAGAGATCAAGAGAGCTATGTGTTTCAGTGCAAAAAGTCAACCTCTTGGGGAAAATAGAAGGTTAGAGAAAGGTGGAGAGTGGATCTGGAGTAGTAAATGAGAAAAATTTAAGCCCACCATCTCTCACCATCAAATCCATTATCAAGTCCCATTAAATTTGCCTTTTAATATCTCTCTCCACTTCTCCCCTTTACCACTGACACCACCCAAGTCCAAGCTGCCATCAACTTTCCCCAACACCATTGCAGTAATTTCCTAACTAGTCGACTTGCACTCAACCACACTGCCCACATCCAATTTGTTCTCCACGTTGCACTCAGTCAACTTTTAAAATCCAAATATGTCTCATTCATCCCACTTCAAAATCATTAATGTCTTTCCACTGCTGTTTGGTTTTTTTTTCATTTATTTTTTTTGGCTGCATTGGGTCTTTGTTGCTGAATGCGGGCTTTCTCTAGTTGCGGCGAGCGGGGGCTACTCCTCGTTGCGGTGCGCGGGCTTCTCATTGCGTTGGTTTCTCTTGCTGCGGAGCATGGGCTCTAGGGCACGCGGGCTTCAGTAGTTGTGGCACGTGGGCTTAGTAGTTGTGGCTCGCGGGCACTAGAGCGCAGTCTCAGTAGTTGTGGCACGTGGACTCAGTACTTGTGGCTCGTGGGCTCTAGAGCGCAGGCTCAGTAGTTGTGGCGCATGGGCTTAGTTGCTCCGCGGCATGTGGGATCTTCCCAGACCAGGGCTCGAACCCGTGTGCCCTGCATTGGCAGGCAGATTCTTAACCACTGCACCACCAGGGAAGTCCATCCACTGCTCTTAAGATAAAGAAAAACTCCTCAGTTCATGGCCACCTACCCAACGCTCAGCCTTAGCTGGAACCTTGCTTGCCACTTTTTCCATTTTTACCCCGGCCACACTGGCCTTGCTCTGGTCTTTGACACTCTTCATGTTCCTGTCTTTTTCAGGCATTTGGATGCACTGTGTTCTGCACCCAAGACTGTCTTTCCCCCTTTTCAGCAATTCAGTTTCCACTCCCTCTTTGGATAGTAAGTGTCCTTTTCTGAGTTGTCAGACTACATAGACATCCACTATTGCTTTTTGCCTCACTACACTTTTACTGTCTTTCCTGTGCCCCACGGGAGATGCCAGGAACTACATTGCTCAGAATCACCTTCCCCAGACGATTCCTGGTTCGAGTCGGCTAAGGAGTAGTGTTTTCAAGAGATTTGGAAGTCAGAGAGAGCCCTTTATTCTCTGAAAGCTAATGGAGGCAGATCAAACAGCAAAAGATCTGAGCTTTGCAAGCAGTCCTGGAAATCATCAGCCGTAGCTTCTGAAGATATGGGAGAATATGGAGATGTAGAGACGAGTAATTATGTGTGTTCATGAAAACTAGGGATCCAAGTGGCATAGTGGAAAGAACATCATAGAATATAGATTCTAGTTCATGCTCTGTCACTGGCCAGGTGTCCCTAGATAAATTTTTTGAAGAGTCTTTAAGTTCTCTCATTTTAAAATGAAGAATTTTTTGCTATGAGTAGGAAAGAATATGGCGCATGTGAAGTTGCTATAAAGTGAGTGATACTCAGTTTGCTGCAATTCTCTTAGCTGTGGTAGAATGTTCTGTTCTCTTTTGAGACCCTAGGCTGACATCTCATAATGATTCCAGGAGACTTCTGGATAAGAATTTGCTTAAGGAGGGAATTCCCTGGTGGTCCAGTGGCTAGGACGCCAGGCTCTCACTGCTGAGGGTCCAGGTTCCATCCCTGGTTAGTAAAATTCCACCAGCCGTGTGGTGTGGCAAAAAAAAAAACAAAAACAAAAAAAACAAAAAGAGGAAGAATTTGCTTAATGAATTTTGCTCAAACTTAAATTGACACTTTTACCATATTTAAGCTTATTTAAACTACATGGGTCTGTCACTCTGAAGCCAAACTTCCCTAAATTCAGGTCATTCATGTTTTAATAATATCACTTAAAAATATCACAATCACTTTTTTCTTAACTGGCATTTTTGTGTCTCTTTAATAAGACATGAATCACGAGGAAGGAGTGATTTCTTAATGTTGCTTGAGGGAAATTAGTCACTAGTATTTTGTACATACCCTACCCCCCCTTACCCCTCACCACTTCCCCAACTATCCAGGAGCCGGTGACTTTTAGGGCTGGCACATGCTTTCTTGACTTGCAGCATGTCTTTTGTTGAAAACTGGAGCGGATATGTCAGGTCAGGTATAGGAACTGAGGTAAACAGCACGTTAGTGTGAGGTTTTATGGTAACTTCGCTAGGAGTTGGGCTGTGTTTAATATTTGCTGGAGCTGGAGCTGTCAGAGGCTAAAATCTCCTCCAGTGTCTGTTTCTGTCTCCTCTGTAGTTTGGGGGTTTCCCTACAAACTTCCCTTAAAAAAAGAACTTTGCAGGTCTTTCAGCTGTAATCCACTCTTATCCTACTGGAGCTTGGCCAAGAAGCGGTAAGGTATGGGGAGGGGAAGTGTTCTATAACTGATTAAATCCCAGTCTTTCACTGGGCCCTGTCCCCGACCGTGACCTTCCCAAGGGTTTCTTAGCTCCTCCCCCTCCCCCTTCAGTAGGGCGGGAAGGAAGCTGGAGGAGGGTAACTGCCCGTCAGCGGCCCAGGTGAGATAAGGCCCAGGTGAGATAAGGCCCGGTGAAGGCCTTTCCCTGGAGAGTAAGCCTTTAATACGGAGAATGCTCCGGGGGAGGAGGGACATTTTAAAATGGTTACTTTCCCCTTCCTCTGCCAGAGGCGCCAGTTGAGTTTTTGAGTTTTCTTGGCTCTTCGCTGTAAGAACCTGCTGGGGTTCCTGGGGATAAAGCCCAGGAAGTTTGGGGTTCCCCCCTGAGACTGCGTCCCCAGGAGTCCCTCACTCTCACACTGGCCCTCACTCAGCCTCCAGCAATTCGTCCAAATTACAACGTAAGTGTTCTCGCTGGTTTAGGATTCTAGCGGCTCTGCTCCAGGTAAGCGGAACTCAGCTGTGAGTTTTTGTGTTTACCTCTCTAAAGTTTGCCCTGAGACCTCAATTCTCTGCCAGCTCCAGGAAGAGTCACTGATTTTCAGTGTGTTCCAGTTTTTTTCTTATTGTAGGGACTTACAGGCTCTTTGGATATCTGCACTTTCTTTTAAAAACCATATGGTTTTTGAAACAGTATGGTAAAGTGCGTTTCTCCAAGGAAAGTATTTTAGTCCCTCTACCTCACTGAGTGTGGATTATATTATTTTATAATTATATGTTAAAACATAGAAACATAAATTTAGACCTAAATTCCATAGGTCTCTAGTTCTAACCAACTTTTGGTTACAAATATATTTTACAAATATAATGCATTTGTAAATTAAGTTAAAAAACCCTACAAAAACGCTAAAACTTTAATCAGCTGTGTCACTTTAGGATCCTGTGGGTGAACCAAAACATTTTTCATAGGCTTAGCAGAAGGAAGATACACTTAGTTCTGATTCTGTACTTAGTCTGTTTATGTATTTTAACTTCAGTAATACTTTGGCAGGAAACTTCTGTTCATATAAAGTTATATAAAATGATACTGATAACATCAAAGTTTTTCTTATGATCATCAATCAAAAGCTGTGCTAGGATGCAATTTTTCAATGCCAATTTTGATGAGGTATCTTTTAATAGTTGTATAAAGGCTTTATATTCACATGGAGAGATGTGTCCAATGCAACATTATTAAAACTTTTAATTATTAAAACAGTAAGTAGATAGTAAGAATTACTATCTATTACTTTGAGTCCAGAATAGGAAAAAATATTATCTTTGTGCAGATTTATCATGTAAATATATGGTATCATGTACCTTGTAACTAATGACCTGTTGCAATTTTAGACATTCAAAAGTATCACTTTGAGTATAAAATGTATCTTCCTTTGAGTTCAGTTTGCATTCTTCTACCACAATGAGCGCTGAGAGACTCAAGTCAATTCTTCCAACCCATTTCTTTATTTAACCATGAAACTTTATTTGAACATTGGGCAAAATGTTATATAGTCTTTAATCTAGACAAATATGTCCATAAGCAACAAAAACGAAGTCATGGAATCCCATAGCAGTAACTGATGATAAAGCAGCTATTCTGATGATCTGGAATATGCCCATGTTTGTAGTTTGTTTTCAATATAACGTTTGTGCTAACGGCCCCTGATAATACACACACCGATCTCAGACTGAGAAAAATGTGTTTGGCCAAGTTTTGAAATCAGACTTAATTGGGTCTGAATACCAGCCCTGATGACTCATAGCTCTATGATCTTGACACGTTTACTTAATATCTAAGCCTCAATTTCTTAATCAGGAAAATGACCTGACAAAGTTGCTGTGAATTCAAATGAATCAATGGATGTAAAAATCCATTCCCTCCCTCTGTTCTTTCCATGAATCATTAGCTTGACCTGAACATTTTCTACCTGGTTCCCTGGTAAGGTATCTTACAGAGAGTAAGACCTAATAGATAATATCATATAATATAATACATTATATGATATCTATACACACAGAGATTTTTTTGTTTTAAATGAATGATTAGGTTGACGGAAGAATGTGGAAGTAATCAAATAGAGAAGTGGTTAGCATTGTGGAAATAAAGATATATACATAACAATATTACAGAGACATCCTTGAAATATAGCCCACTCTGGCAGAAATGGACCTCATTAGGGTAGAAAGCTGGTGGCTTCGCTTGTTATTTCCAGAGTCTGACTTTTCTAATCATGTAATGTTGACAGGGCTATCCAAATTTAGCAATATACCTAGGGGTTCTTAAACTTTAGATTTTTGTTTTTTAAAGACCCCCAAAGGACCATAGTCTATAATAAGATGTATATAGAAACAGTTATAAAGGAAAGAGAGTGAGTTCTGATGTTAGTCTCCAGTTCCTCTTCACGAAGAATTTGGTGAACTAGTGTGGGTAAGGAATAGCCTTCATGCTGGTCCAGCCTGGGTCCACGTCTGTGATCCTACACTTGTCTAAAGCTGCCTGGCCAGCATTGTGCTGCCAGCTTCAACACCTCTGTTACTACTGTTGTTAGCCTTTGCAGTAATGAGAATGGCCGTGGGACACTGCTACTTTCTTTCTCTCAAGCACTTTGCACTGTTCCTGCATTCTCTCTACCAGGCATGTTATCTCCTTGGGGGGTAGTGTTCTGTGGTGCCCATGGGCAAGGCAAGGTCATTCTGACCATCTTTTGGTAGAAAGTAGGATCCCTCCCTGTTTGGAGCACCAAGAAGTATCCATGGAATATAAATTAAACAACTTCCCCCAAAAGAATCGATCTAAAAATTAGCTCATTCATGTAATGTTGTGTGTTTTTTATTATACGTGTCCTACTGGAACTTGAATGTGATTTAAAAAAATGAGATTAAAAGTGTAAAACTCTGACAGGGGTAGAAGATGAAGGTCATTCCTTTGCTATGATTCCATGCCTGAGACCCCTTTCCTGTATTATACTCTTGGGGAAATAAGTAACTTTTTAGGTGCTCAAAAGAGATCGATAGATAATGCTAACATCACTATAGACAGAGCTGAAGTGAGCAGTATGGGATTACTACTTTTCCTTAGTAGGAATCCTTTCCTCCTGTGTTTTGTGTTTGAAGCTAGAGATAAGGGATATAGGGAAAAGGATTAAGAAAAACAAATCACTTAAACATGGAGTCTTCTCTCAAGGTTATATAGTACGAAAGAGATCATGAGAATTAGTGGAAGATAATGAGATTAATAGAAGATAAATAATAAAGAGAATGTTATAGAAGGCAGACATATCTTATAAAAAGGAAAAGATCAGTCCGCCATACATTATGTACCCTGTTACAATAACTCCGTTTCTTTTTCATTTTACTTCTCTTTTTCTTTTGTGAAGTCCTAGATGGGAAGAGGAATGAGTTATCTGACAAATTTAGATTTTGCACACTTGTGCACTGAGGAGAGTACTATTGAAATACATTGTTAAGAAAGATTTCCAACATACAAATGTGTCATTTCCTTTCTTCATGTGCCCTGCTTAAATATTATGTGATAAAGGTTTTAGGTTTCAATTGTTAAGAGAGGGAAGTGGATAAATCAGTGCTGCCGTCTTTAGGACACAAGGTAAAAGAAGTTTACTTATGCTTTTCCCAAATTGCTTCTATTGAGTGTATGTGTCTACTCTGTGTGTTTGTGTGTGTCTAAACGTATGTGTGTATGTGATATGTGAGAGCTATATACATATGTGATCAATAATTTGTGGTAGAATTTTTTTATCCTATCCCTAATTATTTGATTTGATTGTTTCAGTGATAGAGATTTCTGCTAGATTTTCTGTGGGTGAAAAATGTATATGTGTGCTGAACTAGCAAGAGATTTTTGGCATATAATTGTGCATATTTTATTAAAAATTATTGGCTTTATTCAAAATATGACTAAGTATATTTTAATTAGTCTCATCTTCTTAGTTTTTACATAATACTTTTGACTTTGATACTTCATATTGTCTTTACTGCTCATATAGCAAATCTTGGTTGGGCATCGATTATGTGCACTTCCCTGAACTAGATATAGGGAAAGGATACGAAAAATAAAATACAGTCTCTGTCTTCAGGAAGATCATGATCTAAGGCAAATTGGCATAATATAATTTGGGCACTGTAAGGGTGTGAAAGTGCTCTATATAACTACTGTGGGGATACAGGAGAGGCCACAACTACTTCAAGAGGAGAAAGAAAAATCTTCATGCAGGTGTTAGAATTTAAGTTCATCTTGAAGAATGATTAAGATTTACACGACATAAAAAATGGGGGTTAGGCGTCTCATTGGCAATGTGAGAATACTGATAGAAAAGTCATAAAAGTGAGATTATAAATGTTTTACACAGGGTTTAGGAGCTGTTGTTCTGGTAGTACACTGCCTACCTTCAGGCCCCAGCTCCCCCTCTCCCTAATTGTGTTACGTTAACTAGGTACTTCAGTGTTTCAGCTCTTGGTTTCCCAACCTGTAAAATAGAGAAAATACCTCATGGTGCTGCTGTGAGGATAAAATAAGAAGAGTTCATGTTAAAAAAAAAAAATGGTGTTTTAAAATAATGGTGATTCATTTATTGGTGGTTGTCTATGTACCAGACAATTTACAAAAATTATTTTTAATCCTCATAATAATTCTTTAAATTGATATTATAACCATATATATGGTTATATATATATAGTCATGTGTATATTTATATATATATATATGTATATATATAAAGAATCTGCAATCAAATAAATTAAAATATTTGCCAAAGATCACATAGCAAGGAAAGGACACAGCCAACATTCATGTCTAGACCTCACATTAAAGAATTGAAGCTCTTTCTCCTTCACTACAGAGGATGAATATGAGTAGCATCAGGGACAATATGGATGTTTCCAGGCCTTACCCTAATCCCTCTTATGGTTGTGTTCTGTAAGTGTAGAGCTACTGGTTTCATAAACATGTTAATTTTATGTTCACTTCATGTGGGTTTTTAACTGTTCACAAAATCAGAGTTTTTGTTTTTAAATAATAAGATTACAAAGTTATTATTTACCCCAAATCTTAACAGTGAAATTAACATTGAGAGTTGGAGGATAAATTCAGATAAGACATAGTCTTAGAAAAAAGAATGTGCATTAAATTATATTACGTAAAAGAGCTTTTTCATATCTCTGTAAAGAAAGATACCCTGGGGAATGTATGAGCAATTGATATGAATAAATAAAAACTCAAGAAGAAAAATAAATAGGAAAAAATTACATGGAAATAGTCTTTCCACACTAAAAGTAAAAAAATGCAAATGAAAGCCACCTTAAGGTATCATTTAACTCTTACTAAAATCTAAATAATTCTAAAATAAACATTGTCACTGAATAGTGGTGAATTTGGTTTAAAACATAAGTGACTGGAATCTTTGTAAATGTGTACGATCTTTTTAAAGAGCAGTCAGACAGTAGATACTAAGAAGTTTGAGATAGTCTTCCTGTCACCTGGTAGTTCAACATATAGTGAATTATCCTAAAGAAACATTTCAAAAGAAGAAAGCTAAGTTATGAAAATATTTACAGCAGCATCATGTATATTAGTTAAACATTGCCCTCCAAAGAACAGGGAACATTTTTTTAAAAAGAATTATAGGAAAATGGCTGCATAAATAAGATACATATATTTGATGAATTATTATGTAGCCCATCATTTTAAATTTGAAAAAATAGTTCAAAATATAAAGTTATTGATATGATTTTAAGAGAAATGCATAAGACCAAATGATAATGTACACTATGGTATCAATTTGTAACATGGATACACTCAATGTTTTTCTTCTATTAGGGTGATGGGATGATAGAAGTTTTGTCCCAACTTATCTTTAATAGTGTTATAATGTTTTTATAATAAAAACAGGAAAAAAGAAGAGTGTGTTTTCAAACAGAAAAACACTGAAATTCTTTCATTGTTTTTCCTGTTGTAGCTTCTCTAAACTTTTCACCCACTGCATGAAAAGCTGATATTGCAGAGATGTGTTTCACTTCTCATGAGAACATGCTTTCAGTAGACTATACAAACTCAAACGATTTCATAATTCTTTGTCAGCGCATTGACATTTGTTAGGAATAACTTTATGTGAAGTTACTTTTTCTCTTAACTTTGGGAAAGGCATTTAAAGGCACACTTGGATTATGTGAATTGTTCACTGGCTGATAACAAAACCTCACATGTGTGTATTCTCTAACATTACTAAAAAATTTATACTGCTAGAGTCAGGAACTGAAGGAATCTGGCAAGTCTCACGAGTGCCTTTGAGGCAAAAGTGGGAACCTTGGTGAGATTTTTTGTTTCAGTTTCCTATTTACACACAATTCAGAGAAAAACCTTTTATTTCCCAAAGTGTAGCAGAATTTTTTATATTTCTGCATTAGTGAAATGCAGACTTTTCTTGAGGCATAACCCCAGGTATAAAATCCAGTCATCTTGCAAAATATTTTGTCTTTCATTTATTCATGGAATTTCTCCTAGTGATGAACACATGCTAAGTGGCAGGAACTCTCTAGTCATTGAACCAAAGAGATAAAAACTCCTGAATCATGGATCTAACTTGGACAAAAAGAGACAAGACAATAGACAAGATAAACAAGGGAAATGTATTTCATGTTAGACGGTGGTAAGTTTGGGGCTGGAAATCAAGGCAGGAAGGAGAAGAGGAAGTGAAAGAGGTAGGTTGCCATTTTAAATCTGATGCTGGAGAATGGTCTGTCTGAGCTAGTGAGCTTTTAGTCAGGACCCGCGTGAGATGGGGGAGTGTTCACATGTTTTGAGCAGAGGAGTGATATGGTCTGACTTACTTTTTTCAGAGAAACATTCTAGAGGCTGTGTGAAAAGTAAAATGGAAGGAACTGAATGAAGCTTAGAGACCTCATAGGGAGCTATTAAAATCGTCCAGGTGAGAAAGATGATGGGGCTTAAGCCAGGATGGCAGGAGGGGAGGTGACGAGAAGCAGTCAGTTTCTGCTTAGGGTTTGAAATCAGACCAGCAAGATCTGATGGTAGATTGGATGTGGAGGATGACAGAAAGTGGGTGACAAGGAGACACCTAGGTTTGGGCCATATTAGAAACCCAGATGGTGGTGTTGTTAGGGAGATGCATATCCAGGTCTGGAGTTAAAAGGAGTGGCCTGGGTGGGAGATGAAGATGGAGAGTCATCAGCCGTATAGATTGTATCTAAAGCAATGAGACTGGTGAGCTCACCGAGGAAGTGAATAAAGATAAAAGGAGGACAAGAACTGAGACCAGGTATACTCTGGTGTTAATAGTTTGGGAGATGAGAAGAACAAGCAGGAGAAAATAACCCTGTCCTCCGTGTACTACCTCAGTACTATCTTCAGCATCTCTTCTCAACAGAAAAGCATGAACGTGACTAGATTTCCAGTATACACTCAAGGCATTTCATTTTTATACATTTACTGCTTCTTGATCTCTCAGCATCTGCTTCTGCCTCTACCATACAAGTCATGCAGCTCAAATTCCGTGTGGCAGGTTATGGGTGACCTGCATGTCTTGACATTCTTTTCTTTTTTCCCTGACCCTGTCTTCCTGTTCTACCGTAGTGTCAAAGTTTCTTCCTTATTTTTAGTACTGCTATTCTTTCTTTACTAGCCTACTAAATATGTTTGTTTATATCTACCGTATTTTTTTCCTGAAAAATAATTTCTACTGTTTGATTTTTTTCTCCTAGTCTTTGTTAAAGTGCTACATTTTGATGCTTGTTCATCAATTCTTTTGAATTTCCTCCTCCTTCTTAATGCCTCTTGGATTCGCCCCTCAATTGCCTACCCCACTGCTACTATCTAAGACGCCTGGCTGGGTAGATAAAAATGAACTGAAATCTAAAAATTGGGATCGAGTGGAAGGAATGGCTTTGAGGAAGTCAGGAGTTGCTGTGCTACCAGATATGGGTCTTTGGGTGAGAGTGATCTAGTATAAAGTCCTGGCCTCTGGTTTGAATGACCATGCTTTTCTAGCACTGCCATATTAATTCTGTATTGCCATACACCTGATTATGTCATGTATGCCTTGCTACACAAAAAATAGTAAAAAATAGTAAAAAAAAAAAAAAAAAAAAAAAAAAAGAATGATTATAATAATAAACAGATGATATAAATGGGTGGCATGCCAACATCAAAAATCCTGGAAAAAGAAAAGTTAGGTTGATGTGGAAAGTACACCATTGTAGCTAGCTGTATTATTTAAAAAAAAAAAAAAAAAATCTGATTCTGAGACATGAGATCTGAGCTGGATATATTGGCCTGGTCAGGATGCAGGTAGTGGTTCTGCCATAGAAATAGATGAGATTCTCAGCGACTATGGAGACTAAGAACAAAAGAAAGAAATAACAGAAAATGCCAGCCATCTTATGACAATGTCATCTATGATTAACTTAATCTATTTTTTAATGGAAAAAAGTATACTGATATTTCATACAGATCATGATTAACTAACCCTTGTTATACACTGCTCCAGAAAACAAACAAAACTCATGGTGCACCCAGAGTAGCCAAAGGGAAATATTTTTCATTCATCATGCCACTCAACAGATTTTAGTGTTCATCTCCCTTTCAGCCCTCTATACCTCTATAGCCCAGATATTTATTTATTTATTTGTTGGCTGCACCACCCAGCATGTGGGATCTTAGTTCCCTGACCAGGGATCGAACCCATGCCCTCTGGAGTGGAAGTGCGGAGTCCTAACCACTGGACAACCAGGGAATTCCCAGATATGGTCATTTAGTCTAATCCACTTGTAAACATTTATTAGAGGGTTTTCTTTTTCAGTTTTAATAAATCTACCCAAAGAAATCACAGTTTGAAATACAGTAATGTAAAAGATGTATATTATCATCTAAAGCCCATAAAAGATAGATCAAAGTGTAGAGGCCTAAAGAAAAACAAAATTGAGGACTTCCCTGGTGGTGCAGTGGTTAAGAATCCACCTGCCAATGCAGGGGACATGGGTTCAATCCCTGGTCCAGGAAGATCCCACATGCCGCGGAGCAACTAAGCCCATGCACCGCAACTACTGAGCCTGCGCTCGACAGCCCGCAAGCCACAACTACTGAGGCCCGCGCAAGCTAGAGCCCGCCCGCCGCAACTACTGAGCCCACATGCTGCAACTACTGGAGCCTGCGCTCCACAATGAGAAGCCACTGCAATGAGAAGCCTGCACACCACAATGAAGAGTAGCCCTTGCTCGCCACAACTAGAGAAAGCTTGCACGTAGCAACAAAGACACAACGCAGCCAAAAAAAAAAAAGGAAAAAAAATGTGTAACTCACTTTATTAAAAAAAATGGAACTTAATCTCTATTTCAGAATGTAAGGGAAATCAGCAAAATACTTAATGGACAATATATTTTTTGTTACTAGTAATATAAACCAGATCCCTATTGCTAAAACAAAAGATAATTTTTTTGCTTACTTTGTATAGGTACATCTTCAATATTATATTTGGGTAGATTATGAAAGCCAGGTCAATTTATGACGCTAAAAAATGAAAGAAGAGATTGATGAGTAGGATGCCCCCAGCTACGTGCCTCTCTGGCCTCTTCTGCTGACCCTCTATCCAGGACTCCTGATTCCATGATTCTGATTCACTCTAGTCCCCATGTTCTTCATGCCTTTATGCCCTTTAACATATTTGCCATCCCTGGAATATTCTCACCCCAAATTCCTGCTCATTTTTCAAAACTCTGATAAATTGTCATCTTTTCTATGTTTTCACCTTGACTACATACTTTCCCTAAAGAGTTAATCCCTCCTCTTTGGACTATGCCTGTGCTTTGTGTGTATACATAACACGTTGTGATTTTTTATATAGATTTTAGTCTTTCATTTCAGTGCATAAATTTTTTGGTGGTCGAGAATATTCTATACATGTTGTCTTTAGCATCCTAGACACTTGCACGGCACTCGGTATAATGACACATGACAGAAACTTGTTGGACTGGCCTACGTGAAGGGACAGGTATTTCCATCTGAAAGTCATTGTTTGAAAATATCTCAATACTTGCCATCTATTTCTTTGTTTTTATGAAATAACATGTAACACTCTAGAGCCAATTTTAAAAAATGAGATTCTTTCTTTCTCCCAAGAAAAGTTTTTTAAGCCAATGAGGCCCTGTACGTTCTAAATTGCAAATGTATTTGAAAATATATGTGGAGCTTCTGAGCAAGTATATGGATAAAAGTAACATTCATCCTGCTTTATTTGAAACTAAGATTAGATCAGTGGATTCTCATTCTGGATTTGCTGCTTTCTTTTCTCTTTAAAATAATAAAATGTTTAAGTTTTCTGTAAAAAGCATTCATATAGGCTTTGACAAAGATCTGTAATATATATATTTAAAGGGTTAAGCACACAGAGAGTGTTTTGAAAGATATCCCCGTAATGTTTTGAGGAATCTGTATTGTTGCTGACGCTCATGAAGATATGCATTGTTTTCATTAAAACAAATCTTTATTAAAGACATGTTAACTGTCAGATTGCTCAAGGCAAATATTGGAGAGAGAGAGAAAGTTCCTTACTTTTCATCCACATTGGATATACATGCTGAAGAGTGATTCTCAAAGAGAGTTGGATGTTTGGAAATGTGTGGAGATCAAGTTTCTGGATTTTTTGGAGGGAGAAGCAGTGACATAATGATTAGGAGACATTGTTGATATTTGACGGGTGGCAGCCAGGGGTGATAAACATCCTACACAACTAAGACAGTCCTTCACAAAACAGAATTGTCCCAACCAAAATGCTAGCAGTGTTTCCTTGAGGATGCAGTGGGATGTGGTCATAGCTATTTGCCAATTGGAACTGACAAAACAAAAAGGAATGCTGAGTAGGAACAGGCTAGAGACAGTGGCAGTGTCCCAATAATATAACATGGTCACCCAGCTCTAAGATTGGTTCCTGTTCAAGGAAACTATCAAAAGAGTAACAATGTAGAATAGAAAAAGAAAAAAAAAATCTGAATTATGGGCAAAACCTATTTACCAGTAAGTTCTCTATCAGAAGAAACAAACCTTTTTGGTCCCCCTACCTCTAAACGTCCATCTTTTTTAGAAAAAAAACAAAACTATATGAGACTAGTATCTTACAGAGAACAAATCAGATCATTCATTCAACAAATATTTATTAAGTATATTCTATATTCCAGGTTGCTTTAGATTCTGGTAATATAATGTTGAACAAAACCAGACATGGTCCCGCCTCTTATGTAGCTCACAATCTAGACAGATATATCAGATTTAAAGTTTTCACCTCTTTTACAAAAATATTCCCATTTAGAAGACTTAGTAATATGTTTCCTTTTTTTTGTTTGTTTTGTTTTTCTTGTTTTTGTTTTTTGTTTTGTTTTGTTTTTTGCTGCGTGGGCTCTGTTGCAGTGCGTGGGCTTCTCTAGTTGTGGCGTGTGGGCTCTCTAGTTGTGGCACATGTGCTCAGTAGTTGCAGCATGCAGGCTTCTCTCTAGTTGCGGCACGTGAGCTTAGTTGCCCTGCGGCATGTGGGATCTTAGTTCCACAACCAGGGATCGAACCCACGTCCCCTGCATTGGACAGCAGATTCTTAACCACTGGACCACCAGGGAAGTCCCAAGGATGTTTTCTTTGTATATAGGTGAAAATGGAGTCATAATATCTCAACTATTACAGCCAAAGCCATAGTCAAACACGTGAAGAAGGGGCTGGTAGACAGACTGACAGGAAAAGATTTCTAGGTACATAGCAGGGGTGTCTAAATGTATATACTTTGTGAGCCCATCCTTTATAAACTGAGTTCAAAGTTTAAAAGCTTTGCCACAGTCCTAATTGTTTTTTTTTTTTTTTGGCTGCATTGGGTCTTCATTGCTGCGCTCGGGCTTTCTCTAGTTGCGGCGAGCGGGGGCTACTCTTCGTTGTGGTGCGCGGGCTTCTCATTGTGGTGGCTTCTCTTGTTGCGGAGCACGGGCTCTAGGCGCGCGGGCTTCAGTAGTTGTGGCGCACGGGCTCTAGAGCGCAGGCTCAGTAGTTGTGGCGCACGGGCTTAGCTGCTCCACGACATGTGGGATCTTCCTGGACCAGGGCTCGAACCCGTGCCCCTTCATTGGCAGGCGGATTCTTAACCACTGCACCACCAGGGAGGTCCCCCAATTGCTTTGAACTGTAGTTTTAAAATGCATTTAGCTAAGTTTTATTGTCGTCTCATTTTTAAAAATTGTTTGTTCATTTGTTTTCCATGGCAAGTAAAAAACTGTCATCCAAATCAAATAATAGAGTGAATTAAAAAGGGGGAAATGGCAGGAGAGTCTGGACCTGAATTAATCAATTTGGTTTCCTGTAATAGTGAATGTTCCCAGATAATCGTTTATTTAGCTTCACATCTGCCTAAGAAAAGAGAATGTAGGTTCTATAAATTCCCCCTCTGCCCGCTTCCTCCGGAGTGGCTGAAGCATTTAAAGAACAGACTCCTTGGTCAGATCAATAGGATTTACAAAAAACTAAGACCAGGTTATGGAATGATACAGGTACAAACTGCAAAATAAAGAATCTCCTTGGTAATATTTTAAAAAAATATATTGACAGGAGTTGAGTCACATCCTTACTTGTCAATACCTCTTCCCGAAGTAGGATGAACGTTTGCATATGAATGATTGTCCTTCAGTTTCTGGAGGAGACATGATTTTGGTGTCCTGGAGCTGCCAGTACACTCAGTTACAACTTCAGCTGTGCTAAATCCATAACTCAGCATTAGAGAATATAAATAATGATCAGAAGATGTTGGCTTTAGGCTAAATTTATCAATCAAATGAACTGAACTGTTTCCAAGAAAAAGTCATACAATTTCTTTTCACGGCAAATGTTCTTAAAATGCAGTCCTCAGATGGGCAGCAACAGCATCACTAGAAAACTTGTTGGGATAGCAGATTCTTCACCCCCTACCCTAAATATCAGAAACTCTGGGGGTGGGGCCCCCCAATGTGTTTTAAAGGAAGCCCTTCAAATGATTCTGATGCACCTTAAAGAGACATAGACATAGACTGGGTCATAAAATATAATAGATTGTGCTTAAAAAGATACAAGCACATATTTGAGATGCTGCCAATGTATATAGTGAAGGAAGCCCTGAAAGAAAAATATGTGAGAAAGAAAAGAAAAAAAAAAAAAAAGGAAAAGAAAGGAAGGGAAGGGAAGAGAAAGGAAAGGGAAGGGAAGGGAAGTGAAGGGAAGGAAAGGAAGACAAAGGAAAAGAAAAACTAAGTTTTTCCTGGCTCCTAATCTTGTGACTAGACTTTGTTAAATCTTTCTAAAGGAATAAAGCTGATGCCTCGGCAAGAGAAAACTTGGCTCATGAAGCTCTGATAAAAGGCCACAGGAAACATTTGTTCCAAATTTTGCATAACTGTTTGCTCTATCTGGAACCTCTGATAAAAGATCACAGGAAATATTTCCTTCAACTTTTCAGCTACTGTTTGTTCTAAGGGAAATTAATTTTTTCTTTTCAGCTAAATGGTTGTTTTCTGACAGTTGGTTTTTTTTTGTTTGTTTTTTTTTTTAGCAAAGAGAGCAAAGTTACCTCTCACTCTAAAAAAACACACACCTACAATCACAGGTACCTACATTTGTACCTAGAAAGATACATGAGTGGGTTCATGTAAATCTGTCTTTTAATGTTAAAATTAAAACTTATGGGTAAGTATAATATGTTGCTATATATGGCAGATATGTAAATTTAACTAATTATACTTGTTCCCTTGCTAAAATTGGATTTTAATTATAAATTTCAATTTGAAACTTTTTGCCAAAGGGCCCTAGCAATTCCATGCGTAATTATCATATTTTCCACGTGTTTGGTAGAAGTATGAAACCGTGGGAGAGCCCTCCCGATCGACAGGAGGACACTGATAGCTGTACGGAATCTGTGAGGTTTGACGCTCGCTCAATGACCGCTTTGCTTCCTCCGAGTAAGTAGAATAAGAGTCTTTCAAAGCTGCACTGATTGCCCTTTACCTCCTTGTGTTTGTAGTTCTTGTACCTATCATCGGAATAGTGGCAGGTACAGTATTCTAGAGTTCTGAAACTCAGCAACTCATCTTGTGAATTAATTACTGCAGGAGCAAAAAGAAGCGATCGTGGAGAATGTCCTTAGAGTTAGTGACACTATGTAAAATGATGGTCTTGAGACTTACCCTAGATGTGTATATTCCATCTGCCAGGTTGGATTTCAAATTTAGTCACCTGACAGATGGAATATCCCATCTTGTTTATAGTGTGGTTGCTCCTTCTCTTTTTTAAAAAATTATTTATTTATTTATTCATCCATTTTTGGCTGTGTTGAGTCTTCCTTGCTGCGCGTGGGCTTTCTCCAGTTGCAGCGAGCGGGGGCCACTCTTCGATGTGGTGTGCAGGCTTCTCATTGCGGTGGTTTCTCTTGTGGAGCACGGGCTCTAGGCATGCGGGCTTCAGTAGTTGTGGCTCGCAGGCTCAATAGTTGTGGCTCGCGGGCTCTAGAGCTCAGGCTCAGTAGTTGTAGCCCACAGGCTTAGTTGCTCTGCGGCATGTGGGATCCTCCTGGACCAGGGCTTGAACCCGTGTCCACTGCATTGGCAGGCAGACTCTCAACCACTGCGCCACCAGGGAAGTTCTGCTCCTTCTCTTTTTTCCTTCAATTTTCCCCCTTTTCTTTATTGTTTTCTTCTCTTTCCTTAATTTTTTTCTCCTTTTTTGTTCAATCCCTCATAGAACATTATTGAACAATGTCTAAACTTTTGTTTTAATTTAGGATTTTACAACCTGGAAACAAAATTTCCTTCTTTTTTATTAAACAATAAAGACAATGGCCATAGGAAAGAAATTTGTATTCACTTAATCAGAGAAATGTCTTCCTTTGCTAGTAAGATTCCCCTCTACATTGAGTTATCTTTTCTACAATTAGCATCCTATTATGTGAATTGGTGTTCCACATAAACAAATAATACTAAAATATTACTATGTTCTGAAATATCCAGAGAATGGGCTTCACTGATCCATTCCAAAGTTTAATCAAAATGTGAGTCATTTTATTTCATTTTTTTCACATTATATTCAAATCATAAGAAGCATCCAAATACAAAACTATTGAGATGGAATTAGGAGAGACAATTTGCATAATTATCATTGACAATAATGTTTCTCTTATCTCACTTAAAATCTGAAAAAAAGGTATAATTATATAGTTGCATGAGGAATTTTATTTTCACCCAGAATATATTCCCATGTGAAATAGAAGAATGAAATTTAGGTTTGCATGTATGTTGGTATGGTATCAATACTAAAATTTTCCAGCTAGTGCCCCCAAATGAGACAAGTACAACTTGCAGAGAATAGTAACTTTGTCCTGGATGTTTAGTTAATGGATAAGAAAATCAAATGTCCATACTGATGCCTGTATTGGCTTCTTCTGTGACTGTCCCTTTTGCTTTCTACTGAATAAATGAGAACCTATTTTTTTGTTCCCTTTTTATTCCAATAGGTTTGATACTAACAATATAATTGGAGATTTCAAAAATTTTAATTAAGTAAGAAGAGTAAGTTTTCTAACAGTAGGTTGGGCTTTTGTTTTTCAGATCCTAAAAATGGCCCAACTCTTCAAGAGAAAATGAAGTCTTTCAAAGCTGCACTGATTGCCCTTTATCTCCTTGTGTTTGTAGTTCTTGTACCTATCATCGGAATAGTGACAGGTACAGTATTCTAGAGTTCTGAAACTCAGCAACTCATCTTGTGAATTAATTATTGCAGGAGCAAAAAGAAGCATTCAGTCTTTTGTATATGGGAGATTCATAAGGGTGACTTCACATCACAAGGTGTTCCTCAAAGTTATTTCATGAAAAAATAGATTCTGCAAAGTTACTAAGTAAAAAAGATGTTTTTAAATAGCATAGAAAATGGAAGTTTGAGATAAAAATATAAATATGTAAAGGTAAGATGGAAAGAATTAGACCATTTCAAAAATGTTATCCTCTGAAGTCCTATATATTTCTAATGGTGCATCATAAATTTCATGGTAAGTATTCTAGTTTCCAATGTGAGGATATAAACATGATCATTTACATTAATGATGCCTAAAATATAAAAATAAGCCAGTTGTTCAAGAAATACACTTCTACTCCTAGTATTGAGAGCAGAAAGAAGTATTCCTGTGAGTCTTCAAACAGAAGAAACCTCGTAAAATAATGGCCTGTCCCTCAGTAATATTCGTACAGTTTATATGGACACATATTTCATAAGGGTATTATTTAAAACATCTCTAAAAATAACCTGCTAGCATCCTTTCAAAGAAAAAGAAAAATAGAACACTTTGCTTGGGTTCTACATGATGTTTTTCAGGTACAATGTTTTTTTTTTTTTTTTGGAGAGTTTGGCTTGAATTGGGGATAAATTTGAGGATTTCTACAGAGGTGGATGGCTTGCATATAACTCAAGCAAATCTGTAAATATTATTTTCCTCGGGAGCATTTTTGAGGGATTTGATTGGCATTTGAATTTATATACCTTGTAGCTCTCCTCTTTGTGAGTGGCAAAATGGACATATGCTCGAGCAAGAGATAGGCTGGGAGGAAGATATATTTTTATGTGCATACTAATCAGATTAATAAGAAAATGCTCCTAATAAAGGCCAAACCTCCTCCGCCAAGAGACAACCTAAAGAATATTCCAAGACAAAGCCAAAATTCTACTAAGGAAGAAATGATAACGAAAACAACAATAACTGTAACATTTTTGTAATGTTTCTGAGCATGCACTATGTTCAGGCACTAGGCTATGCATTTTCCAGATTATCTTAATACACCTTACAGTTACCCTTGAGCAGATGTATGCTCACCCTCATCGTCCACAAAAGGAAACTGTTCAGCAATGGATTTGGAGTTCCCACCCCTGGCTCCTGACTCCTAACTTCTGTGGTCTGTTATCTCCCAGTGCAATCGGGTTTTTAGAACAAAATATGGTTGGCCAATAAAAAAACAAAACAAAACAGAGTTGTCATAATTTTAGCCAGGAAAATATTTTCCATATGTAAAAATCAACTCCTACTTTGAAACAAAAACAAAACAAAAACATTAGCCAACCACAACAAACGGAACCAATCAACCTGTCAAACCAACCACAGCCATCTAAGTAAAAGAACCTGATATGTTTGTCATTAAACAACTAACTTCCTGATGAACTGAGATTATCTACGTGCTGTTTATGTATATGCTTATCTGTAGTTTGAAATGCATAACTGAAAGATGTGTCGTTGTTAGGGATCATTAGCTATCAGCCAGTTAGAATTTGGTACATTTCATCACTTTTATACAAACCGTGGCCTACAGAGCCAACCTCAGGGAGTGCAACTTCTTTCTACTAGGCCCAGGCAGAATACAAACTGAAGCCTGGAAAGACTTCGGGGTTCTAACCAAGTTCAAAAATCTCTGGGCTAGTCAACACATTTTTTCTAGGGTTGACAATGATTGATTTGAAGTAGCTTTGTTTTCTAAAACTATAGCATGTACCTATTAAGACTGACAAAAAGCTAAAAATGTTCAAATCTTATAAGTTCACATTAGCACCCAAATTCACCAGAATTTGAAACAGGTCTCCCTGTGTCTATCATACTTGAATAAGAAACACTGACAATCCATTTGCAGCTGTAAGTTGTAGGTCAGAATATTTTTCAAAAGAAAACTAAAATGCAATACATATCTCTACTTGATATCCAAAAATTTCAAATATAGACAAAATATATCCCTGAAATGATAGAAATTACTCTGTTTTGGCAAATATAAATCAGTAGATAAAGTGTTATACATGAAAACTCTATTTAAAGCGTCTTATACATTGAAAGATATTTCTTAATTATAAAATCTTCTCCACACGCTACCTTTTCTTCAAGAAGCTACTAGATCACTATCACAGTACAGCGACATAGAATGTCTCTGAAGAATAAGATATAATCTAAGATTAATGTATATAAATTGTTACTGATACACTGAAGATCCTTTAGCTCAAAATAATATAAATTTATGGTAGAAGAAGGTTTTGCCAACATGAAAGAGTAAATGTGATCTGTAAAATCAAATATAACTCTCTCCCTAGGTCTTTGCACAAGCCGTAAAATTTGTCTCCTTTCAAATGTAAAATAGAAAAGTCACAAAATGGCATCTCTGTGATGATAATGAAAGAAATGAACATTTGAAAGTATGAACTCTGGCATTCTTTACCTAGATTTCTGATACAGTATATTAAATTTTTTAAAGAAAGTAAGGATTAAATTAGTTTTCATTCAAGATTTGGGAAAATAAGCAATATTGTGTTTTTAAATCTATAAGCAAAAAGTAGCCTTTATTGTCAGTTCATGTCGAACTTGGTATTAAAGAAAAATCCTTGGTCACATGACATTTTGTTAAATCAAGTCTTCCCTTTCTATACTGTGAAGAAGTTTTGCTTTACCCATATGAAATAAAAAGTATTTCCAGTGAAAGTAAAAATTATATGGTTGAGTAATTAGATCAACATGTCTGAAGCATATATGTGCGTTAATATACGATATTTGTTTTTCTCTTTTGGGACTGACATATATATATACTACTATGTATAAAATAGATAACTAATGAGAACCTACTGTATAGCATAGGGAACTCTACTCGGTGCTCTAGGGTGACCTAAATGGGAAAGAAATCCAAAAAAGAGGGGATATCTGTATATGTATGGCTGATTCACTTTGCTGTACAGCAAAAACTGACACAGCAGTGTAAAGCAACTATACTCCAATAAAAAATAAATAAATAAATAAAGCACAGATACTACCTTCTCATGGAACACCCAACCTCCTCCCAAGTTTTTAATATTACACAGCATTAATTCCCCTTGTTATCAGTATTGGGCATACAGATATTGAATCCAGAATATTAATAATAATTAAAATATTGAAAATTATCAAATGTGTATTATGTGCCAGGGAAAGATCTAAGCACTTTGCATATATCAGCTCATTTAATTATTTAAACACTGACTAGTAGTATCCCATTTATATAGATAGTGAAATGGAAGCACGGACCAATTAATTTGCTCAAAGGCACAGCTTATAAAGGAAAAGGCAAGAATCGCTAATCCAGGCAGTTCTCCTCCAGAACTTGGATTATTAACTGCTACCTAAAAAAGCAGTAATTATCATAAAAGACAAATTTTTAAGGGACAAGTTTGAGATAATTTTGCAAATATTGTTAGTTTAGATTTCTGATTGTTAAAGTCAAAATCCATTCCCAGTCATTTTCTATTCCCAGAGCCGCTCAAGCAGTGCTTTATATATAGTAGGTGCTTAATAAATAAATCATAGAATTGATGAATCCATGAGTGAGGCTGTCAATCCAAAACTTGCTCCCTACACTTAATTTAATAAATGTGATGAGATCCAAGTAAGAAGTATACTATTTTGTATAATTTATTGATAAATTTAGAAATGTAAAATAATGCATATGCAATATGGTCTCAGTTGTGGATTATATCAAAATGTAGTTACATATTTTATTAATTCAAATAAGCTCATTTTAAAGAGAATGTAACTAGGAAAATATGATATAATGTGTTTTTTTTTAAAATTGGGATTTAATTGCATATGTAGTTTAATACTTAATATAATCATAGCTACAATGACAACCATCATCAAACAGCTTCTTTAAGTAAACATGGTGAAGACTCTGTAACTAAGATAATATCTTTCAAGGATAAGGCACTTTAATTTGAGTAGAGTTTTCACACGTGCCATCTGTGTGCTACTTGATTTACATGCCCTATCGCATTCAACCTCAGCACCACTGTAAGATAGTTATTACTTTTAGATCACCAGGGAAACCTAATCAAGGAAAAGATAAATAATTTTCTCAGAGTAATCCAGCTAGTAATGGAGGAATGGAACTAGATTCCAGAACCAGGCAGCTTGTTCCTGTGCAAATATCAAGCTCTCATTTGTGTAACAGGTACCCTGAGCTCAGGGTGGAATATAATGTTTTTCATGTGTAATCTCATTTAAGTCTCTAAAACCTATAAAGCTGATACTATTGCCATATCATTTTATTAAGAAAACTGACAGATCAGATATCACTGTTTATGTAGATATACTTTAAAACAATATTAAGTTACTCTTTATTGCTCAATAATGGTCAAATATGGAAAATCTTATGCACTCAAATTAATATGGATGAGACTGATATATACATAGCTAAAAGGTATAAACAATATAGATATATAAAGAGAGATGAAAAAAACAATAAAATCTTAACCGCCACTGATTATATAAAATGGTGTTTAACATTTTCTTCATTGTGTATAATTATATATTATTTTTATCTGCAAAAGTAATGTTTATGCTTTTCATTTTTTGAAACTCTAAACATATTTCTCTAGATCCTTTCAGAAGGATAATTAGCTTGTTTAGAGAACATATGCCCATTTGGAAATATATATCGGCACTTCCGTATGCCCCCAAATAGCATTTAGTAGAATTTTTTTATTCAGGAAATAATTACTTATAAGATTGTTCATCAAAGTGTTCAATATATTAGTAGAAACAGAGGCAAACTAAATGTAGGAGTTTTGTTAAATAAATTTGGTAGAATCACACATAGAATACAATGTAGTTATTCTAATTATTTTTGTAAAACAATATTAAATAATATGCAGAAGTCTATGATAGAGTACTAATTAAAAGCTAGTTTCCAGATTGTATATAAAATCTTGCTTTTATGATGATAATATGATAGTGGAACAGAAATTTGATAGGCATATACCAAAATGTTAGCACTTAATTCAGGACGGTGAGATTAATGGTAAATTATTTTTCCTTATTACTTGTCGTTTCTAAATTTTCTGCTATAAATATATGTTTTATAATAAGTAAAGAGGAGTCTTATAAAAACAATATTTTTTAAAGTTAAAAAAACTTATTTTTTCCAGTTTCCTTCTCTACCAACAGTAAATTAGTTCTGTGGAAACTGAAAATGATAACACTCTGCTAGCTTAGCGATAGGATAAGGAAGATGAGCCAACACTTTATTCGTACAGTGGATAACACTAATATTTCTACCTTTATTGATACTACATATTGTTTCTGTCACATTATCATTTGTCTTCATAATAACTAACCTACTCAACATGTTTACTGCAGACACTGTGTTAAGCATTATCTTGTTTTACTCTAACAGCACACCTGAGGACCAGCATACAGTGTACTTCATGATCTCTAGAATTTACTCTGACTCTCAGAGCCATGTGCCACGACCCAGAAGATTCATCTAAGCAGCAGTTCAGAAAGAGTGACTTAACTGTGGGATAAACTCTAATGTAAATTGGGAAAAGGAGACAGTTTCCCTCTCAGCAGTATGCCTACCTTGGTTCATACTTTGTATATTTAAAATACATACCTGATTTAGGATAGTGTTCAGAACGTTAGAATGGGATGAAGTGATGTGGAATGGAATGGTGGATGCATTTAAGGTTACAGGGCATGACTCTGTTTATTTTTACTTAAATATGCAGCTCAACTCCTGAAATGGGAAATGAAGAATTGCACATTTGGTTCAGTTAATGCAAATGATATATCTCCAAGTCTCGCAGGAAAAGGAAATGACAGTGAAGATGCAATAAGATTTCGAGAAGTCGTTATGGAACACATGAGCAACGTGGAGAAGAGAATCCAATATCTTTCAGATAATGAAGCCAATCTCATAGATGCCAAGAATTTCCAAAATTTCAGTGTAACAACCGATCAAAGGTTTAATGACGTTCTTCTCCAGCTAAGTTCCTTACTTTCCTTCATCCAGGGACATGGAAATGTAATAGGTGAAGTCTCCAAGTCATTAATAAGTCTGAACACCACACTGCTTGATTTGCAGCTCAGTATTGCAACACTGAATGCCAAAGTCCAAGAGAATGCATTTAAACAACAAGAGGTAAGAGGTTTGTATTGGAAAGTCATACCTGGGATTGAATCCAGACTCTCTTAGGGTATTTTAATTTTATAAATACTGTTAGACTGCCTCTTGAGACTCTCGAAACCAATTATAGTTGTTAGATTATCTTAGCAGATTTGGACAGATAGATACTCTGCATTTGCAAATTTTATACGAAACCCAAACTTTCTTCATCATCAAAGGAATGAAAACCTTATTTACATGGGCGAAGTACAAAATCTAAATTTTAAAATAGTTTGTCACTCCCAAGAAGCATCCATAAGTTTTTATGTGTAAAGATAACTATAATTAAAGAATTAAAGTTTGAATAATGTATACAACATCTTATTACCATCACAGGATCAAATACACAAGACAAGAGAGCAAGACATATTCCAGACCAGTTGCTAGCAAAAGTTTCTTTGCAAAGGCCCAGATACAACCCTTAGGCTTTGGGGACCACATGGTCTCTTTTGCAACTTCTTAACTCTGCCGCTGTAGCACAAAAGCAGTCGTAGACAACACGTGGACAAATGAGTGAAAATGTGATCCAATAAATCTTTCTTTTCAGAAAAAGACTTTGACCCATGAATCATAATCTTCTCACCTTTGCTCTAAACTATTCTGTGGCCAACCCTCTGGGTTACTTTGTTTTGATGAGAAAGAAATTAAGAAGCAAGTTGTTTAGTTCAATATTGAATTATTTTTTGTTGTTGGGTAATTATAACTGTTCCATTCCATGAAAATATAAGCATATGGATAAAACTTCATTACTCATGTGAAAAACTAATCTTCATACTACAAGGTATCTAAGCCCTAAGATCATAATTAATGTGAAATCTATAAATTTTCCACCATTAGCTCAGCAAGGCTGGCATCTTTGTAGTAGATTTTACTTGAATAGACCATTTCTTAATTAATGAGGTTGTTTTCTGTACAGATACAGTGTTATGCAGTAGTGATTGTTAAAAATGGATGTCCCTTATAGAGAGCAAAGAGAAGCCTCTGAAGCTGTAACATCAGGTGGCAACCAACTAAATTATTGACTAGAGAATAGACTAAACAGGTTAAGAAAGAACACCCTACATGTTTATTTTTTGTAAGATGCAATCACTGAGAAGACAGTGACATTGCTATTTAAATATGGAGACTGTTGGTGAACCTCTTCCTAACACCAACCTTGATATTCTGTCTCTGATCCTTGTCACATCTTCCAAAATCTGACTGTTAGTGTTTCCCACACGGTTAATAAGTACCCAAGCATATCAAATGCTATTGGAATATCAAGGACTCAAGCTATGGAGGAGTTAGAGAAAATTCTCAAAGAAGCAACTGTCCCCAGGGCTGAGGAACAGAGGAAAGTAAAATGTCAGCTATGCGAGTAGAAACTGATTAAATTGGAGGGAAAGAGGAAGGGAGAAGAAATATTACTTTGTGTGGAAACAGTATCAGAGGAGCAGTGAGACAGGGTGTGGAGAAAACGAAGATGGACACAATGAAAAAATAATATATTTGATATTAGTAATGTCCCCAACTCATTAGAGATTATAGAATATCTATGAACCCATGTAAATGAGGAGTTGAAACCAAATTGGAAACCGTTTGGAAGTCAGTAGAAGTCCTGAACCTGTTTGAAGTGATACTTAATAGAAATAACCAAAATCTGGTGATCAGTGAGCTATTCGGACAGATTGCACTTATATTTTGGAAGGGGTCCCAGTATTAGATGTGGAGGTACAAGGGAAACGAGGAACTTCCAAAGTTAATTTTTTTTTCAAAGCTTTTTTTTTTAAGACAGTAGTCATCTGTGGAGATTTGGAATCTAGGTCAGTGCTAGTGTGTGTGTGTGTGTGTGTGTGTGTGTGCGCGCGCGCGTGTGCTTACTCACTGAAAACAATATTTGGAATCTCATTCTCATCGCTTAAAACAATTGTATTCATCTTTGAATCTTTAGCCCAATGCAGGAATAAATAAATTAAATGAATGCCTCAGTCAGTAAATGCTGTTTGAGGAAAAGGCTTATAAGTAATAGCAGCGTAATGTTTAGCAAGGACAGACCAAGCATTAATTTGAAAGAAAAAAGAACACTGACACAAAATAAAAGAGAGACGTGGGATTTATCCTCTCCATTGTACGTACAAAGGACTGTAAGAATGCAAAAATAAATGCCTGTTTCTAGCAGTGCCACTGGTGATAGACTGTGGACGGTGTGTGTGGGTGCTGTATAGCACTTTAAAAAATATATCAAATGCATTTTCTCTCTTCCTAATAAAACTTATTTCGAGTGAAATATGGTTAATGTGAGCACCACGTGCAGTTTTCAAAGAAGGAAAGAAAAGGCAGCCGCAGCTTTAGGTATGAAAATCATCGGCGGCTCCCAGGGTTTAGGTCGCAAGATCACCAGCTAGTCCCCTGACTTTTGCTCTGTGGATATCAGGAACTACCTGACAGCTGGAGCAATTTGCAGCCACCTAAATGACATCGAGCATATTTACCACGTTACTGCACTCTGCAAACATCCATGATCACTATCCCACCTTTATACCATAGTGTACGGAAGATGCCAAATAGGGAGGGAGGCGGTAGAGGGTAGAGAAATGCTAATCTAGAACGAGGTTTTGGATTGGGGAAGGCCATTTGGAGCAGTAAAAACAGATGTCTCTCTGCTTGAGTACACTGCCATTGCAGAGGCAGATCTGGTACATGTTCATTTCTTTCCAAAGGTTTTACTTGACTCTCTTGACCCTCTCCCTTCAACTTGTCCGGTCCAGTGAAGGGAGGTGAAATTTTCTCTTCATACCTGGATTAATTAACAATAAACCACTGGTTTATTTCTTTGTGCAAATGGGAAATGAGAATCTATCAACAGTTAAACCTAGAAGTCCTTAGGAAAGTATAGAGCATACCATGGAAACAGAGGACGCAATAGAAGAACAGAGAGACAGAAAACATTACCAGGATAGATGAGAAGGTTAGGTACACTAGAAAGAGAAAGCCTAGTGCCCAAAGGAAAACCAAGCAAAAGACTTGAAAGGAAAAGCAATAAAGAAAAACATTGTCAAAAACTTTATGACTAGATACTTAATTTGAAAAGCAAATTAAACAAGGTTTTATTATGTTTACTCTTATTCTACAAAGTTAAATATATTGATGATACCTAGGATTTGAGTGCAAAAGTAAGCATTCATGTACACTGAGAAAGATTTAAAAAATGGTCCCATATGTTAGGAGGGTGGTGTGGCAGGAGTGAACAAAAATTTTAATATTTAGTCCCTTTGATCAGATCCACTTCCAGGAAGCTGTCCTATAGAAGTGCTTGTATAAATATGTAGATATATATAAAATGGTGTTCATTTCAGCATTATTTATGTGCAGCTCAAAACTCTATCAATAGGTATGAAATAAATTATGAGAAATACATACAATACAATTCCACTAAATTATAGAAAATAAAGCAGTCTCTAAGTATTTTAGTAGGTAAATATTCTTATATTATTGAGTGAAAAAAGCATAATCCAGAATGTAGTACAATCTGTCTTGCTCACAGTCTCCAGATATGCACGCATGTATGTAAATACGCACAAAATATATATGCATTTGAAAACGTAAAATAATAATGAAATCTCAAATGCAGAGGCAATAAAAAAACTGAACGTAAGGTATTGTTAATATGCTAGTTGAGATTTTATTGAATCTGAAAAGCTATCCTTAATGTTCATTACCACTGAGAATTATGACATTAAACTTTGTTATTGCTATAAAACAATTTAATATACAATTCTATTGAATTTAAGGAACTGTAAATTACTCTAAGTACAGTGTAAAGAATTTCGCTTTGGATAAATTAAAGACCATATGACAAGTTTTTTATTTTATTTTATTTTTAGCATTTTGACATGTATATATTTGGGAATAGAAGCATACCTTAGATATATATTTAACCAAATTTTTTCTGGCAGAGGGTGTGAAAATTCAGCCATTCAGTTAAAAGAGGAATGCTTCAAAACCAAAGAATTACTATTTTAAAATTGTTCTCTAATTTCTATATTCTTATTCCATAATATTACTGTAATATTATACATTTTTTAAAAACCTGACTTGTAGGACTTCTGAAACTTATATATTTGATAATTATGTGTGCAACAAAAATTGCGGATGTTTGCTTATGTTTCACAGGAGATGAGTAACTTAGATGAGCGTGTGTACAATACATCAGCAAAAATTAAGTCTTTGGAAGAAAAACAAGTGCATTTGGAACAGGAAATAAAAGGAGAAGTGAAACTGTTGAATAACATCACCAATGATCTCAGGCTGAAGGATTGGGAACATTCTCAGACACTGAAAAATATCACTTTAATTCAAGGTAAAATATCCTCTCATTCTCCAGAAAATGATATACTAAAATGCAGATATATGTAGAAATTTGATATTGGAAATTCTCTGGTTTTAAAATAGTTTACTACAAATTTTACTACAAATATCCAGAGGAAGGAGCCTTGAGATCATATCAAGACATGTTAAGATGACAGTATCTTGGTATCCTCTAAATGGTGATTTTAAAAAAAGCAAAAAACAAATGAAATTGCTCTTATGGTTTAATGAATTATTGTTCAGAATTTCTCATATGTACAAATACAAGTTTTCTGTGAGGCACAAAGTTCTCTACCTGTCTGTAAATCAAGCTTGTTAATTCTATTTTTCTAAACTTACGGATTTTTTCTTCTTACCTGATCAATTGTATTATTAATTAGAAAGGTCTTTTGAATTCTCCAAAAAAACAATGAGTTTGTCAATTTCTTCTTTAGCTCCTATGAGTAAAACAAGGTGAATTGAACCTTACTGACTTCTAAATTAGTATACATATCATATATATTTCTATACTGGGTTTTAGTCATTATTTACATTTTAACTTTTTTTTTCATATTTTACTTTCAACCTTTGTTATCCTTTGTATTAGGCTTGTCTCTTGTAAAGAACAGTTCTTAAAATTTACTATGCAATCTGGCCATCTCTTTCCACCATATTTATTTCTACTGTCATTTTGTGCTCCGTTTCTGTCCAGTCCCATGTTCCTTTTGCTTTCCTTCCATGTCAACTTTAGGATTATTTGAAATTTTTCTCATTAAACTTTTCTCTCTATCAAAAGCACCAAAAATATTTTGGAAACCTTATATTTATTTTTATTTTGCTGATAGTCATCCTTAAAATTTATCTTAAAGTCACAAGTTGATTAGTATCTTCACCTTCATCCTCAAATATACAAGGAACTTAAAACGCTCTGATGACCCTCTTCCCTGGTTTCCTGCTGTCTTTGAGTATAGCTCATTTCTATTATATGTATTTTTTAAACCAAGAATTTAGTCAAGATTGTTTTTCTTACATTATACAGACAATATTTATATAGATTAGGCCATGAGTTTGCCAGTTTTTCCTCCTCCTAAATGTATCTGTGACATCTCTTCTGGGATCATTTTTTTCTTCCTGAAGTATTTTTTGGAGATTTGTTTAGTGAAAGTCCATTGGTGGTGAGATGTTTTGATTTCTTTTTTCTATTTTGTCCTTGATCTTTAAAACTGTTTTACCACATACATATTTCTTAGGGTAACAGTTATTATTTTTATTCGTATTTTCTTCTGGTTTATGGCCTTTCTTATTGCTTTATAAAATGATTATGACCACATTGCTTGCCATTATCTTTGTCTTTAATACCTACAATTTCACTAGTCTGTGTTTTTTATATTGACAGTTTTTCCATGTGGCATTTGTTTTACTTCATTTTCTTCCTAAATCCACTTATATTTGTGGATTAAGTCTATCATAAATTTGGGAACATTATCAGCTTCAGTCTCTTTGAATATTGCTTCTTCACAATTCTCTCTATCCTTTCCTCTGTAACACTAGTTAAATTCATGTTGGATCTTCTTATTCTAGCTACTATGTCTGTTAAGCTCTACTTTACACTTTCAATTGTTATTTCTTATTAGAACAAGAGAAACAGAAATCCATGTGATTTCATCTTACATAACACTAGTTTAGGATAATTAAGAAGTCTTAATATCCAAATTTTTACAAGAAAAGAAAAATTTTAAAAAAGTCCCAGAGACTATTTACAGTACGATTTTTGTTTCTAATGCTCATGATTTAGAAAAAGTAAATAATGTATATTTACAGACACATACACATTTAATGAGAATGGTTGTTTTTAAAATGCAAGAAAATGAGAAACAAAATTCAGGTTAATGATTGTTTTTGAAAAGGAAGAAGATGAATGAGACGGGAAAGTGGCTAAATGGATAGCTATTGGGTTGTAAGGTTGCAGGTATATTTATTATTGTGTTTATAGCTAACTTGTATAGAATATATTGCATGTATTTTTTTTAATAAATTTTTCTTTCTCCCTTTCTTTCTTTCTTTCTTTCTTTCTTTCTTTCTTTCTTCCTTCCTTTCTTTCTTCCTTTCTTTCTTCCTTTCTTTCTTTCTTTCTTTCTTTCAGTTGGGTCTTTGTTGCTGTGCACGGGCTTTCTCTAGTTTCGGCGAGCAGGGCTACTCTTCTTTGTGGTGCATGGGCTTTTCATTGCAGTGGCTTCTCTTGTTATGGAGCACGGGCTCTAGGCATGTGGGCTTCAGTAGTTGTGGCACATGGGCTCTAGAGCGCAGGCTCAGTAGTTGTGGTGCATGGGCTTAGTTGCTCTGCGGCGTGTGGGATCTTCCCGGACCAGGGCTTGAACCCGTGTCCCCTGCATTGGCAGTCGGATTCTTACCCACTGCACTGCCAGGGAAGCCCCTATTGCATGTTTTCTTTAAGTATTACATTGAAACCAATGATAAAGAAAAATTGAATTAATCAGCTTTCACTCTAACAATTAGACATTCCACTTGGGATTTCGAATTCCACTTGGGATTTCACTTAAATATCCCCAACTTTACAAATCCACACCCAAACCCTTAGTTCTCTTTCTTTCTCTCTCTCTCTCTCTCTTTTTTTTTTTTTTTCAGCCATGCCACACACCATGTGGGATCTTAGTTCCCTGACCAGGGATCGAACCTGTGCCAAACCCTTAGTTCTTGAGAGCACCTACCCTCATCCACCCCTCAAATCTGTTGCTTACCTAGTCTTGTCTGTCAATTGAGTCATTGTCCAACTAGTGACTCACTCCAAGATCTTGGAAGCAAGCTTTGATTTCTCTCTTTCTCTCACTCCCTGTATCCAATCCATATATGAGTCCTGTTAACTCTTCTTCCATACGATAAAACTCCTTCTCACTGTCTCCTCTGCTACAACGCTAATTCAAGCAACAGTATTACAGCCTGGTATACTACATCAGCTTCCCAATTGTTCTCCCTGATTCTACTCTTAATCCATTCTACAGAGAGCAAAAGAGTGTTATTGAAATAATAATAACATATGATTAGATCTTTTGTCTCTTAAGACCTTCCAATATCTTCCCATTGGACTTGGAATAAAATCCGAACTCCTACTTGATCTGGCACCCATCTACTTATCTGCCCTCTTTTCTAATTTTCCCTCTGTCTAGCTTGGAAAGCTGGAAGAATGAAAGTGCCATTGAACAGTATAAGTTAACAAGGAGGAAGTGCTGGTTTCACTTCTTGCTGTCATAATGTGCACTAGACAGCTCTCTCTCCCTTTAAATGTTCTCTTAGCTTTCCATTCTCCTTAGATCCACTCAAAATTACCTTTTTAGTGATAATTTCTCCCTCCCCATTCTTATTATCTCTCTATATCATGGTGTGCTTTAACTTCCTCATAGTATTTAAAACTACATGATACTGTTTCATATATACATTTGCTTATTTGTTTATCACAGATCTTCTCGAATAAAATGTGAGTTCCATGAGGTTGGGTCTTGTCTCTCTTGTCTATCTCTCCATACACAGCACCTGTTAGAGTGCCTGGTATATGGTGGGTGAGCAAATGTATATGCCTTAAAGAAATAAGTGAAAGTAACACTTCCTTTCTATGAAGTTACACTTTGTAATGGCAATGTCATTCTTCCAGATTTCCAAGGTAGAAATTTTAATTGTTGTTATTTTCTCCCAAGAATACCATTAGTTCTTATGTTCCACATTCTCTAACCCCTTCTCACTCCTTTATATTCTGTGTAAACTATTCTTATCACTGCTCTGCCAGACTATTGAAATAGTCTCGCTATCATTTCCTGCCTCAGTCTTCCAGACTACAGTCCTTTCTACACTCTTGTTAGAATGCAGCCTTCCTAGAGGGACACCCTAGATTGCAAAGAGACTCTCTGTCACCTCCTTATTACACATACACTTTTCTCTGCAGCGCTCAAGTTCTTCTATAGTGCTTCTCTTAACTACTTTTGAATGCCTCATTCCCTGTCTTTTCCCTTTTTGACACCAAATATTTCAATTGATTTTACTGTGATTCTGACATGCCCAGTACTTTTTACATCCTGCCTCATGGCTTTTCCTTCACTTGAAAGAATATCTTTCCTCTTCTATTTGTATCTGAAAATATCTTATCTATCATTAATGTCCATAGATGACATACATGCAACCTCTTCCATGAAGCTGTCTCTGGTCCCACCGTAGTAATACTCTTGCTGACATTTATATCTTGCTTACTTTTGAACATCAAGTATTCTTTCACAAGAGAATTCCTAATATGATTGTCATATCTAAAAATATCTCATACTGTCTTCTATCGAAATGTTGTCTCTTACTGGAAACGGTAAGTTCATTAAAATTATGGGCTATTTTTTTATATCCTCTACAGCATCTAGTCATAATTTTTAATAAATATTTATTAAACTATAACCCAAGAGAGATATTGTATTAATTAATGAGTGCTTTATCTAATGTCGGTTGTAGGATCAGTGTCATTACTTTGTGTCCCTCCTCTTTTATATTAGCAATTATTAAATATTTATGAAGATTAAAGAGGTAAAGATATTTTAATATATTTCTCAAGTAATTATAGCAATTAAAGTCTAAAGGACTAAATGAAATTTCATTGTTGAAATGGTGAAGCAGAATTTGGTAGGGAGCGGGGGATAACATGATTTAAAAAGACAAAGTTGTTTAACATTTGAGGAAGGAAGTTAAGAGAAGAGAAATAAAATATGACTCATTGCTGAAAACGGTGTTTATTTGGAAAAATTTTAAGCATATTTTTTTCCAGAAACTAAAAGCACCAAAAAAAGAAAAAAAAAATGTATCAATTGATCAATTGTCATGATAAAGAAGAAGAAGTGATTGATAGAATTTGAATTTGGAGATTTGTGCAATTAATTATTGGGATTTAAGAAATGAATTGTGTCTTTAACCACTACGTAAAAGAAAAATTCATCTCAGGAATAATGAAAGAACAGATGCCAAAAATGAAATCAATTAATTTTGGAAAAGTATAGCCTGGAACATCAGGAAAGAAGTATTTTAGTTCTGATCTTACCCAACTGGCTTTAAGACCTTGGGAATTCACTCTCTCAGACCTCTATAATTATGTTTGACTAAGCAAGCTTTAAGGCCTCTTCCAGATTAAACATCTCTAAGTCAGTGAGCATGAAAACTGGAAGAAAAAAAAAAAGTCAGGTTTAAATAGCAACAGCCTAGAAGATTTGGCAGATTTTTATGGTGATCTAAATGTGAGGCAAGACTGAGAACAAAGTAGGAAATTAATGATCATATTGAACACGACATGGAGAAGCATAGCTCTGGAAATTTTGGCAGACGTTATTAGTGCTATGTTATCATTTGAGGATTTTAAATGATGTGATGTTCCTGGGTTTTCTTTCCCAGTAAATTGGGTAATTTTGATCTATGATATTTTTTAATTACTGAGTATTTTAAATCAGCACATCTCTGTGGCTAAGTAGAAATCTTAGTTTTCCTTAAAAAAAAATCATAGGGAGAAAGCTAATAGCAGATTTGGTGGTGTGTTTTATAGAGGGAATTGTTCATGGCAAATTATTGCTATAGCATTTATGAATTATCCCTGTAACTTTGCAGTTAGATGGTACTAAAGATGATGAAAAATAGTAGAATTCTTATGGCTTCTTGAACCAGGGCAAATCAGATGTTCTGAACAATATTAATCTAGTGTCCTTTGACATATGTTAGCAAGAGAGCTGCCAGGAAGCATCATGTCCATTTATTGATACACAGAAGTGGTTGTTGATGTGATTATGGGACAGAATTTTGAAAGGTTAAATAGTAACTCAGAACCAAGAAGGTGACTACAATAGACTCGAAGTCCCCAGACTTAAAGTTCTTCCTTCTTTTTTTCCATAACGTGGCAGAATAAATGGCTACATTTCTTTACAGTTGATACAGACATTTGTTTTTAAACTGAAATAAATGAATGAATGAGGGTGGAATAGACAAAATATATTCAGACCAGATTTTAATAAAAAACCCTCTAGATTAGTCCAACTGCAGTATGATAAGGATGTGAGAAACAGCAGGATTGGAGAGACCAGTTTTGGAAGGTAGGTGAGAGCATTATGTTGATAATGTTCTCGAAAGTTCTACATAAGAAGCTAAGAGAAAGTAGTATATGATCTGTGTACTTCCATCCCTCCAAAATATCAAAAAGACACTTAAACCATTGAGATACTTTCCATATTTTGTTCTAGGCAGTAGAAGGCACATAACAAATTATAGAATTTAAACAGAACGTAATGGGTGAGATTAATGTTACATGAAGACTAAGATAACAATAAAAATGTAACATCCAACACACTCAGTTAGAACGCTTGAAGGAAAGACTTTACCTCGTTTTCTTACTCTGGGATTCAGGTACCTGGTATCAGCATTTTTATATAGAAATAGACAGAGAGGGATCTTTAACTCAGAATTTTATAAAATAACATAGCTGTATTTGTTATGATTGAGTTAATGCTCCAACATTTGAGCTGTGTACAGTTACTATGCATAGTTACATGCAAAATAATTGAAAGGATTGTGAGTTCCATTTCTTACTTATTAAAGAAATGGTGAAAACTCTTAATCTCAGAGGCTAAGAGCCCAGGGCTAGTCTGTGTCCCTCGCTTCTTGTCTCACACCTTCTAGTTTTTCCTGGAATGTCTGTCTTGCTTTAGAGCCCTAATCACTGAATCAGAGTCTTTTCGTGTGCAATTTTTTTTCAAAATGCCATCCTGGAGTACTGTGGATTTGCTTCCCTTTAATTTGCTCAGCAAAATTCAAGCTGCAAATTGAGTCTTTCTGTCCTGCTTGCCCCCTCCATTGTCACTGTGCAGAGATGAATGAACTGCAGCTGTGTTCACGGTTGTGGGAATTAAAACCCCTTTGTTGGGAAAAACTACATTCTGCAGGAATAGAAGATGCGTAGATTCCCATTGATGTAGAACCATGACATCTCTTGTGGACACCTTAATATATGTTTCCAACATTAAGCTATAGCTTAGGAGAATTTGCTAGTCGTTACTACAACTACTTAATGCCCAGTAGTATGCAGTTTGCATGATGATTATGTAAAAAAAAAAAAAACCCAAAAAAACAAAAAATACACACACAACACAAACAGAAAATAAATGTTAGTGATTATTCTCTTAAGATGATAGAATTATGTATTATATTTTCCTCATTTTTTCTAGGCTTTTATATTTCCTATAATATGTAGAGTTACTATTGTAAAAATGAAAATGCAATAAAACCTTACAGCCCAATGGTGTGTATGAAGGGAAATGGATGACGTGGCATTGAGAAGAGCAGTGATATCTGGAAAATTAAGTCACCAGGGAAGGAAGGTGCTAAAACCCAAGTTGGACCTTGAAAAATCAGAAACAAATCAGAAAAATGGAGAGAGGCAAGGGACAAGGATTTCAAAAGAAGCAAAGAAAATGGACAGAATATACTTACTCATAATTAGAATTTTTCAAGTATCATATCTCCCCACCTGATTAAAATTTGTAAACAAGTGCTCTCTAACCAGTGATGCTAAACATAGTTGTGTGTTATCCTTGCTGTCCTTGAACCACGGAAATCGAAAATGACTCTTTTAAAACATCACTATTTGATTATTCTATGGTATGTCCAGGTTCATTTCTTCCTTTTGGAATTGAGAAGAAATTGCTAAGTGTTCTGCTTTAGAGGAAAGGAATAACACTTGTCCTGTGGCACTCCATGTAGAAGAGGGACATACTCAGTGCCATCATTCTAAAGAGGTGATCACTAGATATCTGTTTTGCTGGGCACAGAAAATTCAAATGACTAAATCAGTGATGATCAAACTCAGTACGAGGGGGACACCTTGGTAACTGCCATGCCAGGTAGTCAAAATTTTCCCTGCAACCTCTCCAACTTATTTTATAATGTCTATAATCTATCTAAGGATTCTACCTAATATTTTACTTGAAAAGTTATTCCTTGACTCATTTTCACTTTCCTGCCTTTCTCCGCATCTCTCCCACTTACCCAGCATTCTCTTTCTTCTCATTCTACCCATTCTTCAAAATCCCCTTCAAATCCTACCTCCTCAGTTAAGTCTTTTCAACCATTGCTCCTCATGCTGATCTGCATTTTTCTAATATCCGAGGGTATCATTTTCAATGATAGGGTTTTTGGTTGTCTACTTCGTGTGGATTTTTGTTTTCCTTGAGGGTATCACACATGACTTGACTTACACATTTTCCACAGAGCATCTAAATTAATATAGTGAAATCTGCCTGGGGCTGAGGTAACAGGGTGATGTTCCCAGAAACTTAATCATCAACCTTCTGGTTCCAACCAGTCTGGGGTCTACATACTAAGGGTCAGCATGTAGTCACCATCTTCCACATGGGTGAAGGGCTTAGTTTCTACAGATCAGCTCAAAGATATGTGTCAGATTGTTATGTATATCCATTGAGGAGGAACTAGGACTCCAAACTACCTTGCTTGACTGCTTCTCCTTTGTTTCTGCATCCCCTCACTTCTCTCATTGTTAACTCCTTGTGCCTGCTCTTTGGGGCTCGGGGAAGGCCTAGGAAACTAAAGCCTTTTTTCTGCAAACAAGAAACAGGGGACCTGGAGGGGTTTTGTACCCAGGAGGGCCCTGCAGGGTCCTGCTTGGTTTCAATCCCCCTTTTCTTTGATATTCCTCAATCCTGAGGGGAACAGGGGTAGGACAAGAAGGGGAATAAAATTTTGGATAGAGAGGTTAGTCATAAGCTTGGCAAGGGAGCTCAGTGTTAGGGGCACTGGGTTTCATACCCAGTAGGTACACAATACGAATGTGGATTTCTGCCATCATTGACTCACTGTCTTTCTCTGCCCCCAGGATCTGAGAACCTAGAACACTGCTTGGCACACCGGAGTATTTAGTCCATAATTAGCTTGTCTAATTTAGAGCTATCTCATTGCACTACTCAGTAGCAGGTTATGCTTCCATTCAGGAAGGTTAGTCTATTCATTCTGTGTAATTGTGCAACAAATAAGAGCCTTTGGATTTACCTATGTAACTGTCTTGACAAATGACACATCTATTTTACCTATGCTTTAAGCCTATGATCAGTAATTGTCATTTATTTTTTAAAGGTCCTCCTGGACCTCCAGGTGAAAAAGGAGATAGAGGTCCCACTGGAGAAGTTGGTCCACGAGGCATTCCAGGTCCAGTAGGTATGGTAACTACTCCATCATATACTGCAGGGCTAGGTAATGTACATCTGTGTATGTGTGTAGGGGGAATGAGTTATTTGACTGGTTCCCTGTGTGGCGTGTGTGTGTGTGTGTGTGTGTGTGTGTCTGCATGTGTATGTGTGTGTGTTGAGGGGATATCAAATATTTTGGTAGCCTAATCACTATCATGTTCTGAATGGTAAGCAGTGACTCTTGATTTTTAAAGAAAGTTAAGTGCTTTAACAACATGGGGTTTGTTCATAAGTCTAGAGAGTGCTGTCCATATCACTGACTGCAAACAGTATTTGGCTGACCTAGTTTTAGGTCACATGTGAAGGAAAATATGAAAACCATCTTCACATTGAATATATTTGGAGGTTACCTGGTTTTTAAGATACAAAAAAAAAAAAAACAACTAATGTAAATCAAAGGCAAATTGGATTATACTCCTTATATAATCCTTAACTGGAATTTATCTGCTTCAACCTATGCAATCTCAATGTAAATACTGACTGGAATACAGATGACTTTTCCCTTTGCCGTCAGCCACTCTGTATCTTACTTAGAGCAAAATTGTTTCAAATTATTTTCTTCTGTACTCTTGAAAGCATTATTTTGAAAGACAATAATAGAAGACAGAAAAAGAGAAGGAGCATGAACTTTCTTTGCTCTCAAAAAAATAAAGATAATAACAGTAACATGGTCATGATGTTATTCACGGCTAGAAATCAAATACCTGCACGCTTTTTGAAGGTTGGGAGTATACTGCTCAGTCTAATGGTAACTAGAATAGTTTGTGCTGCCAAAAAAATGGCTAAATACCAGGGACTTGATCTTATTTTTCTGTCTTTTGATTATATAAACTGTTCTTCTTTCTGATCAATGTATCAACCAGCCCAGGTTACATCAGAAAAACCATTTTTAAAAATGAAAAGCATGAATTTGACACATGCCTGCCCTTTACATCATAGTGCTTAAAAAGCCAATATATAAAGTTTACCTTAAAAAAAAAGCTTTTAAAATTCTTTATATATATATATATATATATATATATATATATATATATATATATATATATAAATTGTTGGTTTGCCTTTGAAAGTAATACCAGGTAAGATTCTTTATTCAGAAAAGTCTTTCTACTTGACTAGCACCCAGCAGATCTTAGCAATGGTGCATTAATGTCATAAGCAGGGGAAGTAACCAGTGTTATATTATCTGCCAGAGCGGCTATTGTCAAAGGTCTGTCAGCTCCTCCATTACAAATTGCAATTGTCAAAGCTTTATAACTCAACCCTAAAAGTTCAGTCTGGGCTACAACTTGCCTTCCAAAGCTTCATCTTGGGAACATCTTTTGTAGCTGTTTCGGAATCAAATAGAAAGAGGGATTTAAAAGTTTCAGCTTTTGTTACTACCATAGATGGATACCGTTGCAAAGCTGCTTTGATTCTTTAAGTGAGGGTTTAGTCTGCTGCTGTTGGTATTGCTCATATACACAAATAGGCATTATCTGGCCCCTCAAAAAAGAGAGGTAGATTTCATTGTTAGAGTGATAAATTGACTCTTTAGATTATTAGGTTGCCGTTTGATTTGGTGCACTGCAGCAAAAATATTCAAGTTACTAGGCATCTCTCCTACCTAATTGCTGCATTCTGTTTTGTTCTTTGCAAGATTGCCTATTTGCCCCATGTTTGGTAGGGAATCAGGAAGTTAAAAGTATATGATGGACGGTCTTGATAATTCTACTTCCTGATTCAAGCAGGTTTACTAAAATCCCACCTATAGGGACTTCCCTGGTGGTCCAGTGGCTAAGACTCGTGCTCCCAATGCAGGGGGCCCAGGTTTGATCCTTGGTCACGGAACTAGATCCCACATGCTGCAACTAAGAGTTCACGTGCCTCAACTAAAGATCCCACATGCCACAACTAAAAGATCCCATGTGCCGCAACTAAGACCTGGTGCAGCCAAACAAACAAATAAATAAATATTACAATGGGAGTGTTTAAAGAAAAGACAAAAGAAACCCTGTACCAAAAAAAACCAAAAGAAAAACAAACAAACAAAAAATACCTGTACATGCAATTGAGCCCACTAAACTCAGCTTGACTCGAAACCATGATATGAAAATCTGAGAAGATATAAGTGCTTAGTAGTATTAAATAATCAGTACATTAAATATATTACAATTGTTACTTATGTACTGGGGTGGATATTATGTTAAACTGTGCTTTATCTCAAAATAATATAATAGAAATTCATTTCAGCATGCCATTTCCTTGGAAGCATGCCAAGGAGAATTACTTGACCTTTTACTTTAAAAAATGTTTACTGAATACTTTCCCTGTGCCTGGGACACACACACACACACACACACACATATGGCTACATTATTGTTTGGGATTACAATGGAGTATGTAAAAACAAGAGCATGAGAGATAGAGTAATATATTCCTGCACTAGAACCTCAGTATTTTTTTAATAAATATTCTTTGATACTTCTCATTGCTTGACTTGTGATTTTTCTGGGACAAATCTTAAAAATCCAATTTTTAGCTTACATTTCAAAGTTATCATTTCAGCTATAGCAAAATTCTGCCATTTGAAGATTCCTGATTAGACTATATAAGCCTTCCAGTTAAAACTCTAAGATTTTTTTTCCTTGTGTGTTTTTATTTGTAGTGACAATACGTTACATATTGAATATCTACAGTGTACTAAATGCACTAATGTTTCTACTTACTGTTACTGTTATCTATCAGTTTTTACACATGAAATTTTAGGAAAGACATTATTCCTCCATTTGGAGATTCACCTCTTTCATATCCATTAGTGAAATTAGATTGTTTCGTTATTCTCTCAAATCTTTATGCAAAATGAATTATTACCACTGTTTTTTGGGTTTTTTTTTTTTTTTTTCATTTACCGTGTAGGTCCTCCAGGTCTTAAAGGTGATCGGGGATCCATTGGTTTTCCTGGAAGTCGAGGATTCCCAGGATCAGTGGGGAAGACCGGGAGGCCAGGTATTATGATAATGCATATTTTCTTCACAGAATATGTAAAATAAACACCAGATCATAGATATTCCTTTCAACTCCTTAGATAACAAAAACAATGGTCATCATAGTATGAATAGCAGCACTCACATGCAGTTTATTCTGTGATCTGAAACATTTTAAAACTGATTTCTGCCCACCTGAGGAAAGTTTCTATATCCAGAAGGAAAATAGTTCAATATAAAAACACAACAGAGGATCTATCAACTCCACACCACTATAAATCACCATGAAGAATGGTATCTCTCTTAGAATAAAGAGAATGGAAAGACTGGCAGAGAAAAACAAACAAGCAAAGTATTAACACCCCTTTAACCAAAACCGCCAAACCCTGTTAAGTTACAGTTAGCAAAATACAGGCAGACCTGCAATCCTATCCTTTGCAAGAGAACCTGCCTGCTACTGTATATTAGTACTTAATAATCACCATGTGCGGGCCCTTTACAGTTTACATACATGATGATATTATTTCTACTCCTTATGCCGCTAGCCTAAGCTTGAATTGTGAACTGTACACCGAAATTTTAGAAGAGAGCAGGGCACAGAAAAATGCAGAACCAATTAGCTGTATTACCAAGTGGTAAGTAATAAAACATTTGGAAAGTGGGACAAAAGTAATGGAAGCTGGAAGCTGTGAAAGTAGAAAGTAGAGTGATCAACTCTGTACAGCAAGACAAGATGTTACAAAGAAAGTCGTGTTAGAGCTGGCCTAAAGATGCACAGAATTTCTTTACATCTGTGGTTCTCAAACTTGAGCAGACACTAGAATCACCTGTAGGGCCTGTTAAAACAGCTTACCGGGCTCCACCCCCGAGGACTTTCTGATACAATAGGTTAGGGGTCGGGCTCCCTGAGAATGTTGACTCCTCACAAGTTTCCAGGTGGCAGTGGTAATGCTGATCGGGGACCACACTTTGAGAACCACATCTTCAGGTGAAGAAAACTGGAGAAAGAGAGACTGTAAAAATGAAAGCAGGGGTAGAGGTAATAAATCCCTTGACCAAAGATATTCTCAGGATATTACTTCCTTATTAGAAGACTCAAATTTGGTAGAAATATGAGCAGCAGTGCCTGGTACTAGTTTAGTTATACTGCAGATTAAAACAGTGAATGCATTCTTCCTCTACAAGAGTCCAAAGAGGGTAATAAAATTAGAAATAAAATCTACTAATTGTCATTTTCTAATTAATGACGCAGCCTGGACTATCTGAGTGATGTCAAAGCAAAGTGATTTCAAAGCAAAAAGATTAGGAAAGAGCAGCCCTATTTATTCTCTATTTTCTCTCCTGCTCTCCTTTTCTTCCCCACCCTGCCCTCTTCCTTCCACATGTATTAAGTACTCAATATATATATACAAGGACAATGCTTGGTGCAGGGAAATGAGAAGTAAGTAAGACACAGTCCTTAACTGATGAAGTGTACAAATATAAGAAGAGAAAAGGAAGACTTTCTTCTTGATCCATGGCAGATGTATAGAGCATTTACCATCCGACAGATTTACTGCAGAGAGTTCGGAGGATTTAATTGAAGTGTAACCTTACATATCTTCAAAACCCCTAGAGTACTCTGAATAGAACCTCATTAAATGAACTAGGTTTTCCAGCAATGTAAATAATGTGCTTCTCTCCAGTTAGACTCTTGGAGTCCATTCAAAGTCTGATTCTAAGGGTGAGTTATGGTCTTTCTTAGGAATGTCTAAAATTATAGACCACCACGAATTCCTTTACTTATTTGACAAACAGCTATCGAACACTCTGTGCCATTCATGGAGATATTTATAGTCGAATATATGGGTTTGGAACTCAGAGGGGAAGCCAGAGGTAGAAAGACAAAGTTGTAGCTATGCTCATATAAATGTCCATTGAAGTCAATGAATTTTAATAATCATTGATTTTGGTAATATTTTACGGGTGGGCAACAGTGAGAAGAGAAGGGGCCTAGGATAAAGCCTTGAGTGGTTCCAGAAGTACAGACTGAGCAGAAAAAGCAAAGCAGCCAGAGTGAGGAAGAAAACCCAGAGAAGGTGGGGTGAAAAAAACCCAAAGGAGTTTCAAAAGTTGGTCAAGTAAGATGCAGCCTACAGAAAGCTCCTTCCATTTGTTGCTGTGAGGATGTTGCCTTTACTGAGAGCAGTTTTGGTGGGGCCGGGTGGAGTGGGGTGGAAGCCAGATTGGGGAACGCCCAGGGGTGCCTGGTGGTGAGGCTGGTAGACAGCGGGGTAGAGCAGTCTGGCTCTGCAGAGGGGGAGGAAGAGATCGGCTTTTTCATTTGATTTTGTGTTTTCTTTGAAAGTGAATTTGAATACTATTTAAATGCTGACAGCAAGGTAAAATAGAGAAGTTGTTGAAGATACAGAGGAAAGAAGGGTTAAAAAGATTGTGGAAGGTTAAGAAGAAGGTGGAAGGTGAAGAATTCAGGAAATAGGAAGAAGCATTAGGCAGAGGAGGGAAGATGTCACATCTGAGTTGAAGTAGCTGAAAAGAGTTGGGCTGGGCTAAGTGTGCCTGTGTGTGAAAATGAGGAACCCAGTGCCTTGCTCATGGCAGGGGCTCTGAGAATGCTTGAAGTCACAATGACGCTATTGAACATACCTCCTCTTATGTTGATATTTAAAGTTAGAGTGGCGGTATATTACATGCCATCTACTTCTTACTTTTCAGTGGCTTTCAGAAATATTAGTTCTTTATTTTTGACAGAAGAGTGACATATCTGACAGGAGGTGGTTAACTCCAGGTTTTGACAAAGCCCTTGGGCTCGTTTTTAGCCTAAGGTGTCATTATGAAGGAGGGAGAAATCCCTGTTCTCTAGAAAGGATGTTTTTAATGTGTTCAAGTGTGAGAAAAGATTTCCAAGTGTCGTCTGTGAGGAAATCTCTGAATCATGCTAAAATGACATAAAACATTTTTTTTTTTTATTTATAAGAAGAAAAGTGGGTCATTTGTTCAGATCTCTGGCTTGAACAGAGTTCAAGGTATCGTTAAAATACCTAAGACAGGGACTTCCCTGGTGGCGCAGTGGTTAAGAATCTGCCTGCCAATGCAGGGGACACAGGTTCGAGCCCTGGCCCAGGAAGATCCCACATGCCGCGGAGCAACTAAGCCCCTGCACCACAACTACTGAGCCAGCACTCTAGAGCCCGCGAGCCACAACTACTGGGGCCATGTGGCACAACTACTGAAGCCCACACGCCTAGAGCCCGTGCACCACAACAAGAGAAGCCACCACAATGAGAAGCCCCCGCACCACAATGAAGAGTAGACCCCGCTCGCTGCAACTAGAGAAAGCCCACACACAGCAACAAAGACCCAACTCAGCCAAAAATAAATAAATAAATTTATTTAAAAAATAAAATACCCAAGACAAACTACAACATGAAAAGACTTGACTTCCCAGAGTAATTTTACAATTATTTTCTAATTCTGATAAAAACGCTAGAATGATAAAATTAAGCTTGTTTATTATATTATCTTCTCTGAAAAGAATTAGAACTGATCAGTTATACCATTTTAACCGCCCCCCCGCCCAATTTTTGTTTAATATCTTAGATTTTTCCTCTTGAGGAAAGCTAAAACTTTGGTATTATATCTCATAAAAGCCTACCATCAAAAAAAAGAAAAAGAAAAAGAAAAGGTTTTAGGTACTTTGTGCTAAATTAATAATTCTTGTCAATTTAATATTACCTGAAATGACTGAATCACAATTAAAAAATGAATTTAATGGTGTACAGTATAATCATATATGCAAAGCAATTAGAGACTATTATACTGTGATAAGGAATGGTTGGCATTTCAAAATAAAATTTTAATTGGAAATAACTTCAATTTTTAAGTGCTAAATCTCAATTTTCGTGTTACTCATCACACGTTATTTTGTATTTTTTTTAATCTGGTAAATTGGGGATCAAAAAAATCTTCTGTAAGAGGTGAATAAGGACAAGTGTTCGAAAACAAAGCATGGATGAGGCAAAGTAAGCTAGAGAAACAGACCAAAAAAACCAACAAAATAATGATTAAAACTGCAAAATAAAATGTAAAATAATTGTGCCATAAAAAAGTGAAATGGGGCTTCCCTGGTGGCGCAGTGGTTGAGAATCCGCCTGCCAATGCAGGGGACACGGGTTCGAGCCCTGGTCTGGGAAGATTCCACATGCCGCGGAGCAACTAGGCCCATGAGCCACAATTACTGAGCATGCGCGTCTGGAGCCTGTGCTCCGCAACAAGAGAGGCTGCGGTAATGAGAGGCCCGCGCACAGCGATGAAGAGTGGCCCCCGCTCGCCACAACTAGAGAAAGCCTTTGCACAGAAACAAAGACCCAACACAGCCATAAATAAATAAATAAATAAATTTATTTTTAAAAAAAATGAAATGAAATGAAAAAATCCTCTCATTCACTGAAAATAAAATCACAGAGACAGTTCCAGCTAAGTGATGTTGTAAAACAAATAAGAGCTACCATCTCTTACATGCATCTCTTAAGAGCAAGGCCCTTTATAAACATTGTTGCTAATTTTCAAGGCAAGTTTGCAATGGAAGGTACTATTTTTGCATTTGAAAGAAGAATAAACTTCAGCTCAGAAAGGTTTACAGACTTGTTCTGAGCCACATACCTAATAAGTGGCAGAGCAAAATAATTCAACACAAGAGAATTTAAAATTATTGTTATTATTCCAAAGCTCATGATCTTTGAACTATGCCCTTTGAGCTCTTGGATGAAAAGAGAACAGTCCTTGATTTTGTTGGAGGAAATCAAGAACATTAATGAAGATTTTGATTTAGAGATAGATGGCTCTATGATCAGTCCTGCATTTATGCCAGGAAGGTGATTACTTACAAGACATATCTGACGACTCTTGGAAGAAGAATCGATATGTGAGAACAGCACCCCTCTAGTGAGATGGAATTGTCATCGTTGAATTCTCTTGTTGGTACTAACGGCTTAACCTCTGGATATAGCTTTAGGAACCTTAGGTGAAATAGCAACCCATTAGCAAAGAGCAGGGTCTTAACAATGTTTCCATGTAAGGTCCTGACCCTTATTAGCACAGGGTCTGTAGCACACCTCTATAGTATGTGAATGAGCTTTCTCGAAGCCAAAAGTAACTATCTAGAGGTTTAGACACCCCTCACACCTTCCCAGCTTCCCACAAGACTGAGGTAATTGGGATCTCACCACTCCCAGAAATTCATTCACAGCTCCATCTTTGCTAGGCTTCACACAAAAGAAATAGAAAACAAGACAGACAAATTGTAATGGGAAGGGAAAAACAAGGTTTGGGATGAGATGGAGGATACCAGGCTTTCTGGGAGAAGGAGGAAGACACAAAGAAGGAGAAGAAAAAGGAGTGTGAATAATCCCAAACAAACTGCTTACACCTCAGTTTTGCCTACTTTAGGAAAATGGAACATTTAATGTCCTGGTAAGTAACCTGAGATAATGTATATAAAGGACCTACCCATAAAATGCTAAGTTCATAAGAGGGTTTCTAAAATGATAGCTATTATTATTATCATCATCATCATCAACAACAACATTATTATGTCTGAAAATCTGTAGGTTGTTATACATTGTTATTCTAGATGACCTTGTGTTGCTCTGTCTCCATTTCAAGCACTGTGAATTGCCTACATTAAAAAAATTTTTTTTCCTTTTATTTATTTTTATTTTTTTAAAGGAAATTCTGGACAAAAAGGCCAGAAGGGGGAAAAAGGGAGTGGAAGCATGCTAAGTAAGTTTACGGTTTCTTGGTTTTTTGTGTGTGCCTTTGTAATAAACAAGCTTGTGATAGTGGTGGTCTGGGCTTGAGGCAAAGGTTGAGAACTTCAGTGTTGATCCCTGGGGATTCTCTGGAAGTCAGCCACAGTTTTCTACAAATAAACTGTGCTAAATGGTGTAAAACAAATAGATTAAGTTATACTACTCTAAATCTCATTACCCATTTGTATTTAGTTTTTGTGATGAGTGTAATTTTCTAAAAATTTCACATAGAAAATTGTTCAATTTTCAAGCCAATTTCAATCTGCTGAAAGAAAATCAAGCATATGAATAGAAACAATACAGCCTCCCTACCTACTAACTGAAATAACTGAAATGTTACATATAAGAATTTGAACTATCTAAGAACAGATGAATTCTCTGACAGCTGGGGTATTTTTGTGTGTTTTGTTTTGTTTTGATAAAAACTTGAAAAGTGGTATTCGATATCCCAGACCTTCAAAACTGCAACAGAATAGATTTCACAGCAGGGATCTCTGTGGATGGAACGCTGACCTCATGTTCCAATGTAGAGAATCTGTAAATTGGATCTTGAAAACTAAATATTAGATGAGATATCTTCAGGACTCACAGTGCCATAAGTCAATGGTTGTGTGTCTAGGCCAAATCTACCAGATACAATGAAAGGATTTTGAAAGGGAATGAGGAATCCACACTTGATTTCTCAGAAACCAAGGGTTCCTCCTCCGTGTTCCCAGTTGGAGCTGCATGTAATGTGTGTGTGTGTGTGTGTGTGTGTGTGAGAGAGAGAGAGAGAGAGAGAGAGAGAGAGAGAGAGAGAGAATAAGTGATACACACACAGCTATCATAATCTTTACCCATCAGGGGTCTGTTTTAGACAGATTTTCGCAAATCCTTTAATGGATCCCAAATCTAGCAGTTTTCAGTTGCAATTATTGTTTAAAAAAATGCAGTACCAGTTTCTCTGTCTTAGTAAAAATAATTATTTTTACCTCATACACTGTGTTGATGCCACATTTAGGCAACTTAGGGTCACCAATGTGAATGCCAACCATTTAAGTACGGTGTAACCACATGATGCTTTCTACAGTTGTTTTCATAATTGTTGCATTGTTGAAGTGTGTTTGCCCCTAAATTGAACAACACTGAGTATTGTGTGTCTCCTCAAAGTGCTTTAGTGTTAGTCAATGATTATTATTGTTGTTATTATTATATTAAGATAATAGAAACAATAGGAAAACTTCTCCTTTGTGTCCATTTATTCTTTGATGTGATCACTTTGATCTGCTGTTTTACTTTTTATTCCATTTCTTCTCCTTTCTCCTTGTCACTCCATTTATTTTCACTGAGCTCCTGTGTAACTCTTCCCTATCTGCATGTTTATTTCTATCTTTATCTCTACCTTTATCTTTATCTCTGGTTCTTCTTTATCTCCTTTTTGGTTCTTCTTTATCTCCTTTTCCTGAGACTTTCTCTGAGCTTCTTAACCTTGACTCTGGTTAAACTTGGCAAATAAGGGACATCTTTATTTTGTAGCCTGTTAATCTAACACCTACACTGTCTTTTGTTACCTGAGGTTATCAAATGCTTTGAATTTTTTTTTTTTCAGATACGTTCAGATGTGTTTTCAGTTACAGATATTTTCATGGCTGTTTTGAAGTTTACGTGCTTGCTTTCTTTGAGGAAGTATTAAGAGAGATTTCTGTGTATAAATGTGTGTGTGTGTACATAGCCTCCAGATTCCTCTCCATGTACCCAGCCCCTCATGGAGAGTATATAATTCCATAATGTTTTAAAAAGACAGAAAGAATCAAATACAGAAACATCTATACAGTGTGTTCTGTTTTCTCCTTATTTAAGTTAATATGCCAATCATCTGCTATGGCAGTATATGTGGCTCTTTTCTCTCAGTGGCTACACACTATTCCATTATATAGCACTACCATAATTAGCGTAATGTATCATTCAATTCCCTAGTCATGAACACTTGATGATTTTTCTTTGCTTTAGCTTGGCTTTAAGAAACAATGCTACATTCAGCACTCTTTTACATGATCTTGTGGGAATATTTTTTAATAGAGAATTTGCTAGCAGTAGAATCAATAGTTCAAAGGTGACGTGCATTTTACAATTTGATGGATTCTTGCAAATGGCTCCCAAAAGGTTGTACCAATTTGTTCCCTGTGAAAGTGCCTGATTCCCCACATATTCAATTAATTCTGGTATATGAAAATTTATATTGAATTATTTTGCTGTACTTTTAAAAAATATTTTTCAAGCATGGTTTAAGTATAACAAAAATAATCATTGATTTCCTCTTTTTTTTTTTTTGGTTCAGCTTTTTAAAATTAATTTTTATTAGAGTATAGTTGATTTACAGTGTTGTATTGGTTTCTGCTGTATAGCAAAGTGAACTAGTTATACATATACATATATCCACTCTTTTTTAGATTCTATTCCCATACAGGTCATTACAGAGTACTAAGTAGAGTTCCCTGTGCTATACAGTAAGTTATTATTAGTTATCTATTTTATATATAATAGTGTGTATATGTCAATCCCAATCTTGAAATTTATACCCCCCTTCCCCCTTGGTAACCACAACTTTGTTTTCCACGTCTGTGACTCTATTTCTGTTTTGTAAATAGGTTCATTTGTACCATTTTTAAGATTCCACATATAAGCGATATCACTTATATGATCTTTGTCTTTCTCTGTCTGACTTACTTCACTCAGTATGACAATCTCTAGGTCAATCCATGTCACTGCAAGTGGCATTATTTCGTTCTTTTTTATGGCTGACTAATATTTTATTGTATATATATACCACATCTTCTTTATCCATTCCTCTGTCAATGGACGTTTAGGTTGCTTCCATGTGCTGGCTATTGTAAATAGTGCTGCAGTGAACATCGGGGTACATGTATCTTTTCGAATTATGGTTTTCTCTGGATATATGCCCAGGAGTGGGATTGCCGGATCATATGGTAGCTCTATTTTTAGTTTTTAAAGGAACCTCCATACTGTTCTCCATAGTGGCTGTACAAATTTACATTCCTACCAACAGTGTAGGAGGGTTCCCTCTTCTCCATACCCTCTACAGCATTTATTGTTTGTAGATTTTTTAATGATGGCCATTCTGACTGGTGTGAGGTGATACCTCATTATAGTTTTGATTTGCATTTCTCTAATAATTAGCAATGTTGAGCATCTTTTCATGTGCCTCTTGGCCATCTGTATGTCCTCTTTGGAGAAATGTTTATTTAGATCTTCCACCCATTTTTTGATTGGGTTGTTTGTTTTTTTGATATTGAGCTGCATGAGCTGTTTGTATATTTTGGAGATTAATCCCTTGTCGGTCACTTCGTTTGCAAATATTTTCTCCCATTCTGTGGGTTTTCTTTTCATTTTGTTTATGGGTGCCTTTGCTGTGCAAAAGTTTTTAAGTTTAATTAGGTCCCATTTGTTTATTTTTGTTTTTATTTTCATGACTCTAGGAGATAGATCAGAAAAGATCTATCACATCTTGCTGTGATTTATGTCAGAGAGTGTTCTCCCTGTGATTTCCTCTAAGAGTTTTATAGTATCTAGTCTTACATTTAGGTCTTTAATCCATTTTGAGTTAATTTTTGCATATGGTGTTAGAGAATGTTCTAATTTCATTCTTATTTCCTCTTTTATGTATGTGTCAGGACCAGCATAACTCCCTGATCGTATTAGGGCAGGCCCCTTTGAAGATCAGGTGGGTTGGGCGGGACACCCTGTGCTACCATCTCACTAAAAGGACCTTCACCTCTGGACAAGTCACAGCACAACTGATTCCAAGATCCCTTTGTGGCTCCTCCAAACAACCTTGGTTCCCGAGTGGTGCCCGGCTTCCGCATGCCTTCCTCTCCTGGTCCTTGGTACTGTTTGGGTCTCTGCTCCCCTGCTCATACCTCTCCCCACTCCAGCACCCCACCATCACCACCGTCCTGAGCTGGGACGCCTCCCATGTACTGACTGGCGGGCTGTTCCTACCTTCCTGAGAGCCAGGCCAGGAGCCCTCTGCCACCCACTCACCTAGTGTCTCCTGAACCCATCGGGTTCCAGGAGAAATCTCATGGATACCGATTACATGTGCATTCTTTACCCTCAAAAATACCAGTCTCAACCAGAGATAGGGATGCCATAAAAGAATCCATTTGTTCATTCAGCATATGTTTATTGTGTACCTCCTGGAGCTGGACTTAACAGCTAATAAGATAGCTGTTGTCCCTGGACTTCCTGAACTAATTGTCCCAGAAAGACGTAGACATGGAAACAGGCAGTTATGTAATAGAGCAGAGGTATATGGGGGCAAGGAACAGGGCTCCACAGGTGTTCAGAGTAGGTCACGATGTTTAAATTCCTTAGAATTTTAAAAAAGGTAAATTGACTTTGATTTGCTTAGTTTACATTCATGTCTTCTTATTCTCCAATATATGGCATATTTTTTTTTCAAGTTCTATAGTGAGGTCAAGTGGAGCTGGGGCAGTTCATTCAACATTTTTGAATCAAAGACCAAAACTTGTTTCCTTAAAATACCTAGCTGTTTCAAGCAAGACTATTTTGATCATTAAAAAAAAAAATGCTGAAATTGTTTTAGTCTAAAAAGCTCTTTTCACCAGCCTGCTGCATAAAAGCACATGTAAAAAACAAAGTTCCTAAGTGTGCTAGTTATGTTATTGAATAAAAACTGTAAAAAAAAATTTTTTTTTAAAACACAACTCATTGTACTTTATGCTTTAAATATCCAGTATAGATCCTGGAGAAAAAGAAATATTTCAGTAGAACTGGAGATATTTTGTGTAGATGAAGAAAGGGCTGACAGTGAGAAAGGAGAAAATGTAAGAAAAGGCAAACTAAAAAAAGGAAAAATGTGGGATTCCATGTTAGTTTTGAATGTCTCTCTATTAATCAACAGATTGAATTTTCTCAACTCTCCTTTCCTTCAAGGTTTAACACATAGTCCCAGGATTCACAACATTAAGATTCTAGTAGAATTCTCAGTAGTGTCCCTATATGTGTCTCCCCACTTCCATTCATTCCCCAGTGAAATGGGCATCGTAATGCCTACCTCACTGGATTGTTGTGAGGGTCACATAAGATATTGTGTGCACGCATATGCTCTGTAATACTATAAAGTGCTTTACACTCAAAGGCATAGTTCTCAGTGGTCGTGGTCTCTCTGAACCGGAGCTGCTCTTCCTCGCTGGTATAATGCAGACATTTAAAATCTGTAATCAGGACAGGAGTGAGAGCCAAATGAAAATGCAAGAAGCTAAATAAATGCCATGGACAAAAAGAAGCGCTGGAGAATCAGATAAGATTTTACATTAGATAGAGCAACGCAAGTGTGACCAGATCACAAATCAATGAGTTTGAGCCGAGCAAAAGAGCATAAGTTATAAATAAAAGGAGTGACTGAACAGAGTGCACGCCAGAGGCCAGAAGCTGTCAACAGAGGTCAGAACAAAATGTCAGGCTAATAAAACAGGAGTTCCAGGCTCTGAGGAACAAAGTCTGAGCCCAAGACGCTGCTGATGAAAAAGCTCCGAGAAGTGTTGAAACAAATTAGAGTTGTCAGTGGTACTCTGGGTCTGTGCTGGCTTGACACCAAAGTCTCCAGGAAAAAAAGGGGCAGAGAGGTATCAGATCATCCTCAGTAGTAGCAAACTGGCAACGATGACGAGCCAGTTAAAGCAAACATCTGGAGATGAGTTGGATCTCTTTGCCTGTGGTTTAATTGGATAGGACTTCCTACCCCATTCTGTACCGGGGGGCAGGCAGCACCTGGGAGCCCTCTTCTTCTCCAGCAGTACTTGGTCCACACTTGCCACTGATGGCCCTGATCCCAGCGACCCTGGGAGACAATGTCAGGGGATTCAGTTCACCAGTTATCTGGCACCCCAGACTGCAAAGGAATTCTTAAGTGTGTCAAATACGAACCTGAACTTTCCAAATTAGGGGAGAAAGGCTTTTTTCTTTAGACAAAAGTAGAGGCTGAAATGCCCTGTTCAAATGCACAAATTACACCAAATTTAATAACGTATAATAAAGAGAAAACAAGTCTGCCCCAAGTTCTAAAGCTTGTCCTAATAGTTTGCTGTGTTCTCACCCTAACTTGAGAGTGTATGTGTTTCAAGCAAACAGAATTCCGGCCATACAATGAAACACTTTGTGTGAGGTTCTGTCCTCAACATACCAATTACTAATGTGTCATTTGTTAGTGTTTTCTACTGTGCTTTTAACCCAATAAGACTGTAATTAGGATGTGGATTTAGAGTAAATGTCTTATTTTGAAACTCATACAATGATATGAAATAGCTGTATGTCTTTCATTTGATTTCGGCTGAGGACTCAGCACAACCTTTAATGAATTCTGGTCTTTCTCCAAGCATTCAGTTGACCAAAGGAAAGGCTTCTCTTCCAACCATGAAATAAGTATAATAATGAGCTTTTAGAAAATATTTACTCTCCAATGCAGGGGCTTTAATGCGTTATCTCATCTGATCTTCAGAAGAGCCTTTGAGGTAAGTCCTATCATCATTCCCATTTTATAGATTAGAAACTGAAGCTTACCACTAAGTGTTAGAACAGAATCACAAAGCCTGGTGTATTGATCTCCAAAGTCCCTATTTGTAACTGTGACTCCATTCAACACTCCCACAACTAGCTTTATATATTTTTTATATATAAATATCACAAATATGTCATACGGAAGGTGTGGAGAGAGGAAGAAGGAAGGGAGAGAAAGAGATTTGTAAAGAGCCATTTGGTTTTCTAGAATGGGCCTAATCATTGAAAGACCTTAAGATAAGAGTTCTTACAATCTGAACTCCATTAGGTCAAATTCCCAAAAAGCATTCTCAATTAATCTCTGTTAGTTTATGTTTCTTCCTTCATATCCCATTCCAGCCATTGCCTCCAGTCTTTTCCCCCAAGTATATTAACTCAGAAACATAGTCTTTCTAGAATGCTTACGTAGCCTCCATTATTGTATTGAGAATTACTCATATGCACAAGGGCAAGAAGCTACCCACTAATATTCTGTCTTTATTTCCATAACTGGCTCAATTTGAACTTTTTTTTTTTCAATATAATGTGGTTGCTTTGATGTCCTCTTGTTTTATTGTGTCTCTCGTTTAACCTCTCACTGTCCTTTTCTCAGTAGCCCAGCTGGGCTTCAGCAGAGCAGAGTGTACCTGAGCAGTAATGTCTCCAGCTGATTTAGATAAATGCTGCTCATTCTTGACAGTTACGTGGTGTTTCAAGCTTTACATGATTCCATAAATGGGCGCTAAAAATGTATAGTATTCCATTAACACAATACATGTGTTTCTTTGTAGTATGTATAACTAATATGTCTTGTAAATTGAAATAGAGATTTAAATCAGTAGTGAATCCAGTGGTTAGCACTGGTCCTGTTTAGGAGTTATCCCAGCTGACTTACAGCCTGACTCTCACCAGAGCTAATGAGAAGGAAGAAAAAAGAACACATCAATACGGTTCCAGCCAGGTCTTCTGCATTAGCAAAATTTGAAATTCCTCCAGTTATGTGCTGGAGTTCAGATGGAGTAGAGAGACCCAACACGCCACTTCCCCTGCCTCCACGACCTCGGAGGACCAAATGGCTTTCTTCTTCAGAGAACCAGGTCCTGGCTTCCTGTTCTGCAGTAAATGTAGTCTTACGCTAATACAAAATTGTTTCTTTTGTTCCAATTCAAGCACTTACCGAATATAGGTTATAGGTTCTAGCCTTTTTTTTTGGCTGCACCAGGTGACTTGTGGGATCTTAGTTCCCTGACCAGGGATTGAACCCGGGCCCTGGGCAGTGAGAGCACGGAGTCCTAACCACTGGACCACCAAAGAATTCCCAGTTAACAACCTATCATTTGCTCCCTTAACCTGGCTTCTCTGGCCATGCATTGCCCTACAATGTGAATCTCAAGACGAGATTCCCTAGAACAACACAGTTACTTGCTTGCACATGAAGTGTCCCAGAAATATCTCCCACTGTGGCTTAACCTAGATCCTGACCCTTTCCTGGGGTACTACAGTTATTCTTATCCCCTGCTTCACCTGAATTGTCACTCATATCCTGCTTAATCCACTGTGAAGTAAGAACTTTAAAGTTATAATAGATTTACTCAATATCATCTGAGGTTTGGTACAGTTTATTTTGACGCAACACATTCTCAGTCTTCTAATTATTCAGTCGCTGAACTGTGGGTGTGCAGTGTCATCGTGGTTAACTTTGCTAAGCCACTAATTTCCAATGTAACCAAATGTCTACGACCCAGCTATTCTGCAGTCCTCACATCTTGGGGGTCAGTTCTTTAATATTGAAATAAAATTGTTTGAGCACCAACCTCACATTCTAAGGCAATTCCAGTGCCTCTTGCCTGAAGTAGATTGACGAAAATACAGAAAAATTATATTCCCCATGTCTCCTCATTCAAATCCCTGCCACGGCTGTGATAGTGGGTTTAATAGGGTTTCTAGAAATTCATGTGCTCCTGAAACCTCAGGATGCAACCTTATTTGGAAGTAGGGTCTTTGCAGGTGTAGTTAGGCTAAGATGAGGTCATGTTGGATTCAAGTGGTCCCTAAAGCTAACAACTGGCGTTTTTATAAGAAGAGGAGGCCACAGAGACGCGGTGAAAACCTGGAGACAGAGGCAGAGATTAGAGTGATTCGGTTACAAGCCAAAGAACACTGAGACTGGCCGGAGTCATGAGAACCTAAGACAAGGCAAGGAAGGATTTCTCCCCAGAGCCTTCAAAGAGAAAACAGCCCTGTGGACATCTTGATTTCAGACTTCTGCCCTCCAGAACTGTGAGAATAAATTTCTGTTGTTTTAAGCTGCACAAATTGTGACCATTTAATATCGTAGCCCTAGGAAACTCACATGCCTATGCATCTGTGGTCGCTCCGTTTCCCCCATGTCACTCATTCCAACAGTGAGCGCCACACCTCGCCCTTCGTTTGAGGATGTTCCCTAGCTCCACCTGGGGATCTAAGAGAATTTTACTGAAGACTGATTCATAACAGGAAAATGTGAGCAGAAGAGTCTACAACTTTCAAGTTGAACCTTAGAGTTTACTGTGTCGAAATTCCTGGCTAGATTAGACTCCAAATTTTCCTCACTGGCCGCTCTCCGCAGTCTCTCCCCTGCCATCAAAATACCTTGCATACCCCTGCTCCACTGAAATCTTCTCCCTCTGGTTTCTCCTCTTTACCCTGTTTGGGGACTTCCAAAATACTTGTTTTCTTTGACTTCTGGAGTAAGATTCAAAATCTGTTAAATTATTTTTCCAAGAAATTCAACCTATTTCTCCAAACATCTGATATCCAGTGTAAAAAAAAAAAAAAAAAAATCAGTCAATCTAAGAAAGAAATGGAAAATTTTATTCGGGCCAAATTTGAGGATTATAACTCAGCAAGAGCATCTCAGGTCTGAGAACTCTTCCGCCCATTAGAAGTCAAGGCACAGTTATATAAGTTTTTTGAGACAGAGGGCTGTACATCAAATGATGTATTATTGACAGTTTACATGATCCAGATCTAAGGGTCATCGTGGTAAGTCATGTGATCCCGTACAAGATCAAGAAGGAATGTTATCTTTGAAGGAGTTGTCTTGCTAATGCTAGGAGAATGTTGTTCTTTATGGTTGAGCAGGTATTTCTGCTGATGGGGGAGGTCTGGTCGATGCATAAGGCAGATACACGATGCACAGTAGAAGGGAGAGTGGAATCCAAAGGGCAGAGAAAATTTTTTTATGTTTAAATTTTTCTTGTCTTGCCATAAAATGAGTTTTATTTCACACCAGGATGTGCCTTTCATAGCTAAATACCTCATTAAGCTAATTATCTTAAATTAAAAAATCAGTTCCCTTTCTAGAGGAATTTTGCCATATTGCAAAGACTTCTGGGTCAACTTGCAACCAGACTTTTTTAAAAAAATTTTTGTTACATTTGAAACTCAAATATAATAATTACTATTGAGTAATAAATTTAACCCTAAATCCTAATTCCAATAAATGATACAAAACAAAGAAAGCATGACCATGAGGTAAACAATGTGATAATAATTGAAATGAAATGGCTACACTCCTCAAAAGTCATTTTACATTTTAACCTCAGTTCTTTACTTCCACTCAAGTAGCAGTGATGGACACAATGCAAAGACACCCCATAGTCCACATTCTTCCTGACTTCGCTTTTCAAATTAAATTTTTGTCTACTAGAGCTTGTTGCAGGAAAGGAAGTGGGGCACGAGAGGATGGTCACATCCCAGGTCTTGCGTGAGTCGCTGGGACTGCCACCAAGTGTGGGTTCTTGGCTTTGCGCAGGAAAGAATGCAAGAGCGAGCCAGAGTAAAGTAAAAGAAGTTTTATTCAGGGAGATACACACTTCATAGACAGTGTATGGGGCATTTCAGAAGGCAAGAGTCCCCAAAATATGGGTGGTTAGTTTTTATAGGCTGGGCAATTTCATAGGCTAATGAGTGGGAGGATTATTCCAACTGTTTTGGGGATGGAGTGGAGATTTCCAGGAATTGGGTCATCGCCTACTTTTTGGCCTTTTATGGTTGGCCTCAGAACCGTCATGGTGCCTGTGGGTATGTCATTTAGTATGCTGATGTATTACAATGAGTGTATAATGAGGCTCAAGGTCTAGTGGAAGTCAACCTGTCCGCCATCTTGGACCTAGTTGTTCTAACCAGATTGTTGTGTCTTCAATGGCTATGTCATTCTTTTAAAGGTTGTGCCCTGACCTCTTCCTGTCTCAAGCATAGTAGATTCATAATATTTTTTCCTAACTTTCAAGAAAAGACTTGTATATGAAGCACTTTTATAATTTATTTTGGACCCATAGATGGCTCCATCAGTGTCCCTGTGAACATGGGACTTTAAATAAAATGGATTTCTTCTTTAAATAAAATAGATTTCAAATATAAAGAAAAGAAGGAAGAACATTTACAACAAATAGCTAATACATAGTCGTGTACACACCACCCGCATTTTAGAGGTGTTGTCCTTTTACCATATGGACTACACATATTTCTCTTTTAAGAAATATCATGTTAACTAGCCCAGATGAAGCCCCATTTATGCCTGCTTCCCTTGCTTTTCCAGGTTAAACTTCTATCATGGAGTTTACATGTTTCTTTCTATTCATGTTTTTATATATTTACTACATATCTATGTTTACATAAATGATAGATGGTATTATTTTCTGTGTTTTATATAAATGACATTATACTATATCTCTCATTCTGAGCTTGTGCTTTCCCTCAATTTTATGAATTTCAGCTTAACTTGAATCATAGACCCTTTAAAACAGTAAGGACATTAGTGACTATCTGGCCACCACTTATTTAATTAAATTAATCTTAGTTTTAAAAATAATATAATTTCAGAAAATAAGAAAAAGATTTTATATTCAATTTCTGTCCCCTGTACAAAATCACTGTCAGTATGCTTGGATATTTCCTTCTAATCTTTTTATATATCAATTTTTTTTGCATATTAAAATGAAACATTAATGTTAATATAGTCACTTAAATTTTATATTATCATTTTTCTCTATTTTCTGTATGATTCTTTTGACAGGAATGTTTAATGAGTCTAAAACTATCCATCTAATGTATACTATAATTAATTTAGCTATTCCTCTATTCAGAGATATTTAATATATGTTTTACTTCCTTCTTTAAAAATAAGCCTTCAATAAACAAAACAATAATAACTACTGAACTTCTTAACTTTCACTATATTTGAAGTTATTATCTCAGATTAGATTAGAATACCTTTGTAAATTATCTACTCTATTATTTATTTTTTGTCTGGTATCTTATAAAAATATGAATGAGCTATTTGTGTAATAAATATTTTATATATTTTAATTTTACACACAGACTTTTAAAAATATATAGAAATTATCAGTACTCTACACTTTCCTCCAAATCTAGGGAATAAGAATAGTAAGATTGCCTTTAGAAAGTTAAACTGCAGTGAATCAGAGCAGAGATATGTCAAACCACCTAACCTGATGGAACATATTAACATATATAAAGAAAAATGTGTTAAGCAAAGAGCACTGGCCAAACCCAGAGGCAAAATCTCATAGCTATGTCTCATTGTAAATTAATAAATTAATTAAACGAATAATTCACTTGATTGTGATTTGACTTCTTGTGCAGATTGCCCACAGAGAGAAAATGGCCTTGTCAAGTAGTTAAAGATATTCCCGTTTTTGAGGCAATTACATTTCTGGTTGTAAATTGAATTGACATTTAGTCCTGAGAGTCTGTTTAACATTAGTCTGCCACTAAGAGATAAATCCTCTAAACCTACAAAAACCGGGTTTTGGAATATGTGAGGTTCTGATCAGACCCTGCCACCAGACTGGTCCACCTTGGTGACTTCTGTAAAAATAAACATTTGGGAGTGGCACTAGTTACTATCACATGACTCTAATGTTTTAAAACTACACAATCTATTCCTGGATTATTATTTCCTATTTTCTTAGGCATTTACAGTGAATGATTGGGTCACCCAGGTATTTTACTTAGTAATTGGAAGTTTGAATACTGCAATAGCAAATTATTTTCCTTTTTAAAAATGTTTTTAATGTTTGGAACTCATGTTTATTAAGTGAGGAAGGGCTTATGCACCTGGACATTATTACATTAATTCAGTATTTAGCACTGAATTATACTTTGGACGAATCAAGAAAATAATTATAATTGTAATACTACATGTTAATACATGTTTGCTTTTCATGTTTCTGAGTGGCTCAGTCAGGCTTGTAGGAAATTTTTTTTTTTTTTACATGTTGTTGGATTACTGTTCCAACAAAATTTACTCAAATTAGAAAACAAAAGTTACTATTTCTTTAGTTAACTGAGTTCTGAAAACCCATACACTAAAACTCCATTTTCACATTACAGAGATATTTCTGTTGTAACAATTACATCTTGCTTTTTTATATTATGGTGTTCTTCAAACTCATATTTGAAAAGATATATTTAAATAGAACTGTGTTTATTCATTGGCTTTTCTAATTATTAGAGGATATTTTTATTTTATTTAGCACTAAGTAAATTTTAAAAATTATTTTCTGTCTTTGCCTTTTTCTGTTCTTCAGCCAAATAATTTTTTAACAAATACTTACTAGAATAGTTCAGGCTGTTTAAAGAAATTTTCTAACTCTAAGTGAAATTTTTTGTGATACTACTTACACACTTTATCTGTTCTTAGGTTCAAAATGTGTATGTTGGTTTTAAAAATGGGAAAGAGACATTTCATATTTATGTAAATCACTGCACATGATCAAAGTTTTATAAAAGTTTACTGTATATATGGCAATTTTGATTACTTAGGCATTGCAGAACAAAATTACTTTGTTGTAAACATGGTATATTTCTTCCCAAAGTTTACTGCTTTAGCGATTTCTCAAAATAAACGAAAGTTGTCTGATTTCTATCTCATCCTTTTTCAAAACAAGAGAAACACTTTGGGACAAAATCCAGGGGGCTTATATCAAGGAATATCTTTGCTATTTCTAAATTGATTTTGTCATTATAGTTACCTTATTTTTCTTGGTAAAGAACAGGATGTTTGGTCTATTTTTATGTTTATGATACTATAAAATATCTTCTCCTCAACCTCCTGTATCACTGAAAGTCACTGGATGTATGTTCCAGTTTGTGTGTTAGTGTGTCAAGAAAGCAATCACTTTATTAAAATTTTTAAAAATAGTATGTAAAATCTCTATAACATTCACAGACTTGTAGCTGTAAAATTTTAAAGTCACTGGAACAAAATCATTGCAGTGTTTTCATAGATGTAACTTATAAAAAAGAAAGAGTAGATTTACTCTTCAGATCTGACCAATATGTACAATGTTTGCAATTAAACTCTTTACCAATAGGTGGTGCTAGAAAGTTTAATATTTATTCCAATAATTGAACTTGCTGGAAAAATGTGCTCAATGCTTTTTTTTTTTTTAAAGCAAAAAGCAATATGTACATATATGTAAAATTAAGCCCTGCTTGTTTCTGTGACAGCACCATCTAAGACAGTTCGACTGGTTGGTGGTAGCGGCCCTCACGAAGGCAGAGTGGAAATTTTCCATGATGGCCAGTGGGGTACAGTTTGTGACGACCGCTGGGAATTGCGTGGAGGACAGGTCATCTGTAGGAGTTTGGGATACCAAGGTGCTCGAAATGTGCATAAGGGAGCTTATTTTGGACAAGGTAATTTTTTTGTTTTTTTTAATGAAATGTAGGCATTCTCCAGTACGTACAATCAAGTAGAGACAGGAACATATAGAATAAGAAGCAGGATTCTTTTTTTTAGGCCTTTCCTAGAAAGTAGAAATGAAAAGATAGAGATTTAAAAAAAAGAAAAAGATGCTCTCAGACAACATTTAATGTCTAAATTTCGTTTAGACTCAATCAGTTAGTTGGACAATAGAGGAAAATATGGAAAATTACTGGTAAAGCAGAACAGGAACCAGTGAATTATATAGACAAGGCATGACTTCCTGGGAAAGTCATTTACATATCTGGGTCTTGTGGACAGCTGGGCAATTCCACGTGCTCCCTCATTCTCTCTTCTGTGGAACTGGAGGGTGGGTGGTGGGTACCAGCTTCTGCATTTACTTCCCAAACCTTAGTCCATGATGGAGCACCTGTATTCTGAAAGGACAGTGAAAAACCATGAAAGAGAAAGAGACGATTTTACGGGTTCTCTATGCCTACTAATTGTGACTTCTCCTTTAAGGAACTTGATGAGAAATAAGGGAAGAGAAAGGTTACTTTCCCCTCTATTTGAGGTCGAATTGAATAATTTTTTTGCTGCATGTATATCTGTGTATTTTCATCTGGATGACTCAGTAACTTGTTCTATGAATGTATTGAAAGAGCTAGGAAGAAAATTTGCTGGAGACAAAATGAATGTTTACCCATGATATTTTTATTACCTCATTTTATTTTTCTAAATTGGCACCTAATAATAGGTTTTATGTATAATTAAACATATATAAGTGCTTCAATTCTGAAGGACAGATTAGAAAAAAGTAGCCATATATAGGTAAACTAGAATTTTAAAGTCAGCATTTCCTCTTTATTTATTCTACTGTCCATATGTGATAGATAATTGGTATCTCTGAAGTTGATGTTGACCAAAAAAAAAAAAAAAGATTTGACCATCTTGATTTTGTGTTATTCTTCTCGATAGATATGGGCAATAGGAAATTGTATGCAAAATAATAGAGATAAAATAGCAGTATTACCAGATAATCTTGTGTATGATGATAAAATAGTAGAGTATGTCAAATTATCATGTCAAAAGACTAAACAAGATAAGATAGGCTTCTTAAATTCATAAAACATATTGTTAAGTACTATTATGCTACAGTTTATTGAGTAATAACTATGTGTCAGGCATTGTGCTAAACACGTAAATAGTATTAATAATAGATCACAATATCCTTTATTCCTTTATGAAAAGAATTCATTTTATCAATTTTTTTAAAATTTATTTGTTTATTTATTTATTTTTTATTATTATTTTTTTAGCTGTGTTGGGTCTTCGTTTCTGTGCGAGGGTCTCTCCCGCTGCGGCAAGTGGGGGCCACTCTTCATCGTGGTGCGCGGGCCTCTCACTATCGCGGCCTCTCTTGTTGCGGAGCACAGGCTCCAGACGCGCAGGCTCAGTAGTTGTGGCTCACGGGCCCAGTTGCTCTGCGGCATGTGGGATCTTCCCAGACCAGGGCTCGAACCCGTGTTCCCTCCATTGGCAGGCAGATTCTCAACCACTGTGCCACCAGGGAAGCCCCCAGCTGTCAGTTTTTAATTTGTACCTTAGAGTTTTGAATAGAAGAAACAAAGGAAATAGAAAATATCCATAATTTGCCATCATCCAATAGATCTTTGGAATTTCCAAATTTTCCATTTCTACTACACTTTCAGAACTTCTTCCCCATCTTGAAAAGTGTCGGACCAAAATCATCTTTCCACCTGTAAAATTTACCTCCTAAATGAATTGTTTTAAACAGCAATAAGCTGGATTTTTTTTTTCCCCCACAGAAGGGGAAAAGAAAAAATTCCCTAACTCTTAGTCACTAGAAAATCAAATGAATCAGTGAATTGTTTAGGAAGACTAAACTGCCAATCTGAGTTTTCTACAATGTTCTATGAGGAAAGAATCCATTTCTTTGGTAACTAAGATCCATAGCATGAAAGGCCATTTATTTAAAATACGTAATTGTATAAAACATTTCAAATACAATCTGTGGTGGGAAAGTGAATAAGACGTCTTATTCACTTTCCCACCACAGATTGTATTTGAAATGTTTTATACAATTATATATTTTAAACAAATGGCTCTGTTCTATTTACGAATATGAAGCCTTGCCATAGATTTCAAAGCTGTTCTTCCATTGAGGCTCTAAACCTAGATGGTAAACACACAGTTGGAGACTATTATCTTAAGATTCCATTAACTTGCAGGCCTAGTCTCACAAGTAAAATATTCTTTTCCCCACAGCTTTTATTCATTCTTGCTTATACCTCTAGGGATTTCTAGTCTAAAGCACTGGTAAGAAAGGAATAAAATACATATTCTGAAACACTGGCCAAAAAAAAAGAAAGCTCATTATTTATATAAGAAACAATAGAGTTTAGTCTCATGTGAAATGAGTCATTTGGCTATATGGAGACGATTCTCTCAAGTTTTCTTCGGGTAACTGACTACTTCTCTAAGATGAGCATCCATTTTCAGTGAGGCTTTGTATTTATGGTAGCTGGTGAGCCTATACATTAGACTAGAGTTTTATTATAATAAAACAATGAGGTATATCAGAATTTTGTTTTTCCTCTCACATTCTCAAATACCTACCAAAGTGAACTGGAAAGACTAAAAGTTTTATAATATAAACTAAGGAGATAGGAGTTGAAACCTTAGCTCTGATACATCTCAGACTTTCAGTTTTATGAGAATAATAATAACAACCCAGCAGATTTATTTTAATCTGAAATGAGCTGCATATAGGAAGTGCCCATTACGAAGCCGGACTCATAGCATTGCTCAAGAGTGACAGAGATCACTGGTAGCGGCACTGCCAGCTGTAAAATTACAAGTTTATTTGCCATCCTTGTTGAATGGTAGAAAAGTCAGATCCGTGTTATACTGTAGAGCGATATTCACGATGTTCCAAGGGTGGTAAAGTTGAATGTGGTTTTTCCCACAGTACACAGGTGTGATTTAAGAAGCGTTCTGTGTAACCTTCTCTCCTAATCTTCCCACTCTGCTCCACACACATCCAGCTCTGTTTTATCTCTCTGCATAGAGTTCAGTCCCAAAATATTGAAGAATGATGATGAGAATTTTAAAATAATAAAGCAAGATGAGCTGGGAGAAAGAATAGAACTGAGGTGATTTGTTCTGGAGAAAAAGAATCTAAAAAATAAATTTCATGATCTGCTTCATTGTACATTGTATTTTAAGAAACAGGCTTGCATCGTAAACTGATGTTGGATTAGTCATGGTAAACCACCTTTTCATGTAAAGCTGTTTCAACTCCTCCTTTTTCTACTCCTCCACCTTAAATTTACAGTTTTACTCAGGAGGAAAAGAAAAAGCAATTTTGAATGCAGAACAGAGACTGGAAAGGAAACTTAGAAATATGAGTGGAGGGGTAGAGAGGAGGAGGAATGCACTAGAGTTTTAATTATGTGTCATTCTCATAGGAAAGTAAGAAGAATCAGATTAATACTATATTTTGCATTACTATCAAAATTGAAACAAGAAGAAAAAAGTTTATCTCCTTTGTATCTGTCCTCCCATTAAGGAAAGAATACAATTTTCTGGACACAGTTTCACCTTCTTTTTTTTTCTTTCTTCTTTCTTCTCATTTTAAAATAGCAAACCTGGCTTACCAGAGATAATCCTTATTAGCTTTAAGAACAATGAGTTTTGCAGTTACAAAGAAAATGATTTATAGGAACAAAGCTTAAAGCACACTCCTTTAAATGGGTTCTTTCATCTGGTTGTACCATTTGCATAAAGTGGAATGTTCTTTCCTTTTCCTGTGTAGACAAAAAGGTTGAATTAAGGAAGCGCTGAGAAGCTTCTGGTGCTTGCCATTGCAAGGGGCAGGGAAGGGGGAGCGAGCCTCTTCTCTCCCTATGCAAGCTTTCCAATCTCTCATCCTGGCGGTCTCCCTGTAGCAAACTTGGATGAGCTTTGTCAGATGACAGTGGTAGTCCCGGAATTTGTTCCAGGCATATCTGAGCCTGTCGGCTGATGCAGGAAGTAAGAGCTGCATCTGGAGCAGCTATCTCATCTTCTCCTAAATTTAAAAGAGTTGGTGCTGAAGCTCTAAACTTAAAAGCAGAAACAAAAGAAAATTCTAAACATAAATGCTATCTTTTATTCATTATCCCTTTCACATTCCATAATCAATTTTCTGAGTGGGATTTTTTAAAAATTACAAGAATAAACTGAAGGAGATCAAAAATATAACTCTGCATCTCTGAACTATCCATTAGTGATTGGAAGTAAAAACAATCTCAAAGATGAATAAAATATATCAATAGGTCAGAACCCTAATTCTTATGTACTGCTCCCTGCGCACTGAAAGTTTTGAAATGTAAATGTTTAGATGTTGGGTATTACGGAACCTGATATAGAGCCGTTATAATAGGGTTCTTAACATGTCTGTTCTGTTACTTATAGTATTTACTTTAAAGGCAGTAAATACTAAGTATGGAATAATACTGTTTATCAGGTGTTTACTACATGATCTCATTCAGTACTTACAGTGCCTGTGAGAAATAGATACTACAGCCCCACTTTTCATATAAAATTAAGTAAAGCTGACAGAAGTGGCACAAAACGTGCCCCATTTACATAGCTGTTGTGGCAGTCCTGCAGAGAGCGCTCAACATCCATCCCTCCCCCTGTCTCTCCACTAGGCAGACTGTCCTTCTAAGTTCTTTAACCTTAAGAACTTCATTTCTAAAGAGCTTGCTTCTTCAGAATCTTAGGATCACAGAATTTTAAAGGGAAATGAAATCTTAGAACTCTTTCGACCCCCCACCTCTCTATTCTGCCTATATAATAAAACAGGGAAAATAAGTGGCTTCTCCAGAACCACAAAACTAGAATCCAGAACTATAGTCTAAGTTTACCCATTCTCTATTCTGATTCCCATTTCATTTTTAACATTGATCCAAAACCAAAAACCCAGAATGCTTTTCTCAAAGAAGAAACTGTTGACAAAGCACTTCCCAACTAGAAGTCTTAAAAGTGATATAAATGCATGCCACCCAGCCTTGACTGGATGTAATTAAAATTCATTCAGAGACTTTAACCATTAGTGATTTTTGCTTCCCCACTTATCCATTCAGGAGCTAATCTCAAATCTCATCGTGTCACTGTATATCTGGCTGATGTTTGAAATATAATTACTTTTTTTAATAAAAGCAGTGTTACCAAAGATTAAGGAAACTCAAATCCCTCAAAGAACTATCAATATCTGTCTTTTTAAAAGAGAGATTAAGAGAAAATGGTATCATCTATCAAGCGTACTCTTAAGCATCACAAACCAAACTCATAAAATTCCAGAAGCCATGGACAACACGGTTATTGTTGTCTGCTTTTGGAAACAGCAAAACTGGTCAATCTGTCCTCCTTATGCAGCCTTCAAATTGTAAAGGGAATTGTAGATATATAGATGGTTAGGTAGATAGATAAATAGATGATAAACAGGACTAGAGAATAAAAACATTTCTAAAATATATACATCGATTTTGCATAGGTTTCCACTAGTAGAAAGGATAACTCAGAGGCAAAAAATAACAATGACAGCAGCAAGAAAAAATATCCTTGAGTAACAGTTATTACCTAAAGAAATAAAAACAGATCTCTTTTTTAATCTTTGAGGTGCACATGAAGATAAAATTTTATGCATTTTATGCTACCTTGGCATTAATTTTTAATGCAGAAAACAATTTGGAAGGAGATGGGACATGGATATTAAATAATTTTTTTCCTTAGGCTTGATAGTCCCAAATATATTAATATAAAAATAAAACAGCAAATCCTTGAAAATTATTTTTATAACTATCTGGGCTTCTTTGTAGTCAATGAATAGCTCTAAGTTTTAAATGCCATCATGTTCTGTTGCTTGGCTCTATTCTCTCTGTTCTTTTGAGAAACTCATGCATCCTTTCTGAGTCTCAGTTTATTTACCTGTGAAATGGAAATAATTGCCAATATTTTACAAAGTTATTAGAAGTAAATTTTTTTAATTATATGTGAAAAGACCTAGCATGTTCACTGTGTCTGAATCTTTTCCACATAGCGTAAAACCAGAGTTACTGAATAATACAATATATTTATCACATCCATATGTTCTTGGTGAGACAAGCACTGAAATATGAGTTAGGGGTTCTAAATACAAGAATCAGCTTTGCCACTAATTACATATGTTACCTCAGTTGCTGCATCTCTCAGTCCAAGAGAGAATGGATTCTGATTTTTGTTCACTCACATAGGCACTCAAAAGAGATTTGTTAAATGACCAAATCTAATAATGCAGGGGATTGCAGTAAATCTTTGATTAAAGTCACTGACACTAGGCAGAGCCAGGGTGGGAATACTGGCTCCATTAGGCATTAGCTATGTGACCTTGGGTGGAGTTACTTTTTCTCTCTGATTTTCACTTTCCTCAACAGTAAAATGACACTATAATAGCATTTATTAACTTTATAAGGTTGTTTGAGAATTCAGTGAGATAACAACTCAAAAGTACTTTGAATATTTTCTGCCCCATGGTAAATTCTTTAAAAAAGTGGGCTTAAATGTTCATTGTTATTACTACAGCTTTGGTATTCTAATATTCATGATTTCCTCTACTATGGTTTCTAAAAACTTGTGCTCACATGTCGGCACATTGATTGAATAATATCTATCTTGTGCTTCCCCTACGGGGATGCCCTTCTGGATACTTCAGACATTGAGAGGATTCTCACCCTTAATTCTCTTTTCCTGGATTGTAAAATTTCTGCACTGCTGAGACATAAATCTGGTGACTAGATCTACAAAATGTAGAGTGAAAGCATCACTGTCGCCTGGGTACAGAAGCCATGGAACCATACTGTTCTCATGCTCCCAAACACAACAGAGCCATGGCTTTCACCAAAAGTTTTACTTATGTTTGTTTATACAATTTATAAATGTTCATAAATGCAATAAATATAATATATAAATGTCCCACTGTTTTGGTTCCTTTACATGTTAAAATGGAAGTAGTTTTATTATTTGTGCAATTGTTATTATTTGCCTATGTTTTTTTAATGAAGGTTTTATTTATTTATTTATTTATTTAGCTGTGTTGGGTCTTCATTGCTGTGCACAGGCTTTCTCTAGTTGTAGCGAGTGGGGACTGCTCTTCGTTGTGGTACACAGGCTTCTCACTGCAGTGGCTTCTCTTGTTGTGGAGCACAGGCTCTAGGCATGCAGGCTTCAGTAGTTTTGGCACATGGGCTCAGTAGTTGTGACTCGTGGGCTCTAGAGCGCAGAGTCAGTAGGTGTGGCAAACAGGCTTAGTTGCTCCACAGCATGTGGGATTTTCCCAGACCAGGGCTCGAACCCATGTCCCCTGCATTGGCAGGCGGATTCTTAACCACTGACCCACCAGGGAAGTCCTTGCCTATGTTTTTGAATAGCCCTTTGGAGCAACTTCCAAAAAGTTCTGATAGACTGTATATATTTAAAATAAACACGCATACACAAACATGCTCATACATACATACACAAACATGCTAATACATACAAACACAAACAGAAAAGAGACCATGATATGCCTAGTAAGAGCAGTTTGGAAACCAAAAAGTATTCCTGGCAAGGTTTCTGACTTTGAGATCATATTCTCCTAATCTTTTCCTTTTTATCTGCCTTAAAATTTCAAGTTGAAAAGTCTTAATACTCTTATCAACATTTCAGAAAACACTTGAGCTGTCCAGGTTACTACTCTTATAATTGGTCAGCCCAGGAAAACCTTTGCTTGTCTAATAGAAACATTGTTTGGATTCTATTGATTTAATTACTATTATATGAAATGAAAAATACAATATTTCCAGTTACCTTGATAATGTAAACCTAAATATAACTTGTCTTGTATTTGGATATTTCTGGTGAAGGTACAAATTATTCAAAAACTAAGTGAATGAACCTATTTATTTTCTATGTGGAAATCAAAATTTCCTAGTTCTAAGGGTAAATAAAAACGTCTTCACAGAAAATATCTATATAAACATCCTATTAACTGTTCTTTTAGCTTATAGATTTTTTCTTCTTCAATCCAGCGTCCACATTTCTGCCAAACATACAATTCTAAAATATAGTTCTGATGATATTTCTTTTGGTGACTCGCAACATAAAATTCAAAAATGTTTATAGCATGGTCCCAGCTTTCTATCCAACCTTCCCAAAGAGTCCTCCTCCCCTCATTAATATACTTTGTGTTTTAGATGCCAGGAGACCATTAACTGTTCTAATACATCAAGTATTTTCATGCTGCCCCCACTATATGGAATGACTTCTTTTCCATACACGGAAAACCTCAGTTTTTTTAAGGTTCAGTCAAATGTTATCCACATTGTGATTACAAAATTTCCAATATCTTGGAAATTTATTCATATATTATAGGCACATACTGCTATACAATTATGCACATTATTAACCACGCACGTTGTTAATTTTTATTTCTTGAACTGACATATTTGAAAAATCAGTTAATAATGTAATTATATGTGCCATTATTTATGCCTCTGTGAAAAACAAGTCTTCATTTAACTTTTAGAACTACACAAAGGTATGTTTCTAAGTCTTGAAGACGTTTCTAGATATGCTTTATATAGCTCTTGTGACCGAAAGAGAACCTTTTAACGTCATATTGATTCAAATGGAAAAAATGCATTGTTGATTATGCTTACAGTATTAAGATATTTATTTACCATCCACCAGTTTTGCAAAGGTGTTTATTGAAATTTTGCTGCTAAATCATCAGTTTCTTGACAACATGAAATAAATGTTCTTGAAAATTCATTAGGAGGTTTGCAATATTATATGTTTAACAAAACCCAATGAAATCATTCATTTAGAAGTTTTTCAAAGGTTCTGCTTTTTCTGTTTTTTTTTTAAATTAATTTATTAATTTATTTTTATTTTTGGCTGTGTTGGGTCTTCTTTGCTGCGCGCAGGCTTTCTCTAGTTGCGGCGAGTGGGGGCTACTCTACTTTGTGGTGCCGCAGGCTTCTCACTGCGGTGGCTTCTCTTGTTGCAGAGCACGGGCTCTAGGCACGCAGGCTTCAGTAGCTGTAGCACACGGGCACAGTAGTTGTGGCTCGCAGGCTCTAAAGCGCAGGCTCAGTAGTTGTAGCGCACAGGCTTTGTTGCTCCGTGGCATGTGGGATCTTCCCAGACCAGAGCTCGAACCCGTGTCTCCTGCATTGGCAGACAGATTCTTAACCACTGTGCCACAGGGAAGCACAAATGTCTTAAGTATAAAAGAACGAACTTTTATAGTGATACACTTAAAAAATCTTTAGAGAATATCAGAAAAACATTTCCAAATATTCGTTTTAACGTTATCTTTTCCTGCCATGAATTCCTTTCAAAAAAAACAGTTGTTTTCTTATTCACTGATAAAATAATGTCCTTATCTTGAAAGTGGCGGTTACGTTCATTTAGTTAATTGTCTTCTAGGTAACCTATGCTGACAGGCCGTTTTTCCTTCTAATGTGTCTGAGGAAGAATTCGGACAAAAAGAATAAGTGTTAGCTGTGCCATTTTCTGGTTGTTTGCTTGTGTTTGCACTTAATAATCTATGGTGTTCTTGCAGGATATTTTATAAGCCCTTTGCGATCATATTACTCTTGGTTTAATTAAAAATAGATAACATGTCTGGTAAACCAGACACATGCAAACTGAAATACACTGGAACCTAAGAAAAGAACTCCAGGATTGCTTATGTTCTAGATATGCCTTGTACAGATACATATAGATCATTAAATCATTGCATATATCCATTATTATTAAAGTTTATTTCCTTCCTTATTTTTAAAAATAAAACTATTAAATCATTAGAGGAAACCAATAGTTCTTTCATCTGTGATTTCATAGAACTCTTTATGCACCTTTGTTACACCTCTTATTACTTAGTATTTTAGTCATTTACACAGTGACAGAAAATAAAATTTTCTGGGGCAGGGGGTTAATTTTTGAATCTTAATACAGAGCACAGAACTTGTATATGGATAATGATCAACACATTTTTTTTTTGTTAAATTGGTGAATAAATTAATGGCTCTGTCCCACTCAAACATAAACACTAAACTATACTTATTAATACAGTTGTATCTGATTTTTGCAGGTACTGGTCCAATATGGCTGAATGAAGTATTTTGTTTTGGGAGAGAATCATCTATTGAAGAGTGTAAAATTAGACAATGGGGTGTGAGAGTCTGTTCACATGCTGAAGATGCCGGGGTCACTTGCAGTACATAATGCATCATATTTTCATTCACATTTATGAAATTGCTGCAAAATGATTTTTATTACTTTGCTTCATTAAAATCAGCTTAATGAATATTTAAGAGATTAAGAATTTTGTCCACAGAAAAGGAATATTTAAAAATCAGTGGATAAACATATAAAATACCTTCAGAATTACTATATGTCTATATCTGAACCATTCTAACTTCTCTAGGTTTTCAAATGGAATTTTCTAATATAATGACTTATGTATTGAATTGAATATATTGAAGTTTAAAACTTCTAGATTACAAATGCCAGTGATAATGGAAACACATCCCAATCACTGGCTACAATTTATATCTTCACAAGATTATAATTTTTGTCTTCTTTGTAATCTATTTAGTTCATTTTAATGTAATTACTTTTTGAATAATGAGAGGGTTGGAAAGTTTTCTTTTGTGCCAAGTTGGCAAAATCTCCAATCCATACACATTTCTAAAGGAAGAATCTTATCCAGCTCTCAAGATCTCTGTGCAATAACTTAGCTGTTAGATAGCAATGTTCATGATATGTTTTGGCCATGATGAAAAACTCATCATGTTTTACATGCTCATATATTGAGATGGTCATTAATAACATGGCTAATAGTATGGTCATTAACAATAACATGTTTATTTGACATGGTCATGTATTGACAGTTTTTTTTTTTTTTAACTGCACTATAAAGTTAGTTGAAAGCAGGACATATGAGAAAAGGCACAGGCCCACCATTGCTATATGTGTCCAGCTAATTAGTGGATCAAAAATGTCATTTTCAGCATGGAGCTCAGTTTGCTATGCATTTTAAATTAATATGAGTAATTACTTTGTTACAATTCTAGGACACTGTGTTTAAAAGGTAAATATATCTACTTATTCCATTTTAACTAACAGCATGCAATGTCTTGAGTGCAGAAGGAAGCTTCAACAACCCTCCTCTGTAGTCTTTCATGAAGTGAGTCAATATTTACAACCAGAGAGAGAGAGGCATCTTCAACCCTAAAGGGTTGATGACCCTGAGCATGCCAAAATAGTGCCAAGTTCACCCTGGAACCTGGTGATTGTGCCCTGCTGTCTAGGTGTACAGGCAGAAAGACCAGTGATTGCTACTGAAATTCAACTAAATCTAATCCCAGCCCTGAAAAACATAATTTTCAAGTTTCCTAAGCCCAACTCAGAGAAACTCATGATTAGAAAATAGTACTAGTACAGAATGGCTCTACTGTTCTTTCTTTAATGGTGATAAGCAAAAGCATGGGCTTAAGCATTTTTCATACCCTGAAGTCTCACCTGACAGATAGTAACCAAATAATAGACTCCCTGCCCTCTCACTTGCAAAGGCAAAATTGTTACCTTGGAATTGGGACTATTGGAAATGGTCTGCTGAAAATGCATTTATTGTGGTACATTCTTCTACTTGTTGAACATAGGTGATTTTCTCCAGTGGTGTATTTTTGTGATTAAGTGTTGAAGGAGTGCCTCAGCACAGAGCCAATCTGCAAAGGCTGGGAAAGGTGGGTTTTGTTGTTATTGTTGTTGTTTTTGTTTGGGTATGTTTGGTTTTTTTGTAGGGTTCTGTTTGTTTGTTGTTTTAGCTCCTAACATTCAAAAACACTAGCTGAACACAAGCTAAAGAACAGAGACTTCAGTGACTACCCACAACAAGGAACATAGTCTTTGCAAAATTGTTCAGGGAAGTAACTTTACAAATAGACTCTACAGCCTTCAGCAAACAAATAAACAGAAAAATCCCCAGCAAATCATTGGGAAGGGGGAGAATCTGCTTTTCAGAGTTACTGCATTATAATATTCTTATGTCCAGTGTCCAACAACAGCAGTTAAAAAAAAATCACAAGGCATATAAAGAAACAGGGAAGTATGGCCCATTGAAAGGAACAATATAACTTGACAGAAAAAGTCACTGAGGAAGTTTAGGTGTTGGGCTTACTTGACAAAGTCTTTAAAATAACCACTAAAGTATGCTAAAAAAAAAAAAAAAAAAAAAACAAAGGAAACTGAAAACAGTGTACTAACAAAATCAGAATATCAGTAAAGAGAATTTTTTTTACAAAGCCAAACGGAAATTCTGGATCTGAAAATTACAACTACTAAAATGAAAACTTCACTTGATGGATTTAACAGTACATTTAAACAAAAGGAAGAAGAATTAGCTAATTTGAAGATTGGACAATTGAAATTATTGAGTCTGAGGATGAAGAAAACATGAAGAAAAGTAAAGTAAGGTACCTGTAGGTTGCCCAAAAAATGCATTATAGGAGTCCCTGAAATAGCAGAGAATGAGTGAGAGAGAAAGGAGAAGAAGGAGAAGGAGAAGGAGGAGAAAAGGAAGGGAGGGAGGGAGGAAAGAAGGAAGAAAAGAAAGGCAGGAGGGAGGGAGGAAGGAGAATATCTGAAGAAATAATGTGCAAAACTTCTCAAATTTGATGGAATATCCAAATATACATATCCAAGAAATTCAACAATATCCAAGTAGGATAGATTCAAAGTACCCACAGAAAGATACATCATAATAGACTGTCGAAAGATAAAGAGAGAATCCTGAAAGCAGCAAGAGAGTAGCAACTTGTCATGTACAAGGGATCCTCAATAAGATCAACAGCCAATTTCTCATTAGAAACCATGAGGCCAGAAGACAAGGTTTAAAGTGCTGAAAGGAAAAAACCATTAACCAAGAATTCTATATCTGGCAAAACTGTCTTCAGAAATGAAGGAGAAAGTAAGACATTCCCACATAAACAAAAACTAAGGTAGTTTCTTACTACTGGACCTGCCCTATAAGAAAAACTAAAGAGGTGTCCTTCAGGTTGGAATGAAAGAACACTAGAAATTAACTCAAAGTCATAAGAAATAAAGCAGCAGGAGTAGGAAAGTAGCTTTTTTTTTTTTTTTCCTAACCAGGAGATGTTCTACTAATCACTGATAATTGTGCTAGGAACTTTGAATTTCTTATACTTAACAAGTATTATTTATATAACCAGACTTTTTAAAATTGAAAACTAATAATTTTAGAAATTATCTTGTACATTATTTTCCCTTTTTTCAGATAGAACAATTGCAGCACAGTAAGACAGATTAATTGCCAGAGATTACCCAGCTTTTAGAGAGAAGTCACGCCAGGTTTCCCTATTCTCAAGTCATTGTTTTTTCAACTAAGCAGGAATGCTCTGACTCTCCCATAGACTTGTAGGGGAGATACTGGGCAAATCACCTTCTACATAGATTTTGTTTCTTAAGTGCAATTCTACAGATCAGAAATTACAATGCTTGTATAAAAGGGGAAGAAAAATCAATAATCTCTATCTCTTTCACAAGAATGCTATAGTAAAAAAAAAAAAGACTTTAAAACAAAATACAAAACAGTGTCAAATCAGTGATATATGACAACAATAATTGGTGTGGTAGTATTACCCAACTTCCTCCTCCTCCAACCTACTAAAAAACAAACACAAAACAAAAACAAACAGACAAAAAACCCTATACTATCTAGGCCAAATCCTCCCTGCCTTCTCCGCTATGCTGCTGGATTTATATTTCATCGATGCAGCTATGGAAGAACTGCACTTTCCAGGATTCTCTCTCTTCTATGTTGTTCTGGTTTATCATGGCCCACCAAGGACATTTTTGCATGGGATTGAGAAACTGAGAGTTTGGCAGCAGCCATGGTCCTTTTTATGCTCAGAAAGTCGCTGAGGGGCAGCAGGGCACGGGCACAGCATGCACAGATGATGCTGTGCTGATGGCTGACTGGGTTTGCAGGACAGCAGAGCCTGTAGCTCCTGAACTTCCCCGTGGAGCCTCCTGCACTTTCTCGCCCACCTGAGCCAGGTGCACGTTGAGCTCTGTGATGAATTTACTACCTTCTCCTGCATGCCACCTGGGTCATCAAAGTTGGAGGAGTGAGAAGCTAATGCAGGTTCCAGCTCATCTATAGGGGTTCCATTTTGTCCTCACTCTCTTTCCCAGTTCACACCCATCCTCCCTCCTAAACAGCCACCACCTGACTTCAGACCCAGGACCAGGTACAAACACAACACACTTGCCTTGAAAACTTAATCATCAGCCACAATCCACAATTGCATAAGATTGAATCTCTTGAAGGGAACAAAGGAACAGTTGCTCTGGATTTTGAGACTGGTCTTAGGCAGAAAAGGGGACCAGAGAATAGAGGACATTTAATCATTGCAATGGGACCTCACTGGCAGTCCAGTGGTTAAGACTTCGCCTTCCAATGCATGGGGTGTGGGTTCGATCCCTGGTCAGGGAGCTAAGACCCCACATGCCTCATGGCCAAAAAACCAAAACATAAAACAGAAGCAATATTGTAACAAATTCAATATAGACTTCTAAAAAATGGTCACATCAAAAAAGAAATTTCGATTCTCTTCTGGTTTATAAAGCATACAAGTAAAACATGGAATTATTTTGAACTACTTTGGCTGTTGAACAAGCTTTCTGAAAGCAACACTATGTTGAAACTGAAACACATGGGCCCAGGTTTTAAAAGTGTTACATAAAGTATGAAACTATTGTGCTGTAGGTTTTTCTACAAAAATGTCAATCACCCAAAGAATTTTTAAAAAGGAAATTACTATATTATTTTTAACAACTCTAGAATTGACTGTAACCCTAAAGCTCTTTGGGGTTCCCTGAATGAAAAACTTTAGGATTACATGCCTAGAGTAATTTTAGGTTAGGGAGAAAAGAAAAAAAAAAGACTGAAATACATTTGTTAATCATCCATTAAGAACCTCCCTAGGGCCAAGTCAGTTCAATCAAACCTACTGGAAGACGTTTGAATTGTTTCAAAAAATGTCTTTGATGTTTCATGCTTACATCATTTCCCTAAAAAGACTGATAAAATTAATGACATAAATTGCTCATTTATTTTCTTTTATTAAATGGCATAAAATTGTCCTACTGTAAAGATTCAATGGCAGAATAAAGTGAAAACAGCTGTTATTCTGAATAAGGGCCTATTCAAGAAGGCAAGGCTTGCTGACTTAGAGAACTAATATGTCATATCCAAGTCAGCTGCCAGAGTGATTATGGGGTAAAAGGGATAACCTGCGAGTTCAGTATAAAAGGAAGGAAGGATGCAAGGAAGAGAGAAAGGAGTGAAGGGCGGTAGGAGGGAAAGGAGGGAGGGAAGGAAGAAAAAAAGGGGAGGAAAGAAGAGAAGAGATCCAAGGAATAGCAAGTCTGCTAATCACCTCTTCATTATACACCAAAACTTCTGAATTAGAAGGTAAGTCGGTTTGTGATATTTTTAAACTTCTTATGCTGAAGAAATGAGGTAACAATTTAATTGGAGAAAAAAGGCTTTTGGGACTATGGTACTATTAGACAATTATTTTTATCTTAATATTCAGATTCTAAAGTTGACTTTCTACCTAAAGACAGAGCTTCACTCCACATTGCAGGTAGTAAGGGAACCAAGAAATTCAGGGGAGCAAATTTAGCATATAAAAACTTCCCACCAGTGGCCGTGGACTCCAGTTACAATTGGGAGAAATCTCCACCCATAAACTTAGGTTCACAGTGTGACAACACAACAAACATTTCCTATGCTAGAACACCATTTGTTGTATGTTTCATTTTTAAATAGAATTACAATATATTGTCTTTTAATCCTTAACACTGAGAAAACATATGACATTAAGATGAAGCACAAACGCATAATGTTCTCTGTGGATTATGCACTTCTCATAGGGGTGAAAAACTTAAGCAATTCGTCGTAATTTACCAAGTGTTTTCTCCACCAACAAGGCATTTCATTTTCGTCGTTTCACGAAAAGGCTAGTGTTTATGAGGAAGCCCTGTGATACGGTCAGTGTACTGGGCTAGAAGGGAAAACCAGTCTTTCTCTCCTGGCTCTGCCTCCTGCTGGCTGTACGTTCTTTAGGGAAGTCATTTAACCTCTAAATTCTCAAACCTTAATACATAAATGGGAGTAATTGCATGCGATTTACCTGAAACTCAGGGCGTGCTTGTGAGGAGTAGATGTGAACATGAATTACTGACAGAACAGAAGTGATTCAAATACCCCTAATAATTACTAGCCCTCGCGCGTTTGATGGTGTGAATACTAGTAAAGAAATGGAATGATTTTGAAGTTTCTTTTGTTTTCTAGACTGTGCCCTTTTCATTGGGACATGACCCTGAGACCCACACACACATAGGATCATTGGGGTTCAAAATGTGACAGTGTTCTGTAAATTCGAATAGAAAGTTTACTGTGTATCTAGAACTTTGAATTGACTCAGATCTTTTGGGGGGAGAAATGTTGTAGGAATAAGTTTAGTTTAACCTGGTAAAGGAATTACCTGGTAAACTGAAAAACATAATAAGGGGGACATTTCCAAGGCTGCCTGGGGGTACGCACCTTGCCCCCTATAGAAGCAGCTTCAGGCCTGCACAGGAGTCCAGAGAAAGAAGACAGGAGAGAGACAAAGAAATGTGCAGACTGATCCTGAGCCACAGCAGAAATCTCAGATGAAGAAGCCAAAACACTCCCCAGGTGAATCTCCTTCCCTGTGCCTTCCAAAATGTCAATCCCTTTACTGAGTAGTTTTCTCTCGATATCATTTCTCTCTTATCTCTGCTGTTCCTTTCCTTTCCTTTCTCACCCTTAAAAAGGCCTGGGGTTTTATTGAAAAGCCACTAGACAGACACTGGCCTGTCCTAGAGAAAGCCTGCCAAGGTCTGCATCCAAACCACTTACTAAATTAAGTGAGTCAGCCAGCATCTGATACAGCACACAACCATCCGAGTGAGGCTGGGGAAAGTTACAGAGACTTGGGAAAACAAGAAAGAAAGGAGGAAGAAACTTGGGCCCTTCTTGGGAAGTGGTTATGGTCTAAAGAAGAAAAATGTGTTTTGGTGTAGAAGAGGTTCTTACAAGCAGGGCCACGAAGGGGTATAACTTTAACAACCTGAGAAGAACGCTAAGAGCTGAAGGAAATTCCTAGAAGGAAAAGAACTCCAACTCAGGAGTTTTTAATTGGATTTAAGAAGCATCTGGGACCCATTGTAAAGCTGTGGAAAGGAAAGTCGTATCTAATGATGATTGTGGCTAGAGAGAAGCTGGTTATCTGCAGGCTTGATGGGCTGGTGATGCAAAATACCAAGCATCTGTTTAGCTCAATAATGGGCTCGTTCAAACTGAAAGTGATCCTGCTCTCCGCTACTCCACGGTCCCTGAGAGCAGCTCCCCAAATCTGGATTGAGCTGCACGAACCCCCTAACGAGTAGTGTGAAATTAAACAGGGTGATGACACTTCTTATGCGTAACATTTATTCATCTTTAAAATAAGATATGTACACCTGCAACTCCTACTTTACAGTGCCACTGTCTCAATAATATTAGACTCATACGAAAATATGGGTATGCTGTGTAAATGTTTTAATAACATTTAAATTAGCTTTATTATTATTGCTGTCTAGGAGGAGGAGGTGAGAGAGAGGCAGAGAAAATGTGCTTCCATTTTATTCCCAAGGAATGAGTCTGGCTTGGTATAATTCCAAGTATAGAATTATACGTGTGTGTAGGATGAATTTTTAATATATGATAATATTATAAGTTTCTTAGTAGTTCTGATTAATCATTTTGGCATAATTGCCTTGCTTTATTGTATAATTCATGTTATGACATTGCCAGGTGCCGGCATCGTTAGTAATAGCGCTTCTGCTTTCATTGCCATATTTTTCTTAAATGGTTTAAGCAAGGCCCACCTTTGGCCTATATAAGGCACAGTGCTATGTGGAAAGTTTTGGGGACAGACCATGGTGGCTGGGCTCCTACCTCACTTACCGGTTCCTCCTGTTCTCTGATGGTCAGATGTGAGTTGGGTGCTGGTTCCCGTATACAAGTTTAAACTACACAAACGTCAATCCATGCATGACTGTCAATTTTCTCATATGTGTATATGGTGAAAATAAAAGTACTTACAGACTTGTTAAAATCAATAAAATAATATGAGGAGCAGCTGAGGGTAATTTTTAAAGACTGGTATTATTTAAGAAGTCATTTAGAAAGAAGGATTTCTCAATGTCAGAAGACAGTGCTGAAGAGGGCTTTATTAACAGTAATGAGGACAAGGGACAGGGCTCTGTAGATCCACTATAATTCCTGGGTGTTGCAATTCTAGCTCCCTACCCCCTAGAGTCTCAGATAGACTTTTAGGATATGAAAGTACACAGGAGGATGCTAATTTTAGATAATTCATTATCTTGAAGGATTGTAAACGTGTTTTATAGTGATCAGAAGTTCTTTTAGATCCGAATATATGTATTTTTTTCGTATATGTGTATTTTTAAATGCCAAATGCATACTGAATTACAAACTGGAAAGATAAGATGAGTAGAGAATTTCTTTTTGCTTTTGTTGTCTGGAACTGAGAACTCCTGTAAAATTAAATCCAAACATTAAACAAATTGATTTCCCTCCCAACCAGCAAAGGGAGACCTAGGTCCCTCTCAGATTTACTGAAGGGAACTAATTAGAACTGATGCTTCATCTGGTCAACCTGGGATTCCCATGCCTGCTTCTAAGTTAAATTTAGGGTTCAGCTTAGTGTTTCAAGAGTACATTTCTTTTTCTGCGTTGCCTCATTATGGACACCATTCGAATTCCTCTATGTCCAAAATAAAACATACAAAAAGCCTGAGGATTCAAAGAATCAGATAAAATTCCCAATAATGTTAACAATACAGGACCAAATATTAATCATCCCTGTTGTTGAAGCCCTACCATCAGGAATGTCTCATTGAACAATCTTACTTCCCCTTTGCTTCTCAGATACCTGTTTCCTCAATTCTTTCTCATTCTTCTTAGGCTCTAGCCCAGCATCCAATGCCTATTAATTGCTTGTGCATCACAGATGTTCATCTTACTTTTTCTCATTATATATGTCCTTGACTAAGGAGTCTTACTTTCCTCCCCTAAATCTACCGACAAACATTGACCTAATAGTTTTCCCTCTCTCTAAGAGGACCTGTTACAAGCTACTGAAACAATTTCCTTCCTTACCTTATAGGTTAGTTTCAAAAAGAAAACACCACCATGCATTTTCTAAGAACTCAAACTAGGCAAGCATTCATCTAGCTACTATGGGGCCAAAAAATGAATAAAATATAATTGGTAAATAAGAGGTGGACACGGAGAATTACCATGGTTATAGATGTACTGAGTTTATTATTCATAATCTCTAGAAGGCTGTAGCAAATAAACAGGCTCTGTTATTCAATACTTAATGACTCAGTCTGGCCGGTTCTTGCAATAAGACTGAACACACTGGAAACCCAGTTCCCACCAGCAGGTGTGATCTCTGATGACAAGCATAGTCATAATCCTGGTATCCATCCTGTTTCCTGAGAATGCTGAGCGTCCTTGTACCTCCAACAAGAGGCTTTCTTATTGCTTCTACTACATAAAGTGGCCAAATGACTGGATGTCTCTCAATGCCTGATTATCACAGGCGCCCCCCACTGGCCTGGAGGACTACAGGGTCTCTGCTCTGCTTGCTGGGGTCTTATGGTCCCATTTAGTCCATGTCAGCACACTCTCCCTTTCCGTCAGCGGGGTTTTCTTGTCCTGTCAACCCTAATGTACCTCTGTGTATATTAAGAGAGTCCATGAAAATCACAACCCCAGCCATCCTGATCTCTGGTTCTGTGACTTATTATTTGGACCCAACCAAAATATCAACCCTCTACATATGCTAGTCAGCATCTGAAAGGGATGGAGCTCCCCACCCAACTCCCTGTCTTTCCTATACACCAAACTCATTGATCCCGTAGTATCTCTCCAGCTATCATTTGAAAATAGTTCAACTCTTTAATCACTTTATTCTACTGGCGACATCATTCATAATATCACAGACCAATGCTTCTCAACAATGCTCCATTTAGAAGCTAATGGCAGTAACTACTAGTTCAAGCACAGAACCGTTAATAGACCATAAGAAGGTATTTGTTCATGTAAAGTATCATTCATTGCTTTCCCATCATATCCTTTATCTAAGCACTGTGTTGATGGCTCTGCAGTAATAATTTTATTTTTGAACTTTGAAATAAGCCTTTAAATGACTTAAGCATCTCCTTAGCTGAGGCATAACCTTCCCTGAGTGTTGGTGCCAGTGCATATTCAACATTTGCTGACTTCTCATAGCATATTTTCATAAATTAAAGCTAATGGAAAGCAATTTACAACTTAGAAAATATAATAAATTAGTTTAAAACATTTTCTTTAGCTGAGTACTCTCAGATAATAATAAAAATGGCATCTGAGAATCAGTAGCTTTTATCAATGGAAATAGATAGAAGGGATTAGAAATAACAAAATTTTGTAATAGAAAAAACATGATTTCTCAACATTTATAATTTCTGAGGATTTATCAATAAAGTAGAGTAGTAGGAGATGGTGAGGGATAACACCCCCGTTTTCCCTGGACACAGTGAGACCTAGGGGGGACCCGACTGAGAGAGTTGTCAAGGTTTAATTACACACTTTGCACTGAGGCATCTAAAAAGATGCAATAAGATGACCCAGCCTGGAGACTGAACACAGAGATGGGGAACTGAAGTGCATAGCACGGTAGGTGAAAATGCACCATGGAAAGGGCACAGAATCCGAAGTCCAGGAATCCTGGGTTCAAATCCTAACTCTGCATTTTACAAGTTTACGTGTAACCTTAGGCAAAGTACTCAACCTTCCTTAGACTCGCTGTCTTATCTCTCATAGTCATGTAATAAGAATTATCATAAAGAACGATGGTCATCTTCTAGCTCACTGGAAGCCTCACTTAATGTTATCACTAGTCTGTCTCAGTCCTTGGAAAAGCAGACCAGTGATCGCCGTATTTGCTGGTAAATAATAGGATTGAGGCTTCCGGACCAAAAGGGAAACAAAAGGATAGGATCTATTGAAACTCAAACTCATGTTAACAATGGAATGAAAACAGATGACTCTCCACCTAGGAGCCTGCAAGTTTGGGGCAGCATCCAAGTGGGATGAGCTTAATCACCCCAAGGAGGGCACGCAATTTGGGGTCCTAGCATTCAGCCTTGGGACATGACGAGCTGCTGAACTCTGCAGCAAGGAGCTCTGTAGGCACAGTGCCCAGAGCAGCCAAGGATGTGGCATTGCTGCCGTGTCCCAGCCTCACCTAACAGAGGAGCAGCTGAATTCCAAGAGAATTTTCTATTCTTCTGCCTGTAGGGTGTTTCAGAACATCCTGCCTCAAGGTTAGATTGGTTTTCAAATTAAAGGCTGTTTTGTCAGAAGAGGAGATGACTCATTCTGGACTTCCCTCCTGGATTTACGGATAAACTCGTCCACTATTTCTCTACCAAGCCCTTAGCAAGTGGTCTTCATTACTTAGGGGTCCATTGATAGGAGGTGCCTCCTGGGCTGTGTTACCCGGCAATGGTTTCTTGTCTAGGCAGCTGGGGATTGTTGAAGTACCACCTCCCAAATCTCAGAGATGGAAACCATAGGACCTGTCTCACTATAACAACATCCCCAAACAGAAGCTGAGAGGTTGAGAAGCCAAGACTGGGTCTAGAACTCTGTTTTTTCAGTTTCAGGTTTACAGAACCAGGTTCATGTGCCGTCCCTGAGCTCCGCCGCTCTGCGATTCCTTGTTCCTTAGTCTCTTCCCGCAGGAAGGGGTCAAGAATTCTGCTCTTTTCCCTTTATTATCCCTGCAACCTCAGTCTTAGCTATGAGGGGGTGGGAGAAGATGGCCAATGTGGTTCCACAGACCTACAGGTTGCTGAACATGGTGTACTCTTGCTGCTGCTTTTCTACATCTTTTGGGTAGGGAATAGCATGATTTAGGCAAGTCCTCAAAGATATTTGCTAGTCCCTATGTTCAATCTCTCTACCCCCACTAGCAATCAAGAAGTATGATTTTTAAATCTTAAATGTTTACTTAAAAAATCTCATAAAAGTCTGGAAATAACTTTGAAAATCACTGTGTTTGGGTGCTGCAAGAGGCAGGCACCTAGATGTAATTAGCAATGAAATAGATTGATTAGAGGGAACAGCTGGAGGATAAAGGGGAAAGAGAGTAAGCCTTAGACTGTGATGTAGGTTTGATACTTGGCGAAGAAATGAGGGAAGGAAGGAGGCTTGGGTAGGAGAGGACCATAAAGCAGTCCTAAGAAAGTTTCTGCCAAGCCAATGGGGAGTCCCTGAGTCAAAGTTACCTGTCAGAGGAGACTTGAATTAAGCAGGACTGGGCCTGAATTTAGTACCCTGTGTGCTCCATCACTGGCTGGGAGCAACCTTGAACAAGTGCAACGTCACCTGCCTGAACTTGGTGATAGATCCAGAGAGATGTCAACCAGGGCCTTCATCCATCCACTATGCTTTCTACAGTAAGAGATCAGAGAAGTGCATTTCCATAGTCACAATAACATTTAGAAAGCTACAAACAAGGAGCAAGAGATTCCATCTTCATGAATAGAAAGTTTGGATATCATTTTTAAAATCCCCATTCTTCCCCAAATGACCTAGAGTCAACACAGTTCCAATTAAAATGGCAGTGGGATTTTAAAATTTGTTTCTTGTTTGTTTTTGTTGGTTTGTTTTTTCAGTAGAGCTTGACAGGTGACTCCACAATTCTGTGGAAGAGAAAAAGTGGGGGGAAAGACACCTTTGAAGAAAAAAGAACTGGATAGGAAAATTTGCTTCTCCAAGTCTCAAATATCATCACACTACACTAAGAAAGGATGGCGTTGGTTCTGGAATAGACAAATAGCGCAGTGGAATAGAATTTAGAGCCTGGAGTAGACCAACCCATATTTGGAAGTTTGATATGTGATAGAAAGTTGAAAAAGATGTTCTCTATTATGCTGTGAAAACGAGTCATCCACGTATAGTAAAAAATGAAATTCGTTTCTGACTAACACCAAGTACAAAAATTAATTCCTGGTTAATTAAAGATCTAAATGTGTAAAGCCAACCTGTAAAACGAGGAGAAAAAAATAACACAGGAAGACATCTTGATGACTTCCTAGCAGGGAAATATATCTTGAATGGGACAAAAATTATAAGCTATAATGAAAAGATTGATGAATCTTACTACATTAAAAAAACTTTATAGGAAACTAAATATATAAAATGGAGAAAGAAAAGACAAGCCAAAAACTGAGATAAAATATTTGCAATGCATATAATCATTTTTAAAAAATGGTTTACATGAAACTCTAGAGCATCTAAAGTCAATATAGAAAAATATAGATTCAGTAGAAAAGTGGATAAAAGATAGGAACAGCAACCGACAGAAAGCAAATCAAGTAGTGACTACGAAAAGCAAACTGAACCATGGTATCATTTAAATTTGGGGAAAATTTTAAAAATCTAACAGTTGTAAGTACTGGCAAGAGTGTGGACAAAGAATTCTCATAAGGTTCTGGTGGGAATTTAACTTACAACAGTGTATTTGTAGAGCAAAGTTTCATTGTCTAGTAAATTCTAAAAGGCACATTCCTTATAACCATCTATTACACTTTAGGTTTTTTAATATTGAAAAGGGGCATTATAGCATCATTCATAGTAGCATTGAAAACAGTTGGTAGAGAAAATGGATTTTTAAAAATTGTGCGAAGAATTTAAACAATTCCGTCACGTTGTGTTAAACAATCCTTTTCTGCTCCATAGTTAAATAAAACTGAGCCATGTTAACAATGGTCCTATGTTAAACAATATTGAGAAAAAGCAAAGTAAGTTAGCTTGTTCCAAGAAATACTTGCTCCTGGAAATAAGCCTATGCACCATCTAAAATAGCCTACTTTACAAACTAATAATTCTCCTATCATCTCAAGACTATCAGACTCAGCAAGATGCTCTTCAAAACCCTTATTCCAAAGACATAATACCATAAATCCTGTTCAATCTCAAACTGTTTCCTTCCTTGTAAGGTCCACCTTAAAATCACCTAGCCCAGTACTTCAAACTGCATAAATATTCTCCCTGGTTTGTCCCTTTTGAAATACTTTTAAAATTGTCAGTGTTGTTTCTGCTTTACTACAGTAAGTCTAATAAACTTTACTTGATTAGCAAGTTTTTCTGGTGGTCTTTTGGGCAGTCAGCAGTAGTAGATTTAAACAATGAACGTACGATAAAAAAGAAGTGATCTATAGCTATACAAAGCAATATGAATAAATCTGACAAACAACATTTAACTTAAAAAACAGTAACAATAAAACAAAAACTGCTATAGATATAGTTTAGCTCCATTTATATAAAATTTAAATAAATGCAAGTCAACAGTATAAATTATTTAAGGATACATACAAATGTGATCCAAGTTGAGAAAATGAAGATAGACAATAGTGACCATATTGAGGGTTTGGGGAATGGAGAGAGAGAGAGAGAGAGGCTCGCAGTCAGGAAATGCGTGGGAAGTTTGAACTGTATTTGTTATGTTTTAACTTTCTTGAGTTAAGGTGGTGGCCTCATAGGTGCTCATCATAGTGTCATTTAAACTTTTTTTGCAATTTTCATTATTTCACAATTTTAAAGGAAGAAGTATTGTAGGGCACAATATGGTGCCCTACATATGGTGATTGTTTTCAGAAAGAGGGGATGATAGTATCAAATGCTGCAGAGCATTTTAAAATGAAAAGCAAAAAGTGTCTTTTGGATTTAAGAACCTAGCAAGTTCTTGTTGACTTGGGGGCAGGGCAGAGGGATGGTAGAAATGGAGGTTGAGAAGAGGTTGGAATTTGTGGAGGTGGAGACAGGGAGCATGGACAACATTTATGAAAGAGATATTTACTGCAGATGAGCTGTTGTAAACGGTCTGGGCACAGTTCAAAAGCAAACCTACCATGAAGAGGTTTGCCATGTGTGCTTTTCTCTGCATATACCCCTGTCACACTTTAAACCAACAGACATTGTCATTAGTTCCTCTACTGAGAAGCAGCAAAAGCACAGCAAGCGTTTATAGTCATGCATTTTTAGAGAACTTAATTGCTTTGAGTGTAGGCCACTTTTGAAATGAGAAAGAACCAGAAAAGGTCAACAGGATGGGGGCACTGGAGTAAAGTTACCTGAGTTTCCAGTTGTTGGCACAGCTGTCAGGGGAGAGCTGGAGACAGATCCAGGAATCGGGAAGAGGCAAGAGAAAAACAGGAGAAATAAAATAGCATGAGAAGAGAGGATTAGGGAAAGCCTTCCTCAATTTGCAATTACTGACCCATGAGAACACAGTTAATACTTCCTTTGCCTCCAGTAAGTATATTCACAATTAAAAACGCATTATCTGTGCCTAACACATTGTAAAACTACGTGCTCACTTCTTGAAGCAGCCAAGCTCAAGTATTTAACGAAATGCTTACGAAGATGTTAATCCTGTGGCAATAATGTCCAGAAAATTTGTAAACCAAGTGAAGTCAGAAACAAATGATCGCAAATGAAGGTTAGACCAGAACATCATACTCAAATGTGAAGAATACTCAGTGATGTGTAACTCAAAGGAGTGGTTAGAATCTGGACTCATATAGCACCTTAATGAAAGAACAATAAATTTGTAAAGAAGTGACCAGGCAAAGGGAAAGGACTTCAAGTTTCTAAGGGTAGAACATATTTTAATACATTGGATTTTTCTAAAACTTTCCTTGTTTTGTTATTGTACTTGAATATTTCTATTTCCTCAAAAATTTTCTCAAAATAAACTATACTTGTAATCAGTACTTTGATTTTTACTGAATACAACCTATTAACATTTTTAACATTTCTTTCTTAAGGCAAATAGCTTTCTTCTGATAAGTAACAGTCTATTCTTTTCCCAATGAGGTGTATATCATATTATTGATTATATTAAAGTACGATAGCTTCAGTCTTCCCAATATCACCAGAAGAAGTACAAGGTTTTGCAGTAAAACTAACATGGGACTTAGTCCTAGCTTCAGTACTTTCTGTTGTGTGATGTTATACAAGCCACTTTAGTTCTGAATTTCAATTTTAATTTTTGTAGAAGTGATCTAAATAGAACTACAGTACTTCATAAGGTTGTTGTGAAAGTTAAAAAACACTAATACAAGCAAAACACTTAACAGTGTCTGGCTCATTCTAAGTGTTTCTGGTAGCTCTTGTCAGTGACGAGTCTTAAATCTAATCCTTTTCCTCCATTTTAGGAAGCATTGACTTTTATCACACAGGCGTTCACCATCATTTGGGATTCTTACACCTTCTGTATAGAAGGGAGAACACAGAGCATGTAGCAAAGTGGGAACAGTTGTCCTCAGGAAAACTTCCTGTGCCTGTCTCCATTCTTCCTCTTTGATTTTGTCATCTTCTTCCTCTGTCTTAGCTGTTCGTTATCCTTATGTTTTTCCCCATTAGATGTGTCATAGGAGGATGGGGAAATTTTTTTCTTGGTAGAAGATCAGTTTCCCAAGTATCCTACAAAACTTCTATCTCCAGACCTACTTTCTTGCAAACCCTACCTCTGGTAGCATTTGTATGAACAAATCTCTCTTACCTTTTCCATTGTGGCAGAGACAAATAACATTTATCAAACCTTTTTGCCTTCCTCCTGGGAATGCAGTTGCGGGAGTTATGGCCATGCTACTGAGCTCTGACTAAAGGAATATAGGAAGAAACTATATCTACCACTCACAGGCCTTGCCCATAATATCTCCTCCGCTCTTCTCTCTCTCCCTCCCTCCCTCCATTTGCAGTCTGGAACACACCCCCAAGATAACCTTCAAAACCATATTATAAAGATAAGAACATCTGCCAACCTGGGTCCTACTCGATTGTGGGAAACTTACCAACCAGTAACATATCAGGGACTCTTATACAAGCGAGGAATGAACAGTTGTCATTTATAAGTTGTTAGTGTTGAGCCACTAATATTTGGGGGTTTATATGTTAGAACACCTAGTGAGCATTTCCTTAACTAATACACCCATACAACATGATTTAACATGAGCTTTAAATTAACCACCCAGAAAAGACACCAATAAAATTTGGGACAAAACGATGGGATTTTGAGGTAAAGGATACTTTTAGATGAACTCCTTTGGTCATATCATCTAGTTAGATCTTTAATTCCATATTAGGCATATCTAGTCTGGTGGGGGGAAAATTACACTCTTTCCTCCATGCCACAATCTAGCTGATATACTCATTGACATTTACACTATGCCCATGAACAGATACATATTATCTCTGGGGAGGAGGTAAGACCCAGGATGTTGTTGGTGGATCAGGAGTGAAAGATGATAAATTACTGTACCCTATAGCATCTCTCCCCACACCCATTAGAGTTAGGATGGGAGCCTAAAACTGAGAGGAACGGTTTATTAAAATCCTTATAAGCATCAAAATTTGTATGAATAAAATAAAATGAAGACTTGTATGAATAAAGTAATATGATTGTAGATCATATGAAGCAAGAAGCCACTTGACCTAATTAGTCAGGGACATCTCTGGGATCTGTGTCTATAGAAACAATCTGATTAAAAATGCATTAAAAATAAATGTGAGGTATAGTCTTTTATTGATAAGATTGAGAATAGTATGTAGAAAAGAGAGACCCATTTACTTACTGTCCAATCTGTACATGTGAAGACTCTTTCTAGATGTCCCCGCTCCCATCCCATCTTCCTCTCTGAGCAGAATCACAATCCTTCCCTGTCGTCATTAGTGGGCTTGAGTGCATTCTCTTCTTTCCATTTGTCCCCTTCCAAGGACCTCTTTCTTATTCCATGTGTCCAAAGTAGAAAATCGCCTCACGCTCTACAGAACTTTAGAAGTTCTGTTAAACTTTTAAGTATATATCTCTGCAAATGGAAATTATAAAGTAAAAAGTTAAACACATATACATGTATATAGCCATAAGTTCATCTCTGTAAGAAGTCTAAGTTGATAGTTAAGAAAGGAATGAGGGGCTTCCCTGGTGGTGCAGTGGTTGGGAGTCTGCCTGCCAATGCAGGGGACATGGGTTCGAGCCCTGGTCTGGGAAGATCCCACATGCCGCGGAGCAACTAGGCCCGTGAGCCACAACAACTGAGTCTGTGCATCTGGAGCCTGTGCTCCGCAGCGGGAGAGGCCGCGGCGGTGAGAGGCCCGCGCACCGCGATGAAGAGTGGCCCCCACTCGCCGCAACTGGAGAAAGCCCTCGCACAGAAACGAAGACCCAACACGGCCAAAAATAAATAAATAAATAAATAAATAAATTTATTAAAAAAAAAAAAAAAGAAAGGAATGAGTTGAAATAGTTACAGATAGGGTAAGGGCTGAAATAGTGATGAGAAAAAATTATATTTAATACTATGGTAGAGCCATTTGTCACAGCGTGGGGCTCAGAATCCTGAGAAGATGGGTAGGAATATTCTTCCAAGATATTTGGAAGCGAGGATGATCTCACAGCTGGGACTGATAGGCCAGGCTTCTAGCATTCATTTCTTTTGTCACAGCTGCCTTCAAATGAATGGGGGAGAACTTTAATCAGGCCACCCAGGATAAATCAGTCTCTCAGACCACTGCCACCTCAATATTTCCTGAGGAGACCTCATGCTATCTTTCATCTGCCTACAAGTCAGGAAAGTGCTTGGACCCAACTGTAATCCATATAGGGACACATCTTTTGTCTCCCAAGAGCAATCAAAAAGCCCTTTAGGCCCTCTTTCCTTTCCATTACCTTCTTGTTCTCCAGGTAAAATTTTGTGAGAAGATAGGGGAAAGAATGGTATTTTTTGTAGAAGTCCTCTGCCTTGGGTTTAGGATCATTCTTAGGAATATGTCAGGACAAAATTATCTTTTGTTGACAGACATTTTAATAGATGAAAAAACTAAACTTAGGTTAAATGTCACCCAAAAAAGGACACTTTTTTGAGTTTCAGAATTAGATTAAAAAAAAAATAAACAGGTCAAAGCCTAGGCTACATGCTATCAAAAATGTGGAGGTGCGAAGCATGGTGAAAAAGGGCCCTTCTCTGCAGACTCCATCCTACGTGTAGTGCCCCCTTAAACTGCCTGCAAGGAGCATACAGACCTCAGGGAGGAAAAAACAAAAGCTATACTGAGCGGCTGCTGCAGGAGTGATTACGTGTGGACTGTAAACTCTGCTGGCTCTGCTTGGTAGAATGCAAGTGAGAATACTAGTCAAATGGCTACAACATCTCTGTTCCAGGGGGCAAAGCAGGACCCGTAGGGAAAGAAAAAGCCATTCCTGTTTAGCTGAAAGTACAGAAGAACAGGAGAGTAGCCACACATGGCAACTTCCCAGGCCTGCCACGTACCAAGTGCTTTCTCAGGAGAACATCATCCTCAGGAGATGGGAATAATTTTTTTTTCATAACGTTGTCAGCTATTTTCTTCCAGGAGGCAATTTATGGTTAAAAACTTTGAAATGGAAAAAAAAAAAAAACACTTTGAAATGGTTGATACTTTCTTTTTATTTAATTACAAATTTTTATTGAGATCTAATGGACATATAACATTATATTGATTTCATATATACAACAAAATGATTTGATATTTGCCTGTGTGTCTAAATCATCACAAGTCATTTACCTCCATCACCACACATAGTTACAAATTTTTTTCTTTTGATGGGAACTTTTAAGATCTATTGTCTTAGCAACTTTCAAATATACACTAGAGTATTGTTAACTAGAATAGAATCGCCATGCTATACATTACATTCCTATGACTTACTTATTCTATAACTGGCAGTTTGTACCTTTTGACTCCCTTCACCCATTTTGCCCAACCCATACCCCACACCCCTGGCAACCACCAATACATTCTCTGATTCTGTGAATTGCTTTTTTTTTTTTCTTTAGATTCCACATATGAGTGAGATCATATAGTATTTATCTTTCTCTGACATATTTTACCAAGCATAATACCCTAAATGTCCAACTGTGTTGTCATAAATAGCAAGAGTTCCTTCTTTTTTATGACTGAATAATATTCCATTGTATATATTTATACCACATCTCCTTTATTCATCCATTGGTGGACACATACGTTGCTTACATGTTTTGGCTATTGTAAATAATGCTGCAGTGGACATTGGGCTTCAGATAGCTATCTTTTCAACTTAATGTTTTTGTTTTCTGTGTATATGTACCCAGAAGTGGAATTTCCGGATTGTATGGTAGTATTTTTAATTTTCTTTGGAACTTCCATACTGTTCTCCATAGTGGCTGTACCAATTTACTTTCCCACCAGCAGTGCACGACAGTTCCCTTTTCTCCAACACTTGTTAACTCTTGTCTTTTTGATAATAGCTATCCTGACAAGTGTGAGGTGATATCTCATTGTGGTTTTGATTTGCATTTCCTTGATTATTAGTGATGTTGAGTATCTTTTTATGTGTCCGTTGGCCATCTCAATGTCTTCTTTGGAAAAATGCCCATTCAGATCCTCTGCCCATTTTTTAATTGAATTTTTTTTTTTTGCTCTTGAGTTGCATGAGTTTGTTATATATTTTAGATATTAACCCCTTATCAGGTATATGATTTGCAAGTATTTTCTCCCATTCAGTAGGTTGCCTTTTCATTTTGTTGATGGTTTCCTTTGGTGTGCAGAAACTTTTTAGTTTGTTGTATTTCCACTTGCATACTCTGCTGTTGATAGATTTAATTGACTCTTCTCTACATATCGCATTTTTTTTTAAAATTACACTATACTAGGTGTGCTTTATTTTAGTTTTATTAATGGCTGTGTTGGATCTTCGTTTCTGTGCGAGGGCTTTCTCCAGTTGTGGCAAGCGGGGGCCACTCTTCATCACGGTGCGCGGGCCTCTCACTATCGCGGCCTCTCTTGTTTCGGAGCACAGGCTCCAGACACGCAGGCTCAGTAATTGTGGCTCACGGGCCTAGTTGCTCCGCAGCATGTGGGATCTTCCCAGACCAGGGCTCGAACCCGTGTCCCCTGCATTGGCAGGCAGATTCCCAACCACTGCGCCACCAGGGAAGCCCTACATATCGCATTTTTAATTGAGAAATTATCTTTCTATAGGGGCAAATTCTGCTGGACAGAAAGTATATTCAATTTTATTTTTTGCATTAAAATGTATAAATATTTTAGCTAAAATATTTTCACAGGTACTTTTTTTTTGCTTCTTTCAGAGTACCTTTCTACTATAAACATTTTTGTAAGATAAAAATAGTTTCTATTTGGTACTTTTGAATGTTTTGTGAACTTTAGATGCTATACAATCATAGGGCTTCTCATTTCATACCAGTACAGAACTAAATAAAAATATATCCAATTATTAAAAAAGAAAAGCACCTTCAAAATACTCTTCCCACATGTTAAGATATCCCTAAGCATACATATAATTTCAAAATTATATCTTTTGCACTAAGCTTACATCAATTAATTTGTTCACTTGCACCCTTGCTCTTGTTGGGATAACATTCAACATATTATTTGAAACCATTGTCTTCAAGACATTTTGGCATTTGTTGATATCTTTAGCCAATTGTTACAACAGCTTTCACAAAATCAGATATTTCACCTTTGACAGGAAAATCCTGAGTTATTGACATAAATGGTTATGGGAAGTACATCTTGAGAATACAGAATCATTCAAAATTATGAGGAAACAACTGAAAAGAATAGCTATAAAACCTTCTCAGAGATCACAAAAGGATACATAATTTCCTATCCACCTATTTTCCATATAAATTTAATATAGGTGCAGAAAAGAATTACTGACTTATTCATTCAAACTCAAATCATCTCATTGCAGGCTTCTCATTGCGGTGGCTTCTCTTGTTGCGGAGCACGGGCTGTAGTCACGTGGGCTCACTAGTTGTGGCTCGCGGGCTCTAGAGCGCAGGCTCAGTAGTTGTGGCACACGGGCTTAGTTGCTTCCCGGCATGTGGGATCTTCCCGGACCAGGGCTCGAACCCGTGCCCCCTGCACTGGCAGGCGAATTCTTAACCACCGTGCCACCAGTGAAGTCCCTGTTTTTTGTTGTTGTTTTGACTTTTCTCTCAGGAGTAACATTAGCTCCTTTTCAATATATATTTTGTTTCACCTGTATAGTTCTCTTAGTGCTCTAATATCCCTGACTGATTTATAAGGCAGTATTCATAATTTATAAGTTCTAGTTTTTTAGCTCTAGGGTTAAGGTGATGATTTTTTCCTTACTATGACTACTTCCTTTAGAAGGAACATTTTGTTGGCATCTACTCTCTCTAAATGATCAAAGATCACTTTCAATTTCCTCCCGTTTGTTTCTAAACGTACTGCTTTCCTATAAAAGTCAGCCTTGAAGTCATTTCTTGCCAGAATGAATTATTTTCCTTTCTCTCTTTTCTTCTCTTTCTAGACGCTTCTGCTACATTTTTAATAATAACCTTCACATCATCTCTCACTTACCTATGTTTCTGCCTATTTTTTTAATGTTTTATTTATTTTTAATTTATTTAAAAAAAATTTTTATTGGCATATAGCTAATTTACAATGTTGTGTTGGTTTCAGGTGCACAGCAAAGTGACTCAGTCATACATATACATGTATCCACAGTTTTTTAGATTCTTTTCCCATATAGGTCATTACAGAGTATTGAGTAGAATTCCCTGTGCTATACAGCAGGTTCTTATGAGTTATCTATGTTATATATAGTAGTGTGTATATGTCAATCCTAATCTCCCAATTTATTCCTCCCCCCTTACCCCCGGTAACCATGTTTGTTTTCTACATCTGTGACTCTATTTCTGTTTTGTAAATAAGTTCATTTATATCCCTTTTTTTTAGATTCCACATATAATGATATTTGTCTTTCTCTAACTTACTTCACTCAGTATGACAATCTCTAGGTCCATCCATGTTGCTGCAAATTCTGTCTATTTTTCTACACTGCATTATATCAATTATTTAAAATTTGTTATAGGTAACTCTTTAAGGCAGATGACCCCCATTTATGTACTGGAAAATATAATTTTTTCCTCAATCTACTTTCCCATTATTTGTGGGAGTAATTGGGCTCCTCCTCACTCACACAAAGTTGAAAAGCCTCAAAGCAAATGAGAATATGAACTACAAGAGAAAGAAACGTAATAAGCAAATCTACTTTCCTGAGTTGTGTATTAAATGTACTAAAAGAGTAGAGGCAAATTTCTCCTCAAAATATTTAATCCTGATGGAACATTTTTAACGTAGAATATGCCAAGTAACATATGAGGTTTTCTGGGGATTTGGGGAGCTAGAAAAAAATGGTATACATTTCATACTTTCTGGGAGCTTACAGTTTACTTGTGGTAAGAATACTTATGACACAATATTTGGACAAGTAGACAAGAAAATAAGAGGTAATGCAAGGTCATATTTGATTGAGGCAAATAAGTGGACAAAACCATTACAATTCTAAGTCCAGAGAGGAGAAAGGAGTTTTATTACAAAAATCAGAGCCTTGATCCTATTGCATTATTATTTTTAAAAACTCTCAAATAATAGTTCAAACTTTCCTATAGGTTAAAAAGGTTTTTTTGTGTGTGTACAAATATTGAAGCTAACAGTTCTTATTGATTAGTATAAACCAAACATCTGTAGTTAATTTAAAAAGAAGGTCAGATTGTCAGCAATAAAAAGTTTGGAATGTTTGCAATTTAATCAAAGGAGAATAATCATAAAATGCGTGCATAAAACGGCAGTCTTTAATAAGCACTCATCCCCATTTAGAGCTGGAGACCTGAATATGTAACTGCCCAGGTGCCTGGTAATCAGGAATGAGTATATGCTCACTGCTGGGATGCCAGATGCAGGAGGCAAGGGAGTCTTAACACAAGGGAGAAAATCGAAAGTGAAATTTAAACTAGTAGCTAAAATCATAGATTAAATTAAATAAATGATAAACAGCAGGGTTTGAGGTAGAGGTTGTCAGTAAGTGTAAACCATTTTAACTTTTTTTTTTTTTTTTTACAATTTTCTGCAATTTTCCACTCTTTCTGCTAAAGCTGTCAAAGAAGATGACCACAATTTTGTAAGAGATGTTCCACAATTTTCTTATGACATTGATCAGCACTTAGTAGCAAATGTTTCCAGCTGCCCCCAAGTGCACTTGAAAATGGATCACAATCATAACAAAATAACCGAAATCTTTCTCAAGAAGCAAAGGCATTTTGGGTGAATGGAAGAATGCGTTGAATGAATACCTTTATTCCAATACTACGGTGGATCCTGTCTTCTCCTGCCATTTTAGATTTTGATAAATAGGATGCTCTCAAATTATATGCTGAAGGGAGTGGACTTGAGCTTTGAGAAACTCCTAGCTAGAGGTTCCAGAACAGCTGTCAGTGAATCTGCACAGATCGTGCATCTCCTCCTTGAGCAGCGCTGGGTACCGCAGCCTGACTTGGGAGGGTCCAGTGAAACCATCGGCACTCCCCCGGCAGGAGATGCTCCTGGGTTCACAGTTCCAGGCTATTTGCTTATAAAATTACTTGGGAAGGGATCACAGATAAGATATTTTTTTTTTGTTTATAAATTTCTTTGAAGAGTCTGTAATCCACTATATGAAAAAATGATTTTTTAAAGTAGAATAAGTCACTCTATTTCCTATCTTGAAAACCCTTAAAGGAGTGAATTACCTACAAGATCAAATTCACAGTGCCTACCACAAATTTAAACAAGATGTGGTATATATACACAATGGAATTTTAAAAAGAATGAAATAATGCATTTTCAGTAACGTGGATGGACCAGAGATTATCAAACTAAGTGAAGCAAGTCAGACAAAGACAAATATCATATGATATTGATTATAAGCGGAGTCTAAAAAAATGATACAAATGAACTTATTTACAAACATAAATAGACTCACAGACATAGAAAAGAAACATGATTACCAAAGGGGAAGTGGAGGAGGGATAAATTAGGAGTTTGGGATTAAAATATACACACTGCTATATATAAGATACATAACCAACAAGGACCTACTGTATAGCACAGGAAACTATACTCAGTATCTTATAATAACCTATAGCAGAAAAGAATCTGAAAAAAGTATATATATATAGCTGAAGCACTTTGCTGTACACCTGAAACTAACACATTATAAATTAACTGTATTTCAATAAAAATTTTTAAAAAACAAAATACATGTTGCCTTACAACTAATGATCCCCCTACTGCAAACGCTACCACTTCCTCTCTGGCATGAGCTTGCCATGGCTACTCACAATTCCATAAACATCCCGTGCATTTTTATATCTTTGTACACTTGTTTATTTTTCCTTCTGCTTAAAATGTCCTCATTTCTTTGATAGACTCTTAAAAAATTAGAAATTGAAAACATCTTCAATCATTCCACTCTATCCCTTGCCCCTTCAAGGAACTGCCCCTTCCTTTCTCTGGGTTTTCCCACAGTACCCGGGACATAGTCCCTTCCATAATCCGCTGTTGCAACACTGTTTTAATTTGAGCTCCTCAAGGATGGAACTGTGCTTGAATCAAGCATAGTGGCGGCCACATAGTAGAAAGTCATTACATATTTATAGAAAGAAAAAAACAAACAAAAAAAAGGATAATGGAAGGGTGGGAAAGAGAGAAAGAAGAGGTAGAGAACTGAGGAAAGAAGGGAAGAAAGAAGAGAGGGAGTGGTGGGGCAGAGAGGTGAAGAAAAAGAATAAAAAGTAGAGGATGGAGGCATTGAATAATTAGAAAATAAGTCTCCAACCAGCTGAGTAAAATAAACATGTCACTACTCATCAAAAATGAAAAATCAAAATTCAAAATGTGTTAACTTATGATACACAGAACTAAGAAAGTAGTTAGCAAATCCCTATAAGAAATATCAGGGTAGGTGACGCCTAGCCAATAGATATGATTGATTTTATAAAATTTTATTCCAAATTGTCCTGTACTTGAAGAGACTAATTAGTTAAGCTTTTATCAACATTGGTCTACTTTTATTAGAATAAAAAAAGAAAATCAGTCAGCTATCATCATGTAGGGGTAAAGAGAAAAGGTCAATTTATCTGACCCTGAAATAAACATTTTTTGAGAAACATCCTAACAACTTGTATCTCTGACGATCATGTAAGGACTAATGACATTTATTCTAAGCTAGCTATTTTTTAGAACTTACTGGCAAGAGTAGAGTGATGATGATGGAAATAATAGGGTATGGAAAAGAGAGGGAGAAGAGAAAAAAAACCAAAGATACTTTACCCTAATAGATCCACTTCTATTCCTTAAGTCTATTTAAAATACTTTATATAACAAACATGTATTGGCCCATCAGGAATGAAAAATATGTCAAGTGGAACACCAATTTGAAGAGATGCAAAAAATTTGGGGTGGTGTGGTAGATCCCAAAGTTCTCTTGTATTTCAGTAGGTTTTATTATAATTGTCTTGATGAGGAGTTTATTGTGTCACATTAATGGAGGAAATCTATTACCATCTATCAATACAGATGGTTACTTATAGATTAGTTTTGTTAAATTGGCTGTACTTTTTATCTCTTTCTAACCTGCAGCCCCCTTCTCAGTATTTACCTAATATATCAAGGAGACATACTGCATAATCTTGATTTTTCCAGACTGTGAACTTCTTTTTTTTTTTAATATATAAATTTATTTATTTATTTATTTTTGGCTGTGTTGGGTCTTCGTTTCTGTGCGAGGGCTTTCTCCAGTTGTGGCAAGCGGGGGCCCCTCTTCATCGCGGCGTGCGGGCCTCCCACTATCGCGGCCTCTGTTGTTGCGGAGCACAGGCTCCAGACGCGCAGGCTCAGTAGTTGTGGCTCACGGGCCCAGTTGCTCCGCGGCATGTGGGATCTTCCCACACCAGGGCTCGAACCCGTGTCCCCTGCACCGGCAGGCAGATTCTCAACCACTGCGCCACCAGGGAAGCCCTGTGCACTTCTTTATTTAACTTTCTGTCTGTGATGAATAGCGTACCTTAGTCCACCCCCTGTAATGGGTCTAGTCGTGTTTGCCCACTACACCGAAGTGCGATGACATTTGGCTCAACTGAGATCGGACTTAAGAGGGGAAAAAAGTGAGAGGAGTGATGTGCCTATTTTCTTTCCATTGTTCGTCTCTTTCTTCAGTCTTTCAGTAGATTGGGTTGAGAACAGGAAAGACAGAGCCAGCTGGATAAAAGATAGAAGAGAAGCTTGACAGGCACTCTGAATTATACGAGGGGAGGGAATTACTTCGAAAACACCTTGCTGCAATTTTCTGCCTGGCAAACATGAACTTCTGTTTAGAAGCACAGTTAGGGAATCACAGTTTCTTCCCAACATTTTCAAACAGTTGCCTTCTTCTTTAAAGGCACCAGTAGTTAACGACTGGTTCTGGAAACTGTAATCGCTTATGGCTGTCATTGGAATCACTGTTAGTGGAGCACTGGTGGAAGGTTCCAGACAGTTTCCAGAGACCAAACAAAGCATTAGCTTCAGTATTTTTTATAAAGCTTTTGTGGATGTCTCTAAATTCAGTTGTCTATTATTTGTGACACAGGTTCCGAACATTTCTATCAAATTATACTGTGAAAAAACTCGTTCAACACTGGCAAGGTCTCCTTGGGAATTCATTATTTTAACAACAAACTCATTTTGAAAGTTATGATCTGAAGTGAACTTGCAGACTCTTCCATTAGAGTCCAGTTACAAGCAGTGTGTACTTGAAATTGTTTTAATTTCATTCCTTCCTGCATTTACAGTTAAAAAATCTACTCATTCAATCCCGATGACAGTTTCTCTGTTCTTTTCCCATCTTAAACAAAAATATGGCTTAGTAGACCTTAGTCCTCCGATTGACTGCATTTCCAGAATTTCTGATTTGCCTGTACCCACTCACTGTCCCATTAACTTAAAGCAAAGCAAACAAACAAATAATGATTTTAACATGAAAACAGTTCTGTATATTGGAGAAGGCTTGTGCAATCTTTAATATAAAAGAATAGAAAAACATACGATCCAAGGCCAATCAACACGTGGCTGTGAGAAAGCTCCAACTTTATTATTCATGGCAGTGAGGGGAGAGGGGAAGTTAGGCTGAATAGTTTATATCATCATAATCCAAGCTTCTCATTTTGTCATTAGTCCCAACTGCCTCCTCACCATTCTTATTTATGGGCAACTAACAAATAGAAAAATTGGTGGATTTGAATTCCATCTTTTTCATTTCCATATCCTCTCCTTCACGATACTAATATCCAGCGAAATGGTCCTAAGGAGCACAGAGGTAGTGTAGGTGAGGGAGTGTTATCAAACCACAGGACTAGATAACTAGACCCTGAATAAATGGGCTTTCTGGCCTCCCATGGAGATCTTGAAACCCCCTGGAGTTGAATTTAATGGGTTGATTGCACATTTCTTCTTGCCAGTAGTACAGTTAAAGACATGAAGAAGAAAATTTCTTTTGGATACAGCATTAGCAGAAAGAGGGGACCTCATGGTATGGTGGGCTGCTCAGGGGGAAACATTGCTTCTTGTTAAGAAGTGCCTGACTTATTAGGGACTCGAAATGAGTGATGAATAAATTAATGACAGAGGCAGTGAGCGGGAATAAGAATTGTATTCGTTCTTTGCACAGCCTCTTACTAGCTATGAACATGAGCATGCCATTTCGCTTTTTTGAAAATCAGTTTTCTCATCTAAGAAGTGGTAACAGAAATAGGAGTTCTGGCTGTTTGAGTTATTCTGAGCTTCACATGACAGAATGAATGTGAAAGCACTTTTTAACTTAAGCTATTACTATTAGAACTTGAAAAATGATGTACCATTTTCCTCAAGACCTGCTTACATGATTCATACGTACAGTCCTCCCTTCATGATCCTTTCATTTATCTTGAGCCCACCAGCCAAGCTGGATTGGTTTGGTCCTTAATGGACCCATATTAAAGCTCTAGTAAAGCCACTGGAACATCCTCACCTGCTCCTAATTTGCATATAGGTCTGTTAGACTTTGTTTGATGCACCAATTTCTCAGAATGTTGGTGCACCTGTCTCATCTCCCTCTGCTCTGTTCTTTAAAGGCTCCACATTAAAGGGGGCTCTAAACTCTTGGCAAATCTTTGACAAATAGCTTTTGGGTCCTGCCCTGGAGCTGGTCTATCTGTGGATCTTCCCTCAATCCTTGCCCTCAACTCTGATTCAAGTCTCAGACTTCTTTTCATCATATAATCTTGGACCAGCCCCTACATACTGCATTAGTGCCCACACATAGGCACTCCTGACCCTGGGTCTCAGCATCTGCTAATCCTATTACAGTAGAGAATATCAAACCACAGAATCCATTCCCCCTTGGATCTGAGGTGGCTGACTTGGAAAGCCCTGGACTTCTGTTTCTTTTTAAAAATACATATCTACAAAATCAAAACTTTAAAATATATAATTAGATTTTTTTGTATATTTTTTGTGTATACTATACTTCCCCGTCCTCTAATATTTTTATTTATGTCTTTACCCGTCCAGTGTTTCTCTTCAAATAGAAGCAAATAAAAAGCTACCCACGCATATTATTTCTCCCACATTCTTACATGAAAGTCACATACTACACATTTATCTTCCCCAAGAGTTTTTACTCAATAATATATACCTATTAGTGTATAACAGTATATAGATATCTTCTAAAATATTTTTCAACTGCTTGATCTGCAGTTTCTGGAAAGCATAAGTTAAAATCTCAGAATACCTTTTGATCCATTTATTTTCCCCTGGGATTCTGTCAGGTGTTGCCTTTTATATCATGACTATATTTTTCTGGCCCAAATGTTTCTGATCAATTGTTTTCTTGATGGAGTATCACCTTTATCTGTATATAACTTCCTCTTCATTCCTTATGATTTTTTTCCCCTTAGTTCTATTTGATTGGCTATTTAATTACCTACCATAGCTGCTGCTTCTTTCCATGTTTGGCTTTCATATAAATGTCCACTTACCTTTATATGGACCCCAAGGAATCAGGGCAAACATCAGCCCTGGTGCTAGAACAGGGTCCTGAGTATCATCTCTGTGTCCAGAAGTTGAGGAGCTCCCCAACGAGAGAACAGGGTGGCCAGAGTAGTGGGGTTATGTTATTTTCCTTTTTCACATCTGCTTTTAAATAATGTATGTATCGTTTGGTTGGAAGTCTTTCTCTTATGGTATTATGCTTCTCAGATATTTAGATATTTAGTCCCTTAAACTCATATTCCCTTGGAAGAATTGGCTAATGTGTTGATGGGGGAAGGGTAACTGAGACGAGGTGAAAATCCGGGTCCTAGCGTTTGCCCTTTCTGTCTATGTGGAGATTGTGGTGGAATTTGCTTTAGGGTAGAGTTTATGACATTCTATATCGTTCTAACACTTCCCCATCACACTTTCCCTCCTACCAGCCAATCTTATCTTTCGGGGAACCTCTTAATATCTCAACTGTAGGTCCTGCTCTTTTCGAAAAACGACCCTGGGTGGATTCACCCACATGCGGTAGATAAGGAAGAATCCATCGTGCCCACCCTATTCACACAATGTAGAATTTCATAGTCCCCTCATTAGCCAGCATGTCCTTCATGCTATTCTGCTAACTCTAGTCAGCACTGAACTGCTCCTGATGCTTTTCTGACACCAGGTAGAGCTGGAACAAGAAATGATCCAACCAGGGCATAATCAGAAGAGCTGCCAAGGGGATCTATCCATTCCTTTCTACCCAGACTATTATTTTCTGAACTTATATTAGGACCCAATCACCACCTAACTGGTCAGAATATTTAAATATTAGGTTCTGGGATAAACCAAATGTTCTCTTGCTTCTGTGACATCTGCAGGGTGGTTTTGAGGGGTGGGAATCAGTAGCTATTAGTTCACTATCTTATCATGAATTAGACCTTTCATCATCCCCCACACCCAGGAAATGCATATTGCACAATTTACAATTAATTTCAGAGTATCTATCCTGGGATCATTGTAGAACGTATATATATTTTTAAATTCTCTAAGCCTTTATTGCATCTCTATTTTATAAAGAATGCAAATACATGGGCTTCTTGAAAATTGAGATATATGATTGATTATTGTATTTTTCCAAATATCTGCCAAAGCTCTTTAAGCATAATAAGTACACCATAAAAGTTATCTTATTTAAGGGACATCTTCAACATAACTGAAATTCAGAAAGAAAACTTTCACAGGAGGACAAAATGTATGGAAATTCATGCCATCTCACATATGTCACCTAGGTTTTTTTGCCTATAAGAAAGATATTCTCTGGGCTTCCCTGGTGGCGCAGTGGTTGAGAATCTGCCTGCCAATGCAGGGGACACGGGTTCGAGCCCTGGTCTGGGAAGATCCCACATGCCGCGGAGCAACTGGGCCCGTGAGCCACAACTACTGAGCCTGAGCGTCTGGAGCCTCTGCTCCGCAACAAGAGAGGCCGCGATGGTGAGAGGCCCACGCACCGCGATGAAGAGTGGCCCCCGCTTGCCGCAACTAGAGAAAGCCCTCGCACAGAAACGAAGACCCAAAACAGCCAAAAATAAAAATAATAAATAAAAAAAAAAGGAAAGATATTCTCTATCATGAGGTTTCTGAATGAAATGTTTCCATGGCTATTATAGCTTGAATTATCTCCATTTTATTAGTTTTAAAAGCCCAGTGTGGAAATCTAGTGTAAACTTCCTTCACTGCAATGTTGGAGAGCTATACTCTATGATTCCTTTACGATCTAAAACAACCTCACCACATACTGAGCCCAGAAAATGCAGTCATAAACTCAGTTTTTGGAGAAGAGGTAATATTATCTAGGGTTTAGGGTTTTAAGACAGTTATTCTGTAGTCACAATTTTGCTTTAAGAAAACCCGTAGGGGAATTTCAAGATGTCAACCCAAGATAATGGACTAAAAACGGGATGTGAGAGAAAAAGTAGAGTCTAGGATAATTCAAAGATTTGGGCCATTTGTAAAATTAAATTAAAATTAATGATCACCCACATGCCTGGTGGAAAACTTCCAGATTTTATACTATACTGTATCAAATCAACTGTATGTATTTTTGTTGCTAGGATCTAGGTAGCTAAATACAACTAGAGACAGTTATACAAGATAAATGGCTCCCATCATAAATGCACAATTATTGACTCTGAAAACTGCTTATTATATTTCTTTAGTTAAATCAGTTTTACGCTTCTGGCTATGACAATTAGAGCTAAGCAGGTATCTAACCCCAGTTTGGGTCTTAGCTGTCGTGTAATCAGGATATGCTAAAGTCACTTTCGTAGTCTATTTTTACTTTAATTATGGCTTTTTACAGCTTAATTAAGATTTAACTTTATTTTTTATTACTCTTTAACATGCTTTACGCCATATTTCTATTAACGTGGGTCAGTCGTATGACTGCGGTGGCTGGCGCAAAATTTACCAACCCTAATTAATATGGCTTAGTTGAACTTTGGTTTATGGCTTAATTTTTATCACTGCTGTCTCCCGTGGGGGTATGGCTGAGCAAGGCGTTGTGAGCTACTGGCATAGTGCGCTTGATACCCGCTCCTTTTAATCTTAGTGATTTAGAGGGCATTCTCAGCAGAGTGCAGAAACTTGCATGTGTAATTCTATTAAAAATTAATAGAAAGACTGGGACCAAATCTGTGTGTTTATGGGGCTAGTAAGCCCATCTAGGCATTTTCAGTGCCTTGCTTTAGAGGTTGTTTAAGCTACATCAACTTGCTGTGTACAGGTGGTATTTATATGGCTGTGTTGTGCGGTTTGTGTTGGATTTAGTATTAAATTTTTGATAAAATGGCTGATGAATCTAGGGGAGATGTCAGTCTATATGGGTGGTGAATATCTAAGTAGTTTATTGGTATGATGGGGGTGCTTTTGAGGCTAATCTGTTTTGATGGGTGTTTGTTTTAGATGGGAGAAGGGAGAGTGGAATGCTATGTCTATTGTACGTGCATACACATATAATATTGTTATATCCTGTAACCATTAACTGAATTACACATCATGAATTGTTGATGCTGGTAAATAATTTTCAATTGAAGTCCAGCTACAATTTGCTTGACTGTGTTAAGACCTTTTAAGGTCATAGCTGTGTCCAAGTATCCCCTCTAAAAATTAAAAAATACCAAATGCATGAAATCACAGTTATGTGTGAGCCTGGGCTGATTAGTTATTAGTCCATCGAGATGTCTTATTTAAGGGGAAAGAGTGGGTGATTTTAGGTGAGATGGCTCTGAAGTAAGAACCAGGTATCTGATAAAGTTCATTGATAGAAGCCCCCACAAGTTATGGGCCCGGAGCAAGAAGAGGGGTACCTGCCAAGCGGGTTGATGGTTTTACGTGACCTGGTGATTAAGCTCGTGGTCTAATGGACAGGATATGCATGTTGACTAGAATTGATTTGACTTAATGTACCATGTACGATTGATAATCTATATGTACTATGTAATACTAATAATAAGATGTACATGCTTATAAGCATGGGGTAGATAGTGTAATGTACAATTATACATAGAATGTAATATGTACGTATAAGATGTATGTACTTATTAATGTGGTAATAGAAGTATGCATGATGTAAATAGTAGCTTGTGATAAAATGGGCTGTTTTGATACTGATATAGCACTTAACACTTCTGTAAATGTTTTATAATTTCAGGGAGTAGTTTAAGTAGAATTTCAGCTTTGGGTGCTGGCAGCGAAGCTTGGGGCTTCTTCCTTGAGTCTTAGGGAGGTGTGTTGTTCTCCTCTTCTGGTTTACAAGACCAGGGTAATATGATATACTACAAAGACTCTTCATTTCAGGAGATTGTTTTCAATGATGCTAGTTACTGGTATTAGTACTAGAATTAAAAGAAAGTATAAAATAGATGTGAGTTGGCCGACAGTGATGAAGGGGTGTTGTACAGGTTGTTCTCCAATCCATGTTAGTGTTAGTAGGTCTGCCACTAGCACTCAAAATATGAATTGGCTAAGGGGTTGGAATGTTATGCTTCATTGTATGGATGTGTGGAGTATTGGGATAAATGCTAGAATTAGGATTGAGAGTAATAGGGCTAAGACTCCTCCTAGTTTGTTGGGGATTGATCGTAGAATTGCATATGCGAATAGAAAATATCACTCTGGTTTAATATGCAGTGGTGTGTTCAGTGGGTTTGCTGAGGTGTAGTTGTCAGGGTCTCCTAGCAAGTCGGGTAAAAATAGGACTAGTATTAGTGAGGCTAGGATTAGTAGTAGAGTGCCTAGGATGTCTTTGATTGTGTGATAAAGGTGGAATGGAATTTTGTCTGTGTCAGATGGGATTCCTGTGGGGTTGTTGGATCCTGTTTCATGGAGAAATAGTAGGTAGACAGCTGCTAGCACTGTGATGATGAAGGGGAGGATAAAATGAAAAGCAAAGAATGGCCTGAGTGTTGCTTTGTCTATGGAAAAGCCACCTCAGATCCATTCGACAAGAGTGGTGCCAATATATGGCATTGCTGAGAGCAGGTTTGTAATAACTGTTGCCCCTCAGAATGACATTTGTCCTCATGGTAGTACATAGCCTATAAATGTAGTAGCTATAACTGCAAGTAGTAGAATAATTCTGATGTTTCATGTTTCTAGAAAGGCACAGGACCCATAATACAGGCCACGTCCTACGTGAATGTAAAGGCAGATAAAGAATACGGAAGCTCCGTTTGCATGTATATATCGAATGATTTACCCGTAGTTAACATCTCGATAGATGTGTGCTACTGATGAGAAAGCAGGTGCTGTGTCTGGTGTGTAATGTATTGCTAGGAATAAGCCTGTTAGGATTTGCAGGATCAGGCAAATTCCTAGTAGAGAGCCAAAATTTCATCATGATGAAATTTTTTTAAATTAATTAATTAATTAATTTATTTTTGACTGTGCTGGGTCTTCATTGCTGTGCGCGGGCTTTCTCTAGTTGTGACGAGTGGGGCCTATTCTTCATTGTGGTGCGTGGGCTTCTCATTGTGGTGGCTTCTCTTGTTGCAGAGCACAGGCTCTAGGTGCACGGGCTTCAGTAGTTGTGGCACACAGGCTCAGTAGTTGTGGCCCACGGGCTTAGTTGCTCCCATGGCATGTGGGATCTTCCCGGACCAGGGATCGAACCCGTGTCCCCTGCATTGGCAGGCATATTCTTAACCACTTGCACCATCAGGGAAGGCCCATGATGAAATGTTTGATGGGGTTGGGAGGTCAATAAATGCATTGTTATTAGTGGGTGTGTTTTGGGGATGTTGGTCATTGGTGTTCTTATAGTTGAATGACAACGATGATTTTTCATGTCATTGGTCATGGCTTAGATCCATGTGAGAATGATGATGACATATTTTGTATTTATTTTAAGTGTTATTTTTGTGATCAGTTTTGCGGGGGTTTCTTCAAAACCTTCACCTATTTATGGGGGCTCTGGGTTGATTGTGAGTGGTGGTGTTGGGTGTGGGATCGTGTTGAACTTTGGTGGTTCTTTTTTTTTTTAAGAGTAGATATGCTTTTTTTTTTTAATTGCTATTTTTTAATATATTTATTTATTTATTTTTGGCTGTGTTGGGTCTTTGTTTCTGTGCAAGGGCTTTCTCTAGTTGGGGCAAGCGGGGGCCACTCTTCATCACGGTGCGCGGGCCTCTCACCGTCGCGGCCTCTCGTTGTGGAGCACAAGCTCCAGACGCACAGGCTCAGTAGTTGTGGCTCACGGGCTTAGCCGCTCCGCAGCATGGGGGATCCTCCCAGACCAGGGCTCGAACCCGTGTCCCCTGCATTGGCAGGCAGATTCTCAACCACTGCGTGGTGGTTCATTTTTAGGTCTGATAGTGTTTTTGATTCATTTAGGGGGGGATATTAGTTGTGTTTGGCTATATGACGGCTATGGCCACTGAGCAATATCCTGAGGTTTGGGTTTCTAATAAGACTGTCTTGGGGGCATTTCTTTCAGGGTTGATAATAGAGTTTTTGATGGTATTATATGTTTTAAAGGATGAGGAGGTGGAAGTTGTGTTTAAGTTCAATGGGTTGGGAGATGAGTTATTTATGATACTGGTGACTGGATTTTTAGTGAGGAAGCTATGGGGATTGTGGAGTTATATAGTTATGGTACCTGGCTGGTGATTGTTACTGGCTGGTCGTTGCTTATTGGTGTTGTGGTTATTATGGAGATTACTCATGATAATTAAATAAAAGCATGCTAAGGGTGAGAGTGATAAGGAATGATAGGAAGTATAGTTTGATAAGGCCTTTTTGGCTTGAGATTAGTATGGAGAACTTAGTTGAATAAGGGATATGGTTTTTGGTAAAATGTTTTCTAGTCAGATTAAGCCCAAAAGAGAGGATGCTGATTTTTGGCTTATTGATAGGTTTAGGTAAGTAGGTAGACGATGCATGATGGTGGGGAAATATCCTAAGAGACTAGAGAATTTAAGGGTATTTGAGGGGTGGATAAATTTTAAGTTTTGTGTGTTAAGGTTAATTTTGAGTGCCAATGCGAAGCCTAGGATGGTTACTGCAGGGCAGTTAGTTCTAGATGTAAGGGTATGGTTATTAGGGGGACGGTGGTTGGGGGGATGTTGTGGGAGATAATGAATCCAGCAGACACTTCCAATTAGTAGGCGTTTGATGGAGTTAATTAAGAGGGGGTTGTTTTCACTGATAGAGGTTAGGGGGGAGAAGCCAGGTTGTCCTAATAGAGCGAAGAAGATAATGTGGGTACTACAGACAGCTGTGAGGGAGGCGGCAATTAGACTTATTAACAGGGCTCAGGCATTGGTATAAGACGTGTTAGCAGCTCCAATGATCAAGTCTTTAGAATAGAAGCCGGTGAGGAAAGGCATTCCTGTCAATGCTAAACACCTGATAATAAGGGCTGTTGTGGTGAAAGGTAAAGCCTTGAAAAGGCCCCCTGTGTTTCGAGTATCTGGTTCATCATTCAGGCTGTGACTAATGGATCCGGAGCATAAGAATGTCATGGTCTTAAAAACAGCATGTGTGCAGAGATGTAAGAATGCTACATAGGGTTGGTTGATTCCAATTGTTACCATTATTCGGCCTAATTGGCTTGAAGTGGAGAAAGTGATAATTTTTTTAATGTCATTTTGGGTGAGAGTGCATATAGCTGTGAATAGGGTGGTGAGGGCTCCTAAGCACAGCGCTATTGCTGGAATAAGTTTGTTGTTTTCTGTTAAAGGGTAAAATCGAATAAGTAGGAAGACTCCTGCCGCAACTATTGTGCTTGAGTGGAGCAGGGCTGATACAGGGGTGGGGCCTTCTATTGCTGAAGGGGGAGTCAAGGGTGGAGCCCAAATTGGGCTGATTTTCCGGCTGCGGCTATAAGTCCTATAAGCGGGAGGTTTGAGGGATTTAGGTTGAGTATAAAAATTTGTTGCAGGTCTCATGTGTCTGAGTTAAACAGGAATCATGCTATTGATATAATGAACCCGATATCCCCAATGAGTTTATATAGGATTGCTTGGAGAGCAGCTGTGTTTGCGTCTGCTCGCCCATATCACCACCCAATAAGCAGGAAGGATATAATTCCAACCCCCTCCCATCCAATAAATAGTTGGAAGAGGTTATTGGCAGTAACAAGGATTAGCATGGTGATGAGGAAGAGGAGTAGGAACTTGAAGAACCGATTAATGGAAGGGTCTAATTGTATCTACCATATTGAGAACTCCATAATGGACCACGTAACAAATAATGCTACTGGTACGAATATTATTGAGAAGTAATCTATTTTGACGCTGTGTTAATTTAAGGGTTTGGAGAGTGATTCAATGTCAGTTTGAAATAACTATTTCTTGGCCTGTGTGGAGGAATATTATTGTTGGCTGGTAGGTAATAAAAGCATATGAGATGGTATTTTTTACAAATGATGGATATTTGTCACTTTTGTAGAAATCTGTGTCAGTTATTATAATTGGGATGATTAGTATAAGTAGTGTGACCAGAGCAAAAGAGGAAAATAGGTTTATTACTTTTACTTGGAGTTGCACCAATTTTTTGGCTCCTAAGACCAATGGATAACTACTATCCTTTAAAAGCCTGAAAAAGCCATACTGTTAGGCATGGGGGCATGAATTAGCAGTTCTTGCAATACTTTCTCGGTAAATAAGAAGTCTCAGGCTTCTGTTACTAGATTCACAATCTACTGTGTTTTTTAAACTATATTTACAATACAGGGGGCCTAGGATGATTTTGGGATTTAGTGACAAGAGTAGGAGGGGTGGAATGGAGAGGGCTATAAGGGCTTTTTCTCATGTAAAAAAGGGTGTAATATTATTAATATGGTGTGTGTATTTACCACGTTGTGTCATAATTAGTATACATATAGAATACAGGGCTGTAATTACAATGTTAGTTCCTATTAAGATAATGATAAAATTTGATCATGAGAAGATTGATATAACTACGAATAGTTCTCCAATTAGAGTAATAGTTGGGGGTAGGGCTAAGTTTGTCGGGCTTGCCAGTTGTCATCAAGTGGCTATTAGTGGGAGGAGGGTTTGTAGGCCTCAGGCTAAGATTATAGTTTGGCTGTGGACTCGCTCACAGTTTGAGTTTGCTAGGCAGAATAATATAGATGAGGCTGTGGGTGATTATTAAAGCGGTGGCTCTTATGTAACTTCAAGGAGTCTGTCTGGATGAGAATAGCTGCAATAACAAGTGCTATGTGGCTGACAGAAGAATATGCGATAAGTGATTTTAGGGCTGTTAGGCGTAGAGAGATTGAACTGGTTATGCTTATCCCTTATAAACAGAGCATAAGAAAAGGGTATGCTATGAATTCTGTCAGGGGTTTGAGTACTGCTGTAATTTGTAGCATGCAGTAGCCCCTGAGTTTTGGTAATACGGCTGCAAGGACTATAGAGCCTGCGATGGGGGCTTCTACGTGTGCTTTGGGTAGTCAAAGGTGGAGGCCATAGAGGGGTATTTTTTACCATAAAGGCTATTATGCAGGCTAGTCATATAAAGACGTTGGATCAGGAATTGGGTAATGCTTGGGTTCAGTATCGGACTCCTAGGAAATTCAGAGAGCCTGTGGTGTTTTGCCTATATACTAATGCCACTAGCAGCGGGAGTGATCCGATTAGTGTATAGAACAGAAATTAGTGCCCTGCATTGAGGCGTTCTGTTTGGTTACCTCATTGAGTAATGTTGATGGGTGTAGGAACTAGTGTGGCCTCGAATATAATGTAAAATAGAATTAGTTCTGTGGTGGTAAATGTTATGATTAAAAATATTTGTAATATGATTAGTATAGTGATGTATAGTTTTTTTTTCGGGTCAGCGATTCTTTGAGCAGTTGAGACTGACTGGCTATTAATATCAGAGGTAGGAGTCATATTGTCAAGATCAGTAGTGGTGCAGATAGGGAGTCGGAAAAGAATATTAATGAGAAATTAAGGCTATTATTAAACTGGTTAAGAAGAAGGCTTGTGAGGCTAGTTAGCAAGCTATGGGTTGTAGCATTAATTCAAATTATTTTTTGATAATCAAGTCGGGTATTAGTATAATCGTAGGGATAATAAATTTTAGCATTGGAGGAAGTTAAGGTTTTGTACGTAGTCGGTACCTATAATTTCTTCTTCCAACAGGACTGCCATCATCTCTTGCCAGGACTATGGCCTCCTAACTGGTCTTCCCAATTCTACTCTTGCTTCTCTCACGTGAACTCTTCGTGTACAGCTACGGTGAGCTTTATTTTTTTAACTTTTTATTAAAGTATACCATACATGCACAAAAGTTCACATATTATGTGTGCCATTTCATAAATTTTCATAAACCAAAAACACCCACATCGTCATTACCAAGTCAAGAAAGAGAACATTCCTGGCCCACAGAAGCTTGCCCTGTTCTCTCTTCCAGTCACCAGCCAGCCGCCGCCAAGAGCAAATACTTTTGTGACATCCACCAGCATATATAGTTTTGTCTGTTTGTGCTTTATATAAATGGATTCTTGGAGAAGCATTCTTTGTTCCCTGGGAATTTTTCCTTTTTTCACTGAGAATTATGGTTGTAAAGTTAATCCATGTTGTTGTGTGTAGTTGTTGTATAGCCTATTATTGTGTGAATATACTAATATACACATATTAACCTATAAATACCCATTTATGTGGTGGGCATTTGGTTAGTTTCCAATTTAGGTCTATCACACAATTGTGCTGCCATCAACATTTCTGTTGATAACTTTTCATGAACATGTGTATGCCTTGCTATTGCATAAGTACCTAAAAGTGAACTAGATAATGCATTTGTTCAGTTTTACTGTATACTTCCAAATAATTTACCAAACTTTTGTACCAATTTACACTAACAAACAGTATATAAATGAGAGCTACAGTTGCTTCAAGTATTTGTTGGCACCGTATATGGTCAGTCTTTTTTTAAACCTTTTAAAAAATTCTTGAGGATGTGGAGTTGAATCTCATTGTGATTTAAATTTGCATTTCCCTGAAAACTAATGAAGTTGAGCACATTTTCATATGGTTATTGGATGCCTGAATATCTTATTTTGTGAACTTCTCATTTTTCTATTGGGTTGACTGGCTTTCCTTATTGATTTGGAGGAGTTCTTTATACATTATGTGTATGCATTCTTTGTCAGAAATATGTATTGCAAATATCTGCTCCCACTCTGCATTGCCTTTTCAATCTCTTAATGGTGACTTTCTAGAAACAAAATTTCTATATTTTAATATAGTCCAGTGTACCATTTTTTAAAAATTTATGGTAAATATTTTATGTTTTTTGAAAGAAATATGGGCCTACTCCAAAATCACATTTTTTCTCTAAATGCTTTGTTGTTTTACCTATTACACTTAGATCTATCTAAGAATTGATTTTTATCTTTGGTGTGAGGAAGGGATCAAGATAAATTTGTTTTACATATGGATATCAAATTATTCAACACCATTTATTGAAAAGACAGACTTTCCGCCACTGCATTGAAATGTTACCTTTTTCGTAAATCGGATCAGCCTATATGTGGGGGTCATTTCTATAGTCAGCTTATCTGTCTTGGATCCAATACTACATTGTCTTAATCACCATGCTTTATAATAAATCTGATTCTTGATATTTGGTACTATTCATATTCCATCTGTTAATCCTTCTTCAGTATTGCAGGACTATTTTTGTACCTTTGCATTCTATATAAATTTTAGAATCGGTTAATCAATTTCTTTAGGAAAAAAAACTGGAATTTTTATGGGGATTGCACTGAATCTATCAAGTAGTTTTTGGAAAAGTAGTATTGAATATTCAACTACAAGAATATGGTATAATCTTTCATTTATTTACTTATACTTTAATTTTTCTCAGCAGTGTTTTGCCATGTTAACTAAAGATGTCTTGCACATCCTTTGCTGGATTTATTCCTAAATATTTAATTTTGTAAACTGAAGTATAGTTGACTTACAATATTATATTAGTTTCAGGTAAACAACATAGTAATTTGGTATTTTTATAGATTATACTGTATAGAAAGTTATTTTAAAATATTGACTATATTTCCTGCACTGTACATTACATCCTTGTAACTTATTTATTTTATACCTAGTAGTTTGTATCTCCTAATCCCCTTCACCTATTTTGCCCCTCTCCCCTCTGGTAATCACAAGTAACCATAGGTTTTTTCTCTGTATCTGTGAGTCTGTTTCTGTTTTGTTACATTTGTTCCTTTGTTTTATTTTTTAGATTCCACATATAAGTGAAAACATACAGTATTTGTCTTTCTCTGCCTGACTTATTTCACTAAGCATAATACCCTCCAGGCCCATCCATGTTGTTGCATATGGCAAAATTTTATTCTTTTTTATGGGTGAGTAATGTTCCAATATATTTATATGTGCCACATCTTTTTTATCCATGCATCTGTTGATGGACAGTTAGGTTGCTTCCATATCTTGGCTATTATAAATAATGCTGCTATGAATATTGGGATGCATATATCTTTTCAAATTAGTGTTTTCATTTTCTTCAGATAAATACCCAGGAGTGGAATTTAAATCATATAGTAGTTCTATTTTTAATTTTTTGAGAAACCTCCATACTGTTTTCCATAGTGGCTGGCCCAATTTACATTTCCACAAACAGTTCATGAGGGTTCCCTTTTCTTCACAACTGTTGTTATTTCTTGGTTTTTCTGATGATTTCTGACAGGTGTAAGATGACATCTCATTGTGGTCCTGACTTGCATTTCCCTGCTGATCAGTGATGTTGAGTTTCTTTTCCTGTGCCTGTTGGCCATCCACATGTCTTCTTTGGAAAAATGCCTATTCAGTTCCTCTGCCCATTTTTAAATCATTTTTTTTAGGGTTGTATGAGTTCTTTATATATTTTGGATATTAACCCCTTACCAGACATATAATTTGGAAATAACCTCTCCCAATCAGTAGGTTGCCTTTTCATTTTGTTGATAGTTTCCTTTGCTGTACAAAAGGTGTTAAGTTTGATTAGGTCTCATTTGTTTATTATTGCTTTTGTTCTCCTTGCCTGAAGAGACAGATCCAAAAAATATATAGCTAAGACCATCATCAAAGAGCATACTGACTAAGTTTTCTTCTAGGAGTTTTATGGTTTTATGGTTTCAGTTCTTTCATTTATGTCTTTAATCCATTTTGAGTTTATTTTTGTATATAGTGTGAGAAAATTTTCTAGTTTCAGTCTTTTACATGCAGCGGTCCAGTTTTCCCAACACTGCTTATTGAAGAGACTGTCCTTTCCCCATTATATATATTCTTGCCTCCTTTGCCATAGATTAATTGACCATATATGCATGGGTTTATTTCTGGGCTCTCCGTTCTGCTTCATTGATCCATATGTCTGTTTTTGTGCCAGTACCATACTGTAGCATTGTAGTATAGTTTGAAATCAGGGAGTGTGATAGCTCCGGCTTTGTTCTTCTTTCTCAAGAAGATGTTTTGGCTGTTTGGGGTCTTTTGTGGTTCCACATGTAGTATAGGATTATTTATTCTAGTTCTGTGAAAAATGTCATGGGTATTTTGATAAGGATTGCATTAAATCTATTGATTGCTTTGGGTTGTATGGACATTTTAACAACATTAATTCCTCCAATCCATAAACACAGATAACTTTGCATTTAATGGTATCAGCTTCAGTTTTCTTCATCAGTGTCTTATAGTTTTCAGAATACAGGTTTTCACCTCCTTGGTTAAAGTTATTCCCAGGTATTTTATTTTATATTTTTGGATTTGATTGTAAATGAGATTGTTTAACTAGTATTGGAAGTCCTAGTCACAACAGTCAGACAAGAAAAATAAATACAAGGCATCCAAATTGGAAGGGAAGATGTAAAACTGTCACTATTTGCAAATAACATGATTCGTTATAGAGAAAACCTTAAAGACTTCACCTGAAGGCTATTAGAACTAATACATAAATTCAATAAATTTGCAGGGTACAATATTAATATACAGAAATTTGTTGCATTTCTGTACACTAATAATTAACTCAGAGAAATCAAGAAGTAGTTGATTTTTTAATGTTGTCATTCCTGGTTTCTTTTTATAGTTTCCTTTTCTTTGTGGCTGGCATATAGAAATACAATTGATTTTTTATATTGACTTATATCCTGTAACCTTGATAAATTCATTTGTTCTAATATTGTGTCTGTATATTCTTTTGAATTTCTCAAGTACTCTGTCATCTGTGAATAGTTACATATGCATTTCTTCCTTTCCAAAATAATACCTGTTGTTTTATTTTTTTGTCTTATTGCACTATGATCTTCAGTATAATGTTAAGTAGAAGTGGTGGTAGTGGGTATTCTTGTCTCATTCCTGACCTCAGGAAAAAATTTTTTATGTTCACCACTGATTATGTTGCTCATTGAAGATTTTTATGGATAGTTTTATTAAATTAAGGATATTTTTCTATTGCAAGTTTATTAAAAGTTTTGTCATGAATGGGTGGTAAATTTTGTCAAATGTGTTTTCTGAATCATGCAAGATACTCAGTTTTTTTCCTTATTGTGTAAATTTGATTAACATACATTGCTTGGTTTTTATAATCTTTAGTGACCTTTACATACTTTAAGTAAACCCCACTTGGTCATGATATATTATCCTTTTAATACTGCTAGGACTTCCCTGGTGGTCCAGTGGTTAAGACTCCGTGCTTCCACTGCAGGGGGCATGGGTTTGATCCCTGGTTGGGGAAGTTTCGCATGCTGTGCAGTGTGGCCTAACAAAAAAACAAAAAATATTGCTAGATTCCGTTGGTAATAATTAAAGGCTTTTATGAGATAGAGTGGTCAGTAATTTGCCTTTATTAAGATATCTTTTCTAAATTCTTGAATTACAGTTATGCTGGTCTCATAAGATAATAAAAATTGTTCATTTTTTTCTGTTCAGTGGAAGAGTTTGTGACATTGCTATTGTGCGATATTCTGTGATATTACTTTCTAATATATGTGGAAGAATTCATCAGGAAAGCCACTTGGGCCTGGAGTTTTCTTTATGGGAAGTATTTTTAAACGATATATTCAAGTCTTTAATAGAACTATTCAGATTTCCTACTTCTTTTTGTCACCTATGGTAACTTGAAATTTTCAAGAAATTTATCAATTTTGTTTAAACTATTAAATAATCAACGTGAAGTATTTGTAACACTTAGAATTGTGGGATATAGATGAGGGAGTTTTTAAAAATAAAACTATGATTATGTTATTTCTCTGCTTAAATATTTCAGTGATATTTCTGGCTCTTAGTTAAAGATCACACTGTTATCTTGTCCGAAAGGCTGTGCTTAATACCGCCCTAATTCCTTTGTTGGTCTTTTCTGGTGCTACTCTCTTGCCTCTGCTCACGGATTTCTACTCAAAATGAGCATTTGTCAGTTTTTTAAACATTACATTCTTCATCTTTTCATGTTGTCCTGGAACACGCTTTTTTTCCTACCAGCATGTTTTTTCTTATGCCACTCCCTTTACGTAGTCAACACTCATAGTTATCTTTCAGGGTTCATCTCAAGCGTCATTTTCTCAAATATATATTCTTAACACTCATGTAGTTCCCTCTCCCTCCCAGTGAATCAGAAAATCTGGTGATGGTTTCTAGAATTTGCACTTTTAAGAGTTCCTCAGGTACTTCTTCTGTATTCTGAAGTTTGAGGGTCTCTGGTTTAGTAGTACTTGGATCGGGAAAAGCATATCCACATAAAAGTGTCTGGTTACTAATATTGGACATGGAGCAAAATGAGGTACCATTTGGAGGGTAAAGAAACATCTCATACGTGCTTTCTGGGCTTTCTGTTCATCCTTTGAGTGATTCCTTTTATCTTTTGCTAATGAACACTGGGTCATAAGGAGCCTAATATGAGGGACAGCAACATGTACAACCCGTGTAGGGTCTCTGAGAGGTATATAATGTGCCGGAAAGGACACGACCTTTAGATTAACGGGAAAAACTCAGCACTAGTAAGCCCTACTCTGCCAGTCTTACAGGGTCATTGTTAGAATCAAATGAAAGAAAACGTGAACAAGCTTTGTAAACTACCAATGGGAAGGTCAACCACAGATGAATAAACAATAAAAATCTAACTTCTCTTGAAGCCATTAGAGAGCTGAGATTGTAGAACAGTCAAATTGCCTGTAATCTAAGGAAAGACAGACACCTTCAAGGAGGCCAAATGAGGACCAGCCTCAGAAACAGAGAAATCAGCTGAATTTATAGGCTCTTCTCCATGGTCCCAATAAGGTACTAATAACAAAGATTGGTGGCAGAGTGAGAGTCAAGGGGTCTCCCTTCAGGTGTGCATCTAGACAGGTGAAGCAGCCTCTATAGGAAAGGCTTGAAGGCCTCACTGGATCCTTCTTACCTACCTGCCTCCCCAGGGGCAAAGCTGCCAACGGGCTCAGTTTAGATCAGCTCACCTCCTGCTGGCTGGGCTCTGTGGCCAGAGGGTGATTAATTTTAATATTGTATCTGTGATATAATAAAGTATATTTGATCTTTGTCCCTGGTCTCTGGCACAGAGCTACAAAAATCATTGTAATCTCCTGTGTGCTCTTTCTTTGTTTACATAGCGAGAAGGTGGCCAGAAAGAGAGCTCTTAATAGTAATCAAATCAGCTGGCACATTTATCTCTGACTTTCCAGCCTCTAGAACTGTGAGAAGATATTGGTTTTTCTTTCAGCCATTCAGTCTATGTTTTTTGTTAGAGCAGTCCTAGGAGACTAGGAGACCTGGGGACCGCACTTGCATCTGGTGTCTGAAGTAGGAACAGTCTTGTGAAGGACTATGCCCTCAATTTGTGGAGTCTTCGTTTTTTCTGGGTAGTGTCAGAATTTAATTGAATTGTAAGACATTCAGCTGATGTCAGAGAACTGGTGTTAGAATACAGTGTCAAAGGTACAAAATCTTTTCTCTAACATTTCTGAAGTACAAAACAAGACAACCAATGACATTTGTTCTCTGAACTTCTCATCTGCTGAAAACATAAATATCTACAGGCAGACCTCAGAGATATTGTGCTTTCAGTTCCAAACCACCTTAGTAAAGTGAATATCTCAAAATGAGTCACATGAATTTTTGGTTTCTCAGTGCATAGAAAAGTCATGTTTACACTATACTGTAGTCTGTTAAGTGTGCAACATTATGTCTAAAAAATAATGTAAATATCTTAATTTAAAATACTTTACTGCTAAAAAATGCTAACCATTATCTAAGCCTTCAGCAAGTCATAATCTTTTTGTTACTCTTGCATTGAGAGACCAAAACATTTGTGTGACTTGCTTTATTGAGATATTTGCTTTATTGTCATGATGTGGAATTGAACCTGTACTATCTCTGAGATCTGCCTTGTAATATCAAAGGTTACTGATCACAGATGAAAACAACAACAAATATAATAATAATGAAAATGTTTGAAATATTGGGAAAGTACCAAAGTATGACACAGATACAAAGGGAGCAAATGCTGTTGGAAAAAAAAAAATGTAATGTCTGTGAAGCACGGTAAAGTGCAATAAAATGAGGTCTGCCTTTATAACTTTTAAACTGCTTTCAGTCCCGTTGTCTGCATCCTCAGCTATATCCCTAGCACCTAGAACAATACTGACACATAGTAGATGCTCAATAAATACTTGTGGACTCAATGAATGAATGAACCAATAGCCTTCTTTTCAGAAAACTGATGTGTAAGTGCCATCAGAGTTTAAAAAATATTTTTCCTAGAAATTTTTCTAGTATTACATACTTGCTAGTTAGACTTAATCCAGATATAAAATATGGGGTCTTCTCAGTTCATTAAATGTCAGTAGGACTGTCTCAAATCCCCCAATTTCACAGTTTGGTAAAGCTCTAAAATCTTCTTCCTTCTAAAAAATTGTGCTAATTTATATAAACTATATTTCAGATTCCCCTCAATTTCCATCCCACTTTCAATATGCATGCTTTCTGTTGTATCTCATCCTGCCCCTTATGTAAAGCTTATTCCCATTTATCAGTGCACTGCCCCCCCCCCATACCAAGCATTTTGTAAACTTAATAACTTTACCATAGATTTGGGGGGTAGAGGTCAGAGGGGGTCACAGGACGCAGCAGGTCATCCTTTTCCTCGTGCTACTCTTCCTCTCCATCCTCCCGCCTCTGACCTCCTGATACCAGGTGGGGCCCATGCCCCAGAGACTCGTTTACCCAAGTGGTCTAATCAAGGCATTTTCCAAACAAAGGCAGCTTGATCCCTAAGTCTCTTCTTCCTACCAGCTATGAGAACTCAATTTTCTCCCTCATTACATTCTCCGGTGAGAAACACAGTTAGAGCTCCTTGTGAATTTATTTCCTAAATTCTCCCCTTGAACCTTACGTGAGGAAAAGAAAAGAAGCACAGTGACAAACAGGTCCACTCCCTTGGCCCAGCCTCTCTCCTTTCTTTCTAATCTAGAGCTCTTCTTTGAGGCCGCAGAACGGTATTGCTTGCAGAATTTTCCCTGGTGTTGACTAACTTCCTTTCGGGGGCGTTAATTACCCCATGCTCCCCCTCTGCATTCAAGCCCAGCAGCAACTCCCGTCCTCCCTGCAACAGCAAAGTGCCGGGTAGGCCACGAGGGTGGCCGGTAATTGTACAGGTGTATTTGATTCAAACAAGAGAGCCTTGAGATTGTTTAGGGTCCCTTTTAGGTTTAAGCAGAAATTTCAGTGCACTATAAGAAAGAACACAGTTAAAAAATAAGAAAAGAATTTACAAATTGAGTATCTTCAATATGGACAGGAGGGAACGCCTATGTAATTTTAAGAAACGTTTTCTCTGAAAAAATTGTCCCAGAGCTTTTTTCTTTTTAAGTAGAACGGACAAAGAATCAGAAAACATGACTGATTCTCTGACAGATTTCATCTGAAGCATGGCAACTAAGCCGTCTACAGACACTCACTGCAAACCAGTGGCAGAATTTCGTGATACTTGTTTTAATGAAAAAGGAAATCAGATTGCTGGGAGCAATTCTTTTCTGGACTAAAAAAAAAAGATTCAAGGGAAAGTGATCTTTCCAAAGCTATAGTCACCGTAGAATTCCCCTTTTTACAGACTCTAAGCATTGAAATCTTGGAGAATCTAAACACTGAAAGAATAGGCTGCCCATGATCTGAGTTTTAGATCCACAAAAATGTTAAAATAGTAAACGTTTGTACAAAGACACTGAAGAATAGTTTACCAGTTACTTCAGAGATCTTCCTGTACCTTGCTGTTATTGACATATGTAAGAACTGCTTTCTTCAGTGTGGACAATGTAAGGTGTGTGTGTGTGTGTGTGTGTGTGTGTGTGTGTGTGTGTGTACTGCTCTCATTAGACTAGAGGCAGATAGTAAGCAAATAATCACAGGAACAAGTATGATTGAAATTAGAGCTATGTAGCAAACTTCAAGTATAAATTCTTATTTAAAAGGTTTTCAGACTATAAATTTTTGGACAAATGACAAGTCTATTATAATATGAAATATGTAGAAGAATATTTTTGTAAACATCATGAACACAAATATGCCCCCCAAATATTCTATTTTTCTATATTAAAGGAAGATAATGAAGATCAATTATATATTAAAATTTTAGACTATTTAATTTTCACCAGGGAGAAAATAATGTTTAAAAATGCTTTTATGTTAGGGAAGTTTTATATTTCCCTAACGTTTGATTTGCTTTTTCTCTTCCAAACTGAGAACTCTATAACAAGTTAGGTTTCCCTTTTTGTAATAATTTTGAAGAAACTCAGAGTCAAATTTAAAATTATGTCGAATACCATGGCTGGCATTTGTATGCTCATTTTCCTTTGTTCTGATGTTCTATTTCTATTGCATTATTACTTGTGTTTATCTTTTATTATAAGCCATTTAAGAAAACTTTATAAGAAAATAATTGGGATATATAAATAACTTTGAATAACTGAAAAAATCTGTAATTATGTGAATATATATCTATACAGATGTTAAAAAATGAAATTTCAATAATCCATAGATTCTTTAAACACTTATCTTGGAAATTACCCTATGAATACAAAAATTATTAATAAAAGAAAATCTATGATAGGCATCCATTCCTTCTGTTTATCATATACTCCAGGATATAAGCATTTAAACTAGCAAAATGTATTATTTTTTTCTTCAATATGTTAATGTTTCTGAAAATCGTACATGATTTTTACAAAACACTTTCTCATATATTGTACCTTGTGAATATACTTCTCATTTGTCCATAAATTTATCATCTGAGAACCTACATAAACAAGAATATATACTTGAGGTTTCCTTCATAGCTCTTACTGTAATCATACTTATTCCTGTGGTTATTTGTTTAATAGGTGCTTCTATTCTAATGAGGGCAGGAACCGTATTTATCTTTTCATCAATTTCCACATTCCTCTAGAGCAGGGGTCAGTAGACATTTTTTTGTATAGGGCCAGATAATAAATATTTTAGCTTTGCTGACCATAAGACCTCTTACAACAACTCAGTTCTGATGTCCTAGTGTGAAAATAGCCAGAGACAATAAGTAAATGAATGGTTGTGACTGATCTCCAATAAAATTTGATGTACAAACACTAGTGGCAGGCCATAGTTACCCCTGCTTACCCCTGCTGTAGAGTTAATAGACATGCAATATTTTTGCAACTGAATGACTGGGAATCTTAAATTCAACATAAGATCTGGAGAAAGGACAGATTCCATATTTAACAGCACTAATGGTGGAACAGTTGTTTGTTCCTTTTTTTAAAAATCACGTATTACTCCTGAGTTGAAAATCGTATTAAATATTCTAAAAGAAATCAGGACCAAAGTTAACACGCTCACCGTTGGTCAATTCTGAATGGTAACATAGCCTTAAGGAATATTATTTTGGTTGTTTGCAATATAATTTCAGTGGTTTGTCATTATGTTTTTCCCTAAAAGGGAAGAAAATAAAATTGTTATTAAATATTTCAAATCTTCAAAACATTGATTTATTTTTGCTTTTAATTATCCCCTCAAACTATAAACATTACATTAAAAAACAGATTTAGTATGCTTTAAATGAATGGTACTTAACAGATTATCTAAGACAAAATCTATAGTTGCAGAAGTATAGAAAAATAGAGTTAAAATTATCATCCCAATAATTCAACCCAAAATAGCACCTGCCATTTTGTGAGAAAGTCTTGTTTAGTCTGATTTAGCAATGTAATTGGTCAGTAATGACTATCTTCTTTCTACAGTATTCAGAGATAATTAGAATAACAGCCCACTAACAAATATAAGGTATATGCATATTGATGTATGTGACAACTATCATCACATCAATAAATCACTATAGTTGAATGAGTTTAAACAGTGAGAGCTTCTTGAACTACTTGTCTATTGAGCTGTGTTTTTCAAGGGGAAAAAATGGATTAGCCTGGAAACAAAGGAGAGGACGCCTCAGACAAAGCTTAGTGGATAATGGATACATGGTAGGGCAAGCCTTAATTCCCCACTCAACTTTGCTAACTTAGGCCTCCCCTAAATAAAGAAATATTAGATGAATACCTCCAAGTCATTTAGCTCTGAAAAGTAAGGCTAATTTTTCCTCAGACACAGCTTTCCAATAGTTTGCCTAAAAGTAGTTTCTACTGCTTCTCCCACAGACTATAACATGCTATTGATTTTTGTAAGCTTTGTAATTTTTATTTTTTCTGTTTACCATCTCTTTCATGCTCTGCTTTAGAACTTATCTCACTGGCTGGGCATACTGCTGGTGGACATTTAATCTGAACTTTAGCCATTTTCCATCTGGGTCTCGAAGAGAATAATTTTTTATTTCTGTTCATTTATTTACTGGAAAAAAATGAGACACACTGCAGAAAGAATTAACCCAAATTATGTGGAGATAGCAAAATAGATCTTAATAGGTACCTACCATGTTGCTGGTTTAATATGATTTATGGTCTGTGTGCTCAGATTGGTTTCTTTGCAAATTAGCTTGTAGAACTTACGAAGTAAAGAAAAATAAATTAAGATTTTTGAGACTAAAACAACAATTTAGGTGAAATTTTATAGAATTAGGAGATAATTGTACCAAGCTGTCAGAAGAAAATCAGAAAATGAACTTCAGTGTTGGGGTGGGAAGCATCACTGAAAAGAATCACCTAAAAGTTTTACATATAAAAGAAAACAGATTGGGAAATACCTCTGTAGATAATACAAGAGTGAATGCATGTATCATATTCTATGAAGTGCCCTCTATAAAGAGAACATAGTAAGCAACGAATATGTAAATGAAGAAAAGAAATAAATGAACAGAAAATGTACAAAAGACAAGTAGAACTTGGTAGCAAATATAAGGACACATTTCAACACTTGTAAACAAAGACTGCCATGTAGCAACATTTTGGTCAAATTCATTAATCCGTTTTAGGAGCACTCCTCAATGTTGGTTAAGATGCAATGAAGCTGGTTGGGACTAAACATGGGTGGCATGAAACCTTTTTAAGAAGCAATAAGATAATTAGTCATATTTGCCAAGAGGAGAAAAAAAAATGTTAACACTTGGGATGAGTCATCCCTCTTCAGGGCAATCATGCTGGAGAAATAATCTAAATGGAGAAAGGTACCTATCTAAAAATTTTCATAGCATTTTAAAAATAATAAAAAGCTATAAAAACCTAACTACTAGTCATGATGGCACATGCAGACATTTAAAATAGCAATTGTGAACACCATATACTGCAAGAAAAATGCTTCTATAGTCCTAAATAAAAATCTGAATACAAAATTATATGTACATAATTACACACACGTATGTGTGTGTAATTATGTACATATAAACAGTGTTTTATATATATATAAAACAAAGATATGTAGTAGAAATGGGAATATGGCTATTTAAAAAATTTTTAATTCTGTTTAATGATAGAAAAATACAATTAAACATTTGAACTTAATGCTACAAATGTAGTAATCTTCAATATAATAGAATCATTTAATTAAAATATTAAAGTTGTCATATAACTTTTTTAAAAGCTCACCTTTTTTAAAGTTAGAGAAAGAAACATTTGTTTTTCTTAGTGGCATAATTGCTTTTACTTCTCAAGGATTTCTTTGAAATTGGCTCATCTGCCAAACTTCACACAAGCCCAGTTTCTGCTATGAGGTGATGTAAACAACCTGAGAAAACTATTTTGGTGAAATTAAGATTCCATAGATTTCTATCCCCAAAGTGACATCTATTCCTTTCTAGAAAGGGCTAGGTTGTACGAATATGGAGTGTCTGAAAACACTTCATAAATATGTGACTTTGGCCTCTTTATTTAATCTGGAGACTTAGATTCCTAATTCATAAAATAGTAATAATATTTTCTCTTTTTCAAGATTATTATAAGAATTAAATGAGATAGACCTAGCTTCATTAACACGAATTTATTTCATTTCCTATTTTGAGTAATAAAGTGAAAATCAGAAAAGTATATGATAAAGTTCCTTGCCCTGAGAAGCAAGAGACCTGGTTCTAAATGTGTGCTGCCTGGATAATCACCCTGTTTCTGACTCATTTGTCTGATCTATGAAATGGAGCTGGTCTGGATGATTTATTGAGGTTCTGTCTCACTTTCTTGCCCCCAAAAGTGAGAGTTCTGCAACCACATGCATAATGATAATTTTTTTCACATTTCATCTTAATAAAAGTTTTACGTTTAGTCACTAGGAATGTTTGTCTCTAATTAGGAATATTCTCAAACCTCAGATTTATAACTGGAGTGGAACCCTTAAAGCAACAGGTAGCTAGATAAAAATTGAAAACAGCACTGCCTAGTTCAACTTTTGTTTGATTATTGGACATGAGTCACAGGCTATGCTAAATCAGGTTGGATTATAATAAATCACCTCAGGCTATGCTAAAATTTGCTCAGGCTATGGTGAGTCTGCAGAGAGTGTGTTGAGTCAGCTTGGATCATGCTGGGTTAGCTTAGGTTATGCTGAGTCACCATCAACGTACCAGTCGAATCCATGTGAGGGATCCCTGGTCCCTCCTCCAAATCTCCCAACTCCATTGTCTTCTTTATTTAAATCTATTAATGTACCATATGTTATAAACAATAAGTTCACATAATGATTCCAATAAAATTAGAAAATCCCTCTCCATGATCATGTCGGTGCCTTGGGAATCTCAACCACCTTAACCATTCTGCCCTGGAATTTGATGACAGGCTGTTTTATCTGGTGGTAAACACAGGGTTGCCTTGAAACTAAAAGCAGAAGCCTGAAAGGAAGGCAAAACCCATTTTCACAAGAGATTCATCAACCTGAGTAGTAAACACTCCAGCTCCACTTGAAGGCTTTCTCTCCTAGTGGGAAAAACAAAGATTTGAAGAAGGAATAAAATGTAAAGAGGATACAGAAAGGAGAGCGAGGACTCAATCAGATGCCAACATCACGGAGAGGGAGGAGGGCAGAGTGCACCGTCCGAGCTGCCCTGGTCACTGTGTGACTGCACCTGTAAGCCAGAGCCTCACAAAGAAAGCTGTGTATTATAAAGCCTGACCTAGATGAGAAATTCACAGGAGTTTTAAGAGCACTCTCCATATTAGTGCGAATGTGATTAAAAAATAGGACTGAAGGGCTTCCCTGGTGGCGCAGTGGTTGAGAATCCGCCTGCCAATGCAGGGGACACGGGTTCGAGTCCTGGTCCAGGAAGATCCCACATGCCGCGGAGCAACTGGGCCCGTGAGCCACAACTATTGAGCCTGCGCGTCTGGAGCCTGTGCTCTGCAACAAGAGAGGCCGCGATAGTGAGAGGCCCGCGCACCGCGATGAAGAGTGGCCCCCACTTGCCGCAACTAGAGAAAGCCCTTGCACAGAAACGAAGACCCAACACAGCCAAAAATAAATAAATAAATTAAAAAAAAAAAAAAGAACCACAGGATTTCATACTATTAAAAAAAAAATAGGACTGAAGAGAATGTGTCTGCTGGAATGGGTAAAGGGAAGATTTCATGCATTTATTTGACACTTACAAGACTCTCTTAGGGGACATATCCCTGGATTAGCAGTTGTTGTAACAGTAGACCTATCAGTGGCAAGGTCTTCCAGAGTGCACAATATTATGTTTTTATGGTTTCCTTTTTATAGCAGATATCGCCTAATTAGGAAAAGAGATTTTATTGCAGATTTTATTTTACTGTAAAAGTCAAAGCACTTTCAGGAAATGAATGTAGCATTTTCCCAAGGTGCTTAGCTAAATGAGAATTTCAAAAAAATGGCAACTGGCAAAATCTTCTCCTTTTCTGTGAATGGTTGGTGAAAAGAGAAAGAATGGAATAGTCTTCTGCCTGAAAAAACATAAATACCTGTTAACGTAGATTAAACCTCTAGTATTGGAAGTTGTAAAACTGCTCAATGAATTTTATACAAATATCAACCTTCAAGGGAATGGCAGATTTGAACATATATTAACTCAATTTTGATTGTTTACCATGCACAGCATTGCCCTGGACGTTACAGATTTAAGGTGGCTGCACTAATACTATCCTTCTGCATTCAGTTCTGAACCCATTAAGAAATATGACAAAAAAGACACCTATCCCAGGATATTCTTCCCTTTAGAAATCCCCATGGAGACTATCAGTAGTTCAGCTAGTACACACCAAGTATGGACCATGAGTTTTTCACAAAGATACTGTTACAGCACAATTAATACAATAGGAAGGGTTATAAAGAAGGGGAAGGAAGAAGGATTTGGTAGCAAGAGTTTCAAACTGCTGTGCAGCTCTAAGAAACTTCTGCAAGGCTGACCCAGAGTGCTTCCTGCGCAGGACAAGGCAAAGGAATGGACTGTAGTGATACACCCACTGGTTTCAGTCATTTGCTGGGATCAGCCTGGCATAGCAAAGCCTCAAGACATGGTGTCAGGCAGAGGGCAGCCCTGCATGCTGACTGTCTATGACCCCGGCTGCGGGAGACCAGGATGTTGCAATTCCTGCCGCCATAACTGGTATGGTAATTATGATTCTTTTCCTTTCTGACTAAAGTCCAGTAAGTATAGTTATATATTGGTAAAAAATTGTTTTTTTCATCTGCCAACATCTTTGTTTCACCTTCATGCTTTAAGTATGTTCACTGTGTCACAATACTGTATTGACAGATACTACTTCAGCCCTTTGAAAACAGTGCTGCGGGGTTTTCTATCTTTCATTTTGTATTAATAAATCAGCTTTCAGTCTAATTCTCTATTTTAAAGTAAATTATTTTCTTTCTGGTTACTTTAAGATCCCTGTCTTTGATGTTCTTGTAATTTCACTACAGTGTGCCTAGGTATATTTTTGATTTACTTATGCTAACAGATTTGCTTGCATTCCTGAATCTGGGCATTCACTTCTATTACCAGTTCTGGAGGTTTTAAATTTTTTTCTTCCACCTCTATTATCTCTTTCTGGAATTCAAATTAGACTTATATTCAACCTTCTCCCTCCAATTGCTGAAGGTACCTGGGGATAGATTTTGCTAAATCAAAGGAAGAACTGATTAAAATTTAGATATTTCTAGAGATATCCTACAAAGCTTAAGGATGTAGTGAGAGCGTTGTTTTTGGTGCTAGAAATATCTGAGCAGAGTCTGGGCATGCTTAAAGAATATCTTCTTGCCAATATCCCAACATGATAAGGGTGAATTTATAAGATGATATTTAAGTTTCTTCAAATCTGAAAATTCTATTATTGGTTTAATAATGTTCAAATAATTTTATTTCTAAAGCCTCAAGGGTTGTTAAATACAGTACTTTAACCTACATCCCATGATAATATGTGCAAAAAGGGCCTACCTTGCCACTCTTTCAAGAATGCTGAAATTAATTTAAAATGTTCTACACAGTTGACCTTGATGTTCATTCAGCATGGATTAATGTTGACATGAATAGTACAGTTACCTGTCAAAATTATTTTAGATTGCCTCAGTGTTCTTTCTTTTTTTTTAAACATCTTTATTGGAGAATAATTGATTTACAATGGTGTGTTAGTTTCTGCTTTATAACAAAGTGAATCAGCTATACATATACATATGTTCCCATATCTCTTCCCTCTTGCATCTCCCTCCCTCTCACCCTCCCTATCCCACCCCTCTAGGTGGTCACAAAGCACCGAGCTGATCTCCCTGTGCTATGCGGCTGCTTCCCACTAGCTATCTATTTTACATTTGGTAGTGTATATATGTCCACACCACTCTCTCACTTTGTCCCAGTTTACCCTTCCCTCTCCCCGTGTCCTCAAGTCCATTCTCTAGTAGGTCTGCGTCTTTATTCCCATCCTGACCCTAGGTTCTTCATGACCTTTTTTTTTTTTTTAGATTCCATGTATATGTGTTAGCATACGGTATTTGTTTTTCTCTTTCTGACTTACTTCACTCTGTATGACAGACTCTAGGTCCATCCACTTCAATCCACCTCACTACAGATAACTCAATTTCGTTTCTTTTTATGGCTGAGTAATATTCCATTGTATATATGTGCCACATCTTCTTTATTCATTCATCTGTTGATGGACACCTAGGTTGCTTCCATGTCCTGGCTATTGTAAATAGAGCTGCAATTAACATTGTGGTACATGACTCTTTTTGAATTATGGTTTTCTCAGGGTATATGCCCAGTAGTGGGATTGCTGGATCATATGGTAGTTTTATTTTTAGTTTTTTAAGGAACCTCCATACTGTTCTCCATAGTGGCTGTATCAATTTACATTCCCACCAACAGTGCAAGAGGGTTCCCTTTTCTCCACACCCTCTCCAGCATTTATTGTTTGTAGATTTTTGATGATGGCCATTCTGACCGGTGTGAGATGATATCTCATTGTAGTTTTGATTTGCATTTCTCTAATGATTAATGATGTTAAGCATCCTTTCATGTGTTTGTTGGCAATCTGTGTATCTTCTTTGGAGAAATGTCTGTTTAGGTCTTCTGCCCATTTTTGGATTGGATTGTTTGTTTTCTTGATATTGAGCTGCATGAGCTGCTTGTAAATTTTGGAGATGAATCCTTTGTCAGTTGCTTCATTTGCAAATATTTTCTCCCATTCTGTGCCTCAGTGTTCTTGTGAAGCTTTAATCAAGTTTAAAACATGTGTTAAGAAGCAAATCTTCCTTCTTTGGCTACAGTTCCCATTCATTGTTCTGTAATTCTTTTTAAAAAAATTCTTGCCTATAAGGTCTTTGAAAAAAAGAACCAATACTTGTATTTTTCCAAATGCTTGTCTTCAGAAAGCACGTCCACCACCACTCCAGATTTCTTGTACTCTTTAGGTTCATCATGTAATTCATGTCAGCCTACTTTCCCCCCATACTACTAAGCTGTCTTTATCATTGCTTTCTTCTAAATCAAACAAAAAGTAAATGAATTAATGAATGTAGAGCATTTAAAACAATGCCTGTAGATAAAAGAGAGAGTAGCATGTGAAAACTCCCAAAGGAATGGTTTATGGCATTTCTTGCCTCCTTCATGGTCATTTGGATCATCGTTTACACTGCCGTCCACAATGACTGAGGTACAGCCCTCACCTGCTCCCTGTCCGGTCCAAAGGACCATCTTAGTTATTGCACAGAAACATAATAGTAGGGGCTCCCTACCCACATGGCGACTGGAAGTCCTGTGTTTCCTGGACTGAGAATCAGTGTGTTGGGAGTCGGTGTTTTCTGCAAGGGTTGTGACCTGAAACTTTTTAAAGAACCATCCACCAGCTGTGGCAGCATTTCTGAATTACTCATCACCAACTGTTTCTTCCTGGATACCCCCAGGAAACAACAGTTTGCCAGTTAGAGCTGTCATTTAATTTGATGCACCTCTGGGTCTGGATGAAACATTAAATTGTCTTCCCTGCCCGCCATTAGGTATATAGTTTTTAGACTATTAATGGAACTTCAAGTCTTCAGAAAACAGTGTGGCTGTATGTGCACGGTCCATGTCACAGTACAAAGAGCAACTAGTAACAGTTTCCATTGTAGAATGTTTTCAGTTACTTGAATAAATCAACTCTTTAATTGAAAAAAAAGTTGTATTTAATAACGTTGTTTTCTGCTTTACCAGAATTTCCATATTATACAGCTCCTGAGGATGTCCATGTAAAGAGAAAGCCCTTGGTTTTATGTAGTACACAGCCTGCATGGCTGTAGAAAGTGGTCTTGCATGCTAATGTAACTGGAAAAAGTTATCACATTTTCTTGTAGAGATGAGAAAAATGTTCTCATTGAATTGGTCATAAGGAAACTCAATAACTATTATGACTACTCTGAACAACTTCCCAGGAACACTAATTATTAATATGCATCCATTCAAATCAACATATTTATTGATATATGTATGTATGGTAATTTATAATTTTCAAAAAGTTAAAACAATGAATCTCATGTAAATGCAAAATAAACATAACCAGCAATATTTTATGTCTGTAATTTTATTCAACTCATGAATTAATGAGCAAACTAGTAAGATGTAGACTGACTCAAATAGAATTTGAGGAACATATACATGTGTGTGCACACATGTGTGTGCATGAAACAAATATGTTATATAATACTAAATTGGCTAGTATTTCTTAGGGCAATAAAATTAGATGTTTGTGGTTATCTTGACTGCATAGCAGAAATTACTTGTATCTCCACTGAACAAAATTTATTGTATTACTATGGACAGATATCTTTTACAATACTAATAGTTCTGTATAAGTTAATTTCTAGCCCACAAATTATAAACTAGCCTACAAATAGAAAATCAATTAAATATACACCTTCATGTAAGATGAGACAATCTCTGGGGGTTTCATAGACAATGCCCACCAATATCCCTTGCTCATTTCCAGGTCTCAACTCAGAGAACTACCAAATAAATTAGGGATGTGAAAAATGTCAGTATGGTTGAAGATACATGAATTGTATTGTCTTGGGGCTGTTTCTCTGAACCTACTAATGAAACTGAGTCTTTTTAGTTACTTACTTTTACATTTATATTGGAACTAAGTATAGTATTAATTCTTGAGAAACAATTTTTTTCTTATGTAGTCTTTCTGGGTTAATCCTTCGTGTGTGTGTATACGTGAATACTTACATCTTTAATATATTGCGTGTAAAAATTTTAAGATATATAAGATCAATGGATACAAGTAAAAAGTCTTTATCATCAAGCCCAGTGTTATCTTTACTTTTTAAGCAATTCAAAATAAGTTCATCCATTAATCTCATCTGCTGTGATGGTTTATATAATGATTTATACAATGAATATTGTCTTATAATTGGGAAATTTTTCTTTCAGATACCTAAATAGTTAATTTATTTGCAAATTCTTCCCATAGAGTTAAGACATGATCCATGCTAGTATATTTCCTTCCTGCCAATTGAGCTTTAGTTTTTTTAAGTGGTCTTAAAATGTTGGTCTTTTAGTAGGGTGAGATGCTCTCTGTTCCTTCCTTCTATCACTCTTTCCATTCCTTGATCATATACTAAGGCATTGATTAGTCTGTATTATCTGTATTAATGGGTAGAATCACTGCAGCCTGAAATGCACACTTGTGTGTGTACCTCTCACTCTAGCTTCCTGTCACCTCCAGGTGAAACCAGTAAGCCAACTAATTCTCCCTTCCTGCACTCTTTTCCTTGTACCCACAGCTAACGCAGACTGGTTATCCCTTTGGATTGTGCAGCCAGGTAGAAGGAAGTAGGCTTATGGAAGGATATTCTGTTCTCTTCCAGTAAATTGCATGTTCCAACAGTGTTTTACCAAGACTCTGCTTCACTAGCCCAGCTAGTAACATGGGGGCTGCTTTTTGCCCCAGCGGTGTTGCTGTCCTTCTTTGTGTTCTTAGTCCCCTTGGGAAGCCAGAGTAGAAAAGGAATGATTGGTTAACTTCACTTGTACACCTAATAGTTGTCACTATTGATTCTTTCTGTAAAATGCATATATTGGTTAGTGTTTGGTATAGATGGTTGTACTTTTATATTAAAGCTCTTTACGAGACATAAAAAGAGAATAAAGTTTTTCATTAAAAAGAAGAAAAATGGAAAAGAGGTTTTTTCCAGTACATTTTAAAGTCTATTTTTCTCTACTCCTCCACACTATGCCAAAATGACATTAAAATTAATACTTAAAATAGGGGAAAGAAAAGAAAGCAAAGCAAAAAAATAAAAAGAGAGGGAAATTAAAGAAAAGGAAATTGGGAGTCTTCAGTGTATTTCTATTATGTATTAGGGGCTCGGGGGTTCCTTGAGAAGCAGCACGCTGTCATGATGAACGGACTTGGCTCTGAAATCATATTTCCTGGACTCATAACCTTCCACCACCTACTGGCTAAGTAACCTTGGGCATATTATATAACCTTGTTGCTCCTCAGTTTTCTTATCTGAAAAATGGAAATAATAATGGTTGCTGACAGGATTAGGTAACTTACTCCCTGTAAAACACATGCTAAGAGATGTGATTTTGTATCTCTGCCTTCAGTTTTTGCAGTCACCCTGTAAGAAGCACTTAACATTTCAATGAGAAAAGGTAATCAACGTGAAAGATCACATCTAAATTATTAACACTTTGCTTCTTACTGAAATGCAAGGTATAAATATGTGTCTGTATTTTAGAGTTACTACAAACAAAATAAAAGGTTTGGCCCAGTTTGGAAGTGATCAAGAGTTAGCAAACTTTAGTCTCTAAACATTTAGTTTATCTGTTTTTCTCATCAACACAGCACTAAAAGTATAGTGAAGAGTAACACACTGAAGTGACTTTCTCTGTTTTTAAGGAAGACTGACAAGATGAGACATTTCATTTGGAGAAAAGTCCCTTTTACTAAATTTCCTTTGTATTGTGGCCACTACTTACCTTTTCCAAATTACTATCATTGTTTCTGACATATCTCAATTCTCCAGGCAAATAGCATTAATTGCTTTTTCCCATACATGCACCATTATTTCTTGTCTCTGTGATAGGTACCACAGTATTTGAGTTGACTCTAAAAAGCATTTATTCTGTCCCTGAATTATCCTAATCATACCTCTAGGTTAGCCAAAATGCAAACATTTCCAGGAAGTCTTGACTGAGTCCCCCAAATAAATGTAATCTCTCCCTCCTCTAAACAAACTTGAGACTTGACCTGCATGCATCTTCTGATACCATTCATATTATTATTACTTTTGTGTGAAGAGAAGGAATTGCCAGCTGCAGGCTAAGTTTTGTCTCCGTGTGCCATTGACTATGTGTGATATGTCTGGGGAGTTGCTGAGTCCATTCAGCCCAACAATTCCTTAAATCTCAGAGTATGTAGCTTGCAAGGAGAACATCTCTCCAAAGAGGAAAGAGCGTTAGACATAATGAAGCATTATTTTTCAGGGAAGTGGTGAGAATTGCTTGATGTCTTTCACTTGAATTTGTTGTTGGGTATGTCTGTATCTTGCATGTTTAAGAAAAAGGGACAGCGAGGAGGTTGTAAGCTAAAACAGGAAGATGTTTTACTAAACTCTATGAGAGGTTGGAAAATAAACAATACACTTTGGTGTCCTAATTACAGTGCATTAATATGCAAAGAGGAAAGGGGCCTTTTCCGCTTCATGCTTTAGAACTTTGATATCTTGAGAGCCACAGTGCATCCGTGGTATCACCTGGAAGAAATCTAGGAATCAGCAGCAACACTCCTCAGGCATGGATGGTGGTACCTGGGGGGCATGGATACCCAGTGGAAGAAGCTAAGGGGCTTCGTAGCAAATGTGTACCAAGAGAGTGCCACAGAGTCCCGGGAAAAGGCAGGGGTGCCCCAAAGAACCACATGACCTGGAGGGGGCACCAGTGGCCAGCATCTATTGGATAAGGGACAAATCCTGTTGGAGCCTAAAAATATTTGGTTGTGAATGACTCCACAGTCGGCTGAGGTAATAAACCTGGAAAATGAAGGAAAATGGCAGCCAAACATGACGTGTTCCACCCAGTGTTAGTATGTTCTATTCAACTCTGCTCTCTCCTACTAGGATTATAAAGAGGAGACTACACATGGAATGAATCCCCACAATGATAGCCTAGTATCCTGTTTGAAATAATGTGAACAAAAATTCGAGAAATGAACGGATGACGATGGAGTAGTAGTATAATCCCATTAGTGAATGGGATGAGTGATTTTTAGATCCCTACTATGTGTCTGGCAAAAAAAAAAGATGCATTATATATTTATTGTGTACAAATCACACATGAGGAACTGTATTAGGTGCTGTGAAAGACACAATAATTACAGCTGAACATGTGAAAATACAGTTTATTTCACAAGGTGACAGACCTAAGAGGAAATCAGAAATCAAGCAAATTAGATATCTAACACTATTCTCATATAAGCAGCTTTGAAGTTGGCCCTAAATTTCTTTCAGTTTTTCAGTATATGGTATATCAAGGAAATATGTGCTTCATATTATACGAAATAAAATACAAGTAATTTGAAAACTGTTTAACTTTTATCACTGATCAAAAGAATAATGACTGTTATATAGCATTATTCACAAAGTGTGATTCGTTCATGAACAAGGCTACTTTTGAGAAAGGATTCCATGGCCAAGTTCAGAAAATATCACCTCATATTTCATTTTCGTAAAGATTCACAAAATATGAGCATATTAAAGACCCTGATAGCAGTTACAGTAAATAATCCTGATGAACTAAATCAACATTTTCAAAGTTACTTGAGTAAAAACGTCAGTTTTTTCATAGTACACTGTTCTGCTGAAATGAATTTGAAAAATGCTTACTTTTCAGAATAATTAGAATAAGTTGAAATAACATTAAAATATGGGAACTAATTTTATTCTTTCCTGTTTATTTTTGACTATTAACCAAAATTGAAAATATGTGATAAATTTATTATTTAGAGAATCGCAATTATAAATACAAATGTACAAAAATGTGTATTTTAGTTAAAACTAAAAAAAAAAAACCATAAAAATTTGAACAAAATAGTGGAAAATGTTTAGCTAGCACATAATTATAAACTAATTTGTAGACATATGAACAATGAATACATTTTTAAGGTCAGTATATGTGACTAGGCAGATATAAAAATATCTGTGCCTTGAAAACATCACAAATAGATTGAAAAGCAAACAGCAAGTTGAGAAATACAACCACGTGGAAAGCACTCAGCCTATTGTTGCTGACTTTGAAGGTACAGGAAAGGAGTGTGAGTCAAGGAATGCAGGGGGTCCCTGGAAGCTGGAAAGGAGAAGGAAACAGATTCTCTCCTAGAATTTCTAGGAGGAATGCAGCCCTGTCAACCCTTGGACTTTAACCCAGTAAGATCCATTTCAAACTTCTAATGTCAAGAACTATAACATCATGTGTGTCGTTTTCAGTCACTAAATTGTGGTCATTTGTTGGAGCAGAAACAGAGAACTAAGAGACCAAGAATAACTAAGTATATTTTACTATTATGATCTCATCCTTATAATTCTGAAGGTAGAGAACATATATTCAAAAGAAAAAAGAGTAAAGAAAAGTAAGAGTCCTCTTATATTTCTGACATAAAGTTTGATGTTCTCTGAATCCTGGGCTCTGTTAGGGGCTCTGTCAGAAACTCTGTAATTCCATCTGAAGGGCACCTCTCATCAATGCTAATTTAGTTCAAAGAAGACTTTATCCACTGGGCAGATGGCTGTGAGGGAGAACCGAGAAACAAATCCACTTTCTGAATACTCAGAATCATTGTGTTTCTATTTCAATATTAAATTAAGCCTTTATTTTCTGTATAGTTATCTTTTAATTGCACCTTTCGGGATACCTCAGCAGTAGAGACATAATTATAAGGTTGATAAGCGCAATTTCATTTTCCTTTCTATTTATTCAGTGACTAAGAATGGTTGAAAATTGTCCTCTTATTTTTCTGGTGTTGTATTCAGATATTTAATCTGATTTGAATACAACTGCAAAAGGGTTTCTGAGCAATTACTTTGCTCACACATTGAAACCACAGCCCTCATTACAATATAATCATCAAGTTCTATTTTATACAAGAATGGAAACACACAATGCATTCATTGTTAATTTACTCTAGAAGAATAAAGGAGATATTTAGGGAGAAAACCTGCATCTTTAAGAACAAATTACTGATGGCTTGTAAATCTACAAATGACAGTGCTCTAACAACTATCCAAGTCTATGAAAAAGTTTAAATTGATAAAACTGAGAATGACTCAGACTTACTTTCAAAGCAATATAGCTATTTGCCTGGGTAATATACGTAAGCATATAAACTCTTGGGAAAGAGAACGTGTTTTTTTGAGCATCACTGATGTGTGTAATACATTGATACAATAAATGCAGCCCGTTTTATGTGCTGAGATTCACCAATGTAGTTCATTGCTTGCCTACTTCAGATAATAAGCTAGACGATCCTACAGAACTTGTAGCACTGTGATGAAGATGTCAAACACCTGAGTGTTCCCCATTTCCTTGCTGTCAAAACAATAGGTTCTCACAAGATCCCTCAGGTGCTTAAAACAATAGATGACTTCATAAACATGTAACTGCCTTGAGTCCAATTTAAACACTTTGAACTGAAGACTTCACTTTGGTAAACACTAACGAATATACATATATGTATATGCTCACATGTACACACATGAATTCAGCAATTATGATTAAATGTGATCAGCAATTTTTTAAGACAAAATTCATTCTAGTCCTTAAAATTCTATAATTGGAGAACAATAAGATCATATAGTTATCATCTTCATTCTATAAAAGGAAATCTAAGGCGCCCAAATGTTAAGAAATAAAACTGTATACAAATCAGGGCTAAAACAGGTTTCCTCATGCTTACACCTCTTTTTATTCCTTTGCTTTAATATCACTCTATAAATAATATGCATGAACTTTATAAGTATGTTCAGATTTTACATTTTTTTACAGGGAGACATCTGGCTCAAAATCTTTCATTTAAGAAAGGATACCTACATAGTCTCTGTTATGTGTGTGTATGTGTATATATACATATACATATATGTACACATGTACAAATATATAATTTGAAGATATATAAAAAGTCTGCGAACTTTGTGTTTAGGGTACCTGGCTTAGCTGATCAGTGCATTAACTTGGAGTTTACCTAGGTATTTCTAACATGATGTATTTACCTACTGAATTAGTTTGATCTTTGTGTCACCCTTCTTTCTTTCTACTATTTTTCTCCAGGCAGATATTAAGTAAAAATTAAGTGAATTCACACAATTGTAGGTTTTATGCAAATTATTTAGAAAACTGTTTTCTAATATTCTTTTATCTGTTTTAAGCCTTTCAAATGAATCTCACCTAAGACAGATTTTAAAAATTTGAATATTTTCTAGTGTGCTTTAAAAAGCAAGGCAAGATAAATCTTTCCTGATTTTTTCCTGATCTGCCCCCACTTAGTAGAGTAAATTACGCATTGTGCTCCAGAGAAAGAGAAACAATATCCTTTCCTGTACTTCTTCAAAATTTTTTCTTCTGGAGTTTCCATTCCTTTCTTTCTTTTGTTTATACCCATATAATACCCAAACTTTTTTTTTTTAATTTTTATTTATTTATTTATTTTATTTTGGCTGTGTTGGGTCTCCGTTGCTGCGTGCAGGCTTTCTCTAGTTGCAGTGAACAGGGGCTATTAGCTGTTGCAGTGCGCGGGCTTCTCATTGCGGTGGCTTCTCTTGTTGCAGAGCATGGGCTCTAGGCACATGGGATTCAGTAGCTGTGGCACGCAGGCTCAGTTGTGGCTCGTGGGCTTCAGTAGCTGTGGCACGTGGGCTTCAGTAGTTGTGGCTAGTGGGCTCTAGAGCACAGGCTCAGTAGCTGCGGTGCACGGGCTTAGTTGCTCTGTGGTGTGTGGGATCTTCCCGGACCAGGGATTGAACCCGTGTCCCCTGCATAGGCAGGCAGATTCTTAACCACTGCGCCACCAGGGAAGTCCCTATAATACCCAATCTTTAGAAGCATGTTCCTCTCCCCCAAACACTATAGTTGATGTAAGTGCATCTATGTATCTTGTGAATTTGATTATTTACTAAGCCTGTTTCTACTACTAAACAATTTGAAGTTTCAGATCAAATCTGTGATTTGACAGTGTCACCATATGAAAGTTTTTCATTAGCATAGATTGATTACACATAAATACAGTAATGCTTTCCTTTTACACTTGAAATCATATACAAATCATATAAAGACAGATCAGATTAATCACATTGGTAGTCTTATTGAAGCTAAAGTCCAGAGAGGAATGTTGTAGAAAGAAAAAGACAACAACCTTAGGAAATCTCAACATTTTTCACATATTTCTGTGACATTGCTTCAACACATTCTCCATGGCAACGTCTTTTCATCACTCGTTCCACTTCTATCCATCTCTCTCACTCTCTTACAGCTGCTCTGGTCTTTTCTTCCCAAATTAGCCTCATTCCTTAATTTACTAACATTTCAAAAATAATTGTAGAACACACAGTGTCTGTGCCAAGCACTGGACAGAGAACCAGGAACAACGCAGAGCCTTGGCCCTCATGGAGCTCTTATTCTGATGAGAGAGTCAGACAATAGACATCTAAGTAAGTGACCTAATAAAAATAGAGCAAGATAAAGGATGAGAGAGTAACTAGTGAGCAAATGACTTCTGGGTCCAAACACACTGATGGCCAAGAAAGGTCTGGGTACCTCTGGGGTCCTAATAATGAGGACTAGGGGGAAACTTTGTATCCTTGGCAGAAAACTGATCTCTCTGGCCATGAAAAGGCTTCTAGGGAGATAGAGAAGTGGATTGCTGAGCAGGTTATTCCCAAGGCTGGGAGATACAAGGAAATTTCCATTTCTGGTGACTTCCTGCATGGGCCTTTGGAGGGCATGACAGCCCATCTGTTTCTGTGCTGTCCATCTGTAGGGTGGAGATGGTGTTGACTTCGTGGGGATGCTCTCATTTGTGGCCTGAAACATAGCAATCCAACAACAAAAAAATAGCAACCTGTCTAAAAGAGACGAACATTCAAAGAAAAATGGCCGGCACAATCAAGATGCATATCCAGAGAGGGAAAGCTACTGAGGGATACAGGTGACCATTTGGTTCAAAAGAATAAGAGTTTGTAAGGAGATCCACGTATAGCAAATGCCTAGAAAAGAGATATTTGTAGGTGAACAATGTGATTTATCAACTAAACAATTCAGGAATGAGTTGAAAGAGAATATTTACTACTGAAATGTGTGTCCTGGAAGATCAAATACAAAACATATTTCAAAGCACGGAGGAAAAAATAACAGAGAAATCAAAGCAAAACCATGAGGGAAAAGAAAAAAGAATCTTGGAGGGTACAACAGGCGACTTAATATAAGATTAAAAGAACTACCAGGAAGAGAAAAAAAGACAGGTGGTGTGGAGTCAATAAAAAGACATGTAATAGGACATTTTTTCCCTGAACTAAAAACTTGATGCCACAGATTAACTGGGCTTTATGAGCGCCAAGTCAGATTAATGAGATAAGAGATGACACCTAGAGACATTCTGTAAAATTTCTGAACTCTAAGGGGGGAAAAAAAAAGACAGAAAATGTTAAAAGATTAAGTGTTTTTAAAAAAAAAAAAGAAAAAAAAAAAAGAATTCTCATCTACAACAGTGGAAGCCAGAAGCTAGTGAAAGAGCAGCTACCAACCACTGTGAGAAAAATGATGCAACTCAAGAATACTAGATCAACAAAGACCAGCCAAGGTTCTTTATTTCGTTTCAGGGTTAAAGAAAAAATGTTTGAGAAACTGCAAGGGAAACTCTCATCCAATTACTCTATATGAAAAAAAGTAGCAATGTATCCTAGCAAGACAAATCAGAATAGAAACCTAAAAGGTGGCAGAAAAGGAAGAGAAGAGCCACTGGAAATTAATCAATACATCTTTACATATAGATATAGAAACACACACACAAACGTCAAGGTCAACTATGTAATACATTTTTTTTCTTCTGTTTAATGCTGTCTTGATCTATTTTTTTTTTAATCTTTATTGGAGTATAATTGCTTTACAAGGGTGTGTTAGTTTCTGCTTTATAACAAAATGAATCAATTATACATATGTCCCCATATCTCTTCCCTCTTGCATCTCTCTCCCTCCCACCCTCCCTATCCCACCCCTCTAGGTGGTCACAAAGCACCAAGCTGATCTCCCTGTGCTATGCGGCTGCTTCCCACTAGCTATCTATTTTACATTTGGTAGTGTATATATGTCCATGCCACTCTCTGACTTTGTCCCAGCTTACCCTTCCCACTCCCCCTATCCTCAAGTCCATTCTATATTAGGTCTGCGTCTTTATTCCCATCTTGCCCTTAGGTTCTTCATGACTTTTTTTTTTTTAGATTCCATATATATGTGTTAGCATATGGTATTTGTTTTTCTCTTTCTGACTTACTTCACTCTGTATGACAGACTCTAGGTCCATCCACCTCACTACAAATAATTCAATTTCGTTTCTTTTTATGGCTGAGTAATATTCCATTGCATATATGTGCCACATCTTCTTTATCCATTCATCCGATGATGGACACTTAGGTTGCTTCCATGTCCTGGCTATTGTAAATAGAGCTGCAGTGAACATTGTGGTACATGACTCTTTTTGAATGATGGTTTTCTCAGGGTATATGCCCAGTAGTGGGATTGCTGGGTCATATGGTAATTCTATTTTTAGCTTTTTACGGAACCTCCATACTGTTCTCCTTAGTGGCTGTATCAATTTACATTCCCACCAACAGTGCAAGAGGATTACCTTTTCTCCACACCCTCTCCAGCATTTATTGTTTGTAGATTTTTTGATGATGACCATTCTGACCAGTGTGAGATGATATCTCATTGTAGTTTTGATTTGCATTTCTCTAATGATTAATGATGTTGAGCATTCTTTCATGTGTTTGTTGGCAATCTGTATATCTTCTTTGGAGAAATGTCTATTTAGGTCTTCTGCCCATTTTTGGATTGGGTTGTTTGTTTTTTTGATATTGAGCTGCAGGAGCTGCTTGTAAATTTTGGAGATTAATCCTTTGTCAGTTGCTTCATTTGCAAATATTTTCTCCCATTCTGAGGGGTGTCTTTTCATCTTGTTTATGGTTTCCTTTGCTGTGCAAAGGCTTTTAAGATGCATTAGGTCCCATTTGTTTATTTTTCTTTATATTTCCATTTCTCTAGGAGATGGGTCAAAAAGGATCTTGCTGTGATTGATGTCATAAAGTGTTCTGCCTATGTTTTCCTCTAAGAGTTTTATAGTGTCTGGCCTTACATTTAGGTCTTTAATCCATTTTGAGTTTATTTTTGTGTATGGTGTTAGGGAGTGTTCTAATTTCATTCTTTTAAATGTAGCTGTCCAGTTTTCCCAGCACCACTTATTGAAGAGGCTGTCTTTTTTCCACTGTATTTTCTTGCCTCCTTTATCAAAGATAAGGTGACCATATGTGCGTGTGTTTATCTCTGGGCTTTCTATCCTGTTCCATTGATCTATATTTCTGTTTTTGTGCCAGTGCCATACTGTCTTGATTACTGTAGCTTTGTAGTATACTCTGAAGTCAGGGAGTCTGATTCCTCCAGCTCCATTTTTCTTTCTCAAGATTGCTTTGGCTATTCGGGGTCTTTTGTGTTTCCATACAAATTGTGAAATTTTTTGTTCTAGTTCTGTGAAAAATGCCAGGGGTAGTTTGATAGGGATTGCATTGAATCTGTAGATTGCTTTGGGTAGTAGAGTCATTTTCACAATGTTGATTCTTCCAATCGAGGAACATGGTATATCTCTCCATCTATTTGTATCATCTTTAATTTTTTTCATCAGTGTCTTATAATTTTCTGCATACAGGTCTTTTGTCGCCTTAGGTAGGTTTATCCCTAGATATTTTATTCTTTTTGTTGCAGTGGTAAATGGGAGTGTTTTCTTAACTTCACTTTCAGATTTTTCATCATTAGCATATACAAATGCAAGAGATTTCTGTGCATTAATTTTGTATCCTGCCACTTTACCTAATTCTTTGATTAGCTCTAGTGGTTTTCTGGTAGCATCATTATGATTCTCTACATATAGTATCATGTCATCTGCAAACAGTGACAGCTTTACTTCTTCTTTTCCAATTTGGATTCCTTTTATTTCTTTTTCTTCTCTGATTGCTGTGGCAAAAACTTACAAAACTATGTTGAATAATAGTGGTGAGAGTGGGCAACCTTGTCTTGTTCCTGATCTTAGTGGAAATGGTTTCAGTTTCTCACCATTGAGGACGATGTTGGCTGTCAGTTTGTCATATATGGCCTTTATTATGTTGAGGAAAGTTCCCTCTGTGCCTACTTTCTGGAGGGTTTTTATCATAAATGGGTGTTGAATTTTGTTGAAAGCTTTCTCTGAATCTATTGAGATGATCATATGGTTTTTCTCCTTCAATTTGTTAATATGATGTATCACATTGATTGATTTGCATATATTGAAAAATCCTTGTATTCCTGGGATAAACCCCACTTGATCATGGTGTGTGATCCTTTTAATGTGCTGTTGGATTCTGTTTGCTAGTATTTTGTTGAGGATTTTTGCATCTATGTTCATCAATTATATTGGACTGTAGTTTTCTTTCTTTGTGACCTCTTTGTCTGGTTTTGGTATCAGGGTGATGGTGGCCTCGTAGAATGAGTTTGGGAGTGTTCCTCCCTCTGCTACATTTTGGAAGAGTTTGAGAAGGATAGGTGTTAGCTCTTCTCTAAATGTTTGATAGAATTCACCTGTTAAGCCATCTGGTCCTGGGTTTTTGTTTTTTGGAAGATTTTGAATCACAGTTTCAATTTCAGTGTTTGTGGTTGGTCTGTTCGTATTTTCTATTTCTTCCTGGTTCAGTCTCAGAAGGTTGTGCATTTCTAAGAATTTGTCCAATTCTTCCAGGTTGTCCATTTTACTGGCATATAGTTGCTTGTAGTAATCTTTCATGATCCTTTGTATTTCTGCAGTGTCAGTTGTTACTTCTCCTTTTTCATTTCTAATTCTATTGATGAGTCTTCTCCCTTTTTTTCTTGATAAGTCTGGCTAACGGGTTATCAATTTTGTTTATCTTCTCAAAGAACCAGCTTTTAGTTTTCTTGATCTTTGCTATCGTTTCCTTCATTTCTTTCTTATTTATTTCTGATCTGATCTGTATGATTTCTTTCCTTCTGCTGACTTTGGGGATTTTTTGTTCTTCTTTCTCTAATTGCTTTAGGTGTTAGGTTAGGTTGTTTATTTGAGATGTTTCTTGTTTCTTAAGGTAGGATTGTATAGCTATAAACTTCCCTCTTAGAACTGCTTTTGCTGCATCCCATAGGTTTTGGGTCATCGTGTTTTCATTTTTATTTGTTTCTAGGTATTTATTGATTTCCTCTTTGATTTCTTCAGTGATCTCTTGGTTTTTAAGTAGTGTGTTGTTTAGCCTCCATGTGTTTGTATTTTTTGCAGATTTTTTCCTGTAATTGATATCTAGTCTCATAGCGTTGTGGTCGGAAAAGATACTTGATACAATTTCAATTTTCTTAAATTTACCAAGGTTGCCTTGTGACCCAAGATATGATCTATCCTGGAGAATGTTCCATGAGCACTTGAGAAGAATGTGTATTCTGTTTTGTTTTTTTTTTTGATGGTATGTCCTATAAATATCAATCAAGTCTATCTTGTTTAACGTATCATTTAAAGCTTGTGTTTCCTTATTTATTTTCATTTTGGATGATCTGTCCATTGGTGAAAGTAGGGTGTTAAAGTCCCCTACTATGATTGTGTTACTGTCGATTTCCCCTTTTATGGCTGTTAGCATTTGCCTTATATATTGAGGTGCTCCTATGTTGGGTGCATAAATATTTACAATTGTTATATCTTTTTCTTGGATTGATCCCTTGATAATTATGTAGTGTTCTTTTTTGTCTCTTGTAATAGTCTTTGTTTTAAAGTCTATTTTCTCTGATATGAGAATTGCTACACCAGCTTTCTTTTGATTTCCATTTGCATGGAGTATCTTTTTCCATCCCTTCACTTTCAGGATGTATGTGTCCCTAGGTCTGAAGGTGGGTCTCTTGTAAACAGCATATATACGGGTCTTGTTTTTGTATCCATTCAGCCAATCTATGTCTTATGGTTGGAGCATTTAATCCATTTACATTTAAGGTAATTATCGATATGTATGTTCCTATTACCATTTTCTTAACTGTTTTCGGTTTGTTATTGTAGGTCTTTTCCTTCTCTTGTGTTTCTTGCCTAGAGAAGTTCCTTTAGCATTTGTTGTTAAGCTGGTTTGGTGGTCTGAATTCTCTTAGCTTTTGCTTGTCTGTAAAGGTTTTAATTTCTCTGTCAAATCTGAATGAGATCCTTGCTGGGTAGAGTAATCTTGGTTGCAGGTTTTTCTCCTTCATCACTTTAAATATGTACTGCCACTCCTCCCTTCTGGCTTGCAGAGTTTCTGCTGAAAGATCAGCTGTTAACCTTATGGGGATTCCCTTTTATGTTATTTGTTGTTTTTCCCTTACTGCTTTTAATATTTGTTCTTTATATTTAATTTTTAATAGTTTGGTTAATATGTGTCTTGGCATGTTTCCCCTTGGATTTATCCTGTATGGGACTCTCTGTGCTTCCTGGACTTGATTAACTATTTCCTTTCCCATATTAGGGAAGTTTTCAACTATAATCTCTTCAAATATTTTCTCAGTCCCTTTCTTTTTCTCTTCTTCTTCTGGGACCCCTATAATTCAAATGTTGGTGTGTTTAATGTTGTCCCAGAGGTCTCTGAGACTGTCCTCAATTCTTTTCATTCTTTTTTCTTTATTCTGCTCTGCAGTAGTTATTTCCACTATTTTATATTCCAGGTCACTTATCCGTTCTTCTGCCTCAGTTATTCTGCTACTGATCCCTTATAGAGAATGTTTAATTTTATTTATTGTGTTGTTCATCATGGTTTGTTTGCTCTTTAGTTCTTCTAGTTCCTTGTTGAATGCTTCTTATATTTTCTCCATTCTATTTCCAAGATTTTGGATCATCTTTACTATCATTATTCTGATTTCTTTTTCAGGTAGACTACCTATTTCCTCTTCATTTGTTAGGTCTGGTGGGTTTTTACCTTGCTCCTTCATCTGCTGTGTGTTTCTCTGTTTTCTCATTTTGCTTAACTTACTGTGTTTGGGGTCTCCTTTTCTCAGGCTGCAAGTTCGTAGTTCCCGTTGTTTTTGGTGTCTGTCCCCAGTGGCTAAGGTTGGTTCAATGGGTTGTGTAGGTTTCCTGGTGGAGGGGACTAGTGCCTGTGTTCTGGTGGATGAGGCTGGATCATGTCTTTCTGGTGGGCAGGTTCACCCCTGGTGGTGTATTTTGGGGTGTCTGTGGCCTTATTATGATTTTAGGCAGCCTCTCTGTTAATGGGTAGGGTTGTGTTCTTGTCTTGCTAGCTGTTTGGCATAGGGTGTCCAGCACTGTAGCTTGCTGGTCGTTGAGTGGAGCTGGGTCTTGTCGTTCAGATGGAGATCGCTGGGAGATTTTTGCCGTTTGATATTACGTGGAGCTGGGAGGTCTCTTGTGTACCTGTGTCCTGAACTTGGCTCTCCCACCTGAGAGGCATAGCCCTGATGCCTGGCTGGAGCACCAAGAGCCTGTCATCCACACGGCTCAGAATAAAAGGGTGAAAAAAAAGGAAGATAGAAAGAAGAAGATAAAGTAAAATAAAATAAAATGAAGGAAAATAAAATAAGATAGTTATTAAAATATAAAATAAAACATAATTATTAAGAAAAAAAATTTTTTTGGCGAAAAATTTTTTACAGAAATAAAAATAATAAATGAAAACAAAATGGATAGACAGAACCCTAGGACAAATGGTAAAAGCAAAGTTATACAGACAGAATCACACACAGAAGCATACACATGCACACTCACAAAAAGAGAAAATGGGGAAAATATATATATATCATTGCTCCCAAAGTCCACCTCCTCAACTTAGGATGAGTCGTTGTCTATTCAGGTATTCCACAGATGCAAGTACATCAAGTTGATTGTGGAGATTTAATCCGCTGCTCCTGAGCCTGCTGGGAGAGATTTCCCTTTCTCTTCTTTGTTTGCACCAGGGTTCACCTTTGGATTTGGACCCGCCTCTGCGTGTAGGTCGCCTGAGGGCGTCTGTTCTTTGCTCAGACATGAAGGGGTTAAAGGAGCAGCTGATTCGGGGGCTCTGGCTCACGCAGGCCGGGGGTGGGAGGGGTATGGATGCGGGGCAAGCCTGTGGCAGCAGAGGCCGGCATGATGTTGCAGTAGCCTGAGGTGCGCGGTGCATTCTCCCTGGGAAGTTGTCCCTGGGCATGATGTTGCAGTAGCCTGAGGTGCGCGGTGCATTCTCCCGGGGAAGTTGTCCCTGGATCACGGGTCCAGAGGCAGGTAGGTAGTGTTGATAGAGGAAGGATAAGAATATTCTTTTCTAATTGTCTCAGCTTTTAAACAAAATAAGAAACATATTCATCTGCTGAAAGTGAGGTTGTGAAGGGGATGTTGATGGTTTGGAAAGGAGGAGTTCACCGACTAGGGGAAATAAATGATCAAAAGGCAGGATTGAGCCCAACTGGAGATTTGCAAAAAACACTTAGAATGAGAAAGTAAGTATGGCTTTATTTTTTCTTCAGCCACAGGCACCTATTGGGGTCCTGGACCAGATTGGACTAGTCAGAGCTGGCTTTGGCCAGAGCAGCACAGTGGAGTGAGATTTGGACACCTGCCCTGGGGTACATGAGAAGTGAGGGCCTTCCCCAATCCTGCTCTCAGGAACTTTTGTCCTTGCATTGCTGCTGCCTTCCCCCAGCTTCTCCAAATTCTATCTCACAGGAGTTTAAAAAAACTGTCAAAAGTTACCATGAAAGCAGAAACTAACACACCATTGTAAAGCAATGATACTTCAATTAAAAAAAAAAAAAGTTACCATGAAAGGTAGGAACAAATAAGAGACAGTGCCAGGCAATGCCAGAATCCTTTTGAGTAGGGAGAATGAGGAGAAGGCCTAGAACAATCTACATAACTTTTTTAAAATTAATTTTTATTGGAGTATAGTTGCTTTACAATGTTGTGTTAGTTTCTGCTGTACAGAATAGTGAATCAGTTATACATATACAAATATCCACACTTTTTTAGATTCAGTTCCCATGTAGGTCACTACAGAGTATTGAATAGAGTTTCCTGTGCTATACAGGAAACAGGTCCTTGTTGGTTATTTATTTTATGTATAGTAGTGTGTATATGTCAATCCCAGTCTCCCAATTTATCCCTCCCCCCTTACAGATCTTAATAATTGCTCTGATTTGTTTTTTTCTTCTCAGTCTGTGATTTTGAATACATTTTCCCAGTGTGGGAATGGAATTAAAATGCTGCAGTAGACATTGGTAAGCTAGGTATTATTGGTAAATATAATTAATCACTGGGTATAAGACTTTAATATTTCCTAGTGTATAAACTGGTACTATACACAGTGCCAGCCCCACCATGTGCTTTCAGAACCTGGAAGGTAGAATGAAATTAGCTGTATTAATTGAGCAGAGGGGGTTGCATATCAAATCAGTGATTTGGCCACACACACATATATAAGGCAAAAAGTGCCTTGTTCCTGTTTGTGAGTGGGAGTTTATTGTAAAATAAGGGCTGGAGGGCCTGTATAGATAAAGTCAACATGCTCAATGTTAACTTTCTAAAATATGCATTTACCTCCTATTTGTTGTAAAGTACCATTTATTATTTATTATCTAGGAGTCTAATGGTTAGTCTTAATTATTACTTTCTTAACCTTAAAAATGGAGATTTTAAAAACTATCACTACAGAGCACTGAGAGCCATTTTAACTTGATAACTCAAAAGATGATACATAAAGAGAAATTTAGTAGCAGTGCTCTTCATTAGTCTTTATTAAAAAAACTCTGCAGCATAAAGTACCAAGAAGAAGTAATATACAGACTATTTTTATTAAGGTACCATAAAGCAAGACATGAGGAATCAAAGAACTAGCCAGAGCCACGAATTTAAGAAACAGAGGCTCTAAATACAAACAACTAGTTCAACACTTTTATTTGAATTAGCCTATCTTCATTAGGATTGAAAATCTCTCCTAATAATCTTTATTCATATAGGAAACTGGACCATTTGGCTGGACAGTATTTCAATCCATTGATTGTTTGGTGTGATTTGGCCAAACTCACTGCCTGGCGAGGAAGTTTGCACATTCTTCCTTTGGCTTTATGCTTTATCTAAGTAAATGACTTTCCCATAGAGATGAGGACAGCTTTTTTTCAGCACTGAAATATAGAGCCAATTGGTTTCTTCAGTAATAATCTCCAAACACTTCAAAGTAACCAACAAAAAGCGCTTCCCAAGGCAATGAGATTTGAACATAGAAAGAATACTCCCAAGAGAATGCAACTCTAAATTAAATAATAACAAAATAGGATACTTTGTATAACAAGAGGAAAAGATAGATTGGAATATTCTGATTTCAGTTAATTTAAATTGTACTTGAGAGGAGAAAGGAAAATAAGAACCTGTCCAAATCCATTTTTGTGGTCATAAACACAGTATGACAAATGTTCTTCCTTCAAGAAAACATCTTGTGCTGAACTTCTCAGAGAAATAGAAATGAGCCTGCATATTTGTGTTCAGACTCATCTACAGCATGGTGTATCCACAGACAGTATCATGCTGGGTTTTCATTGATACTTCCATTAAGATGGCTTGGGCTGTCATTTTGTGTTCCCATTTTTATGTAAACAATTGATTTTTTAAAAAGTAAAACCAAAGAGAATATAGTATGTAAATGAAATAATCATCTTTAAAATTATGTAATTCATAGATGTGCTGGATACTTTTGCAAAGAGCTCCCTATTTTAGTAAGCATGTGGGAATGGAGAAGGGAACAAATCCAAACAGCAGCTGAGAATTGTATAGTAGGCGCTGTGTTTTACAAACACACTAAGCAGTCTATTTCTTTCCAACCATTGTCGTGCCTGTGCTCTGCCTGGAAACCTTTCTCTAGGAAGTTGCAAGACTCTTTCTCTGCCTTTCTTCAAGCCTTTACTAAAACCCCATCCCCTCACACAGGTTGCCTCTGATCATGTTACGTAAAATAGATGACACTTCACTTACTCTCCATCCTTTGCATTATTATAGCGCTATCTCTATTTACCATATCGTCTCTTCATTTGCTTAATTTATTCTTGGTTCCTCTCCCACCACTCCTTGCCCCCACTATAAAGCAAATTTCATGGGCGTAGCATCTTGTCTATTTTATTCTTTGCTGTTTCTCAAGTGCCTAGAACAGAGCCTGGCCCGTATTTGTTGAATAAATGAATAAATTCTTCATTCTCCTCTAAGCCCCAGTAAATCAAAGTTCCTTACTTGGAGTATTTAGTATTTAGTATTCCTTCTTTAATCAACCCATATTTGTTTGTGATGCCTATCGGGCATCCAAGCAGAGGTGTTGAGAAGGCAGTAGGATTTAAAGTCTCAAATTCAGGAGAAGAGGGCCAGGTTGAAGACAGATGTTTGGGAGTCATCAGCATTTTGATGCTATTAAAAACCAAGCTACTGCATGAGATCACCAAAATGACAAGTGTAGGTAGGGAAAGGAGAAGGATCCAGAATTGAGATCTAAATACTCCAACATTTAGAGGCTGGGAGGTGAGAAAGAACTAGCAGAGACTGGGCAGAAATGTCAGAGAGACAAGAGAAAAACCAGGTAAGAATGTTGTGTGGAAGCAGAGTGAAAATACTGTATCAAAGGTCAGGGGGGACGATGGCTGAGTTCAATGCTGCTGTTAGGTCAAGAAATATAGGGACAGAGAACTGGTCATTTGATTTAGCAATGGAGGACATTTGTGACCTTCACATGAGCAGGTGAGATTCAGTGCTGTGAGAAAGAAAGTTGGAAGGGACAGACAAGGGTTATAGACAATTCTTTTAAGTAGTTTTTGTACAAAGGGAAGGAGAGAAGAGAGTGGAAGCCAGAGGAGGGAAGGGAAGGTTTTTGTGATCATTGTTGTGTTTCAGATAAAATAAATAATGGGATGCTATTTTCTCCTGTGGTCTACTTCCCATCAGCCAACTGCAAAAAAGATTTGTCTTTTTTGATTTTATGCAATTATAGTATATGTATAAGTAAAGCATTAGTCTATTCACTTCAAATGCCAGAATTCACATTACAAATATTTCTTAACAGGAAAGCACATTAATATATCATAAGTCACTGCATCGCCTTCTGCAAGGCAATATTGGTTTTCCAACATATCGGAGAGAAAGGCACTTAACATTGATAAGAGAGCAATTTACTTGGCCTACTTTCCTTTATTAAAATAGAATGAAAACAAGTACAATGAGCCAGATACCTCTAGAGCACTAAGAACTTTCTGGTTGAATTAATCCCCTTTAAAACTACAGATGTACCTGGGAGACATTGTGGGTTTGGTTCCAGAGCACCCCAATAAAGCGAGTCACGTAGATTTTTTTGGTTCCCCAGTGCATACGAAAGTTTTATTTACAGTATACTGTAATCTATTGTGTATAATAGCATTATGACTAAAACAAGTATATACATTAATTTAAAAATACTTTATTGCTAAAAAATGCTAACCACCATCTAAACATTCAGTGGGTCATAGTAGTAACATCAAAGATCACTGTTCACAGCTGACCACAGCAAATATAATAACAATTTAAAATTTTGAAATACTGTGAGAAACTCCAAAATGTGACACAGAGACATGAAGTGAGCAAATGTTGTTGGAAAAATGGTGCCAACAGACTTGCTTGATGCAAGGTTTCTACAAACCTTCAGTTTGTAAAAAAAAAAAAAAAAAAAAGAAAGAAAGAAAAAGAGGCAACAACACCTGTGAAATGCAATAAAATGAGGTCTGCCTGTATTATATGACAGAAATGAACTGCTTCATGGTGCTTGGATTACAGATAATGTCAGTTTTCTAAATATTGGCTGAAATCTCCAAATACCAACGTTGGTGGAATTTTCAGTACTAGCCAGTTTTCAAGGCTCCATCTCCACCCCTTTTATTGTACCTGAGCCCTGGGACCTGTATCATCTTTTCAAACATCCTAAGAAACAGGATGAGCCCTGGTAGCCAGTGTTGTGATCTGTGTTTGGGTCCATGTGGTCTAGCCAATGCCAGCAGCAACACCCAAAGTTTCTTGCCTCTGAGCCAAGATAGAACACAGGAGGCTCCTAGCCATGGTTATAGAGTTCTGTGTTCAAAATTCACTGGCCAGCAAGCAGACACCCCTTCCAGAATTCATGCCCCTCAAAGGAACTGTGTTTGGGCAGACACAACTCTCTGTGAAACCCAGAAAATCCTTTATCCTCCTTCCCAATATGGGGGCTCCAATGCCTCCTTCTCAGAGTCTCCCCATCACCAAAATTCCTCTGCCTCTGGACATATCCACTTAGTCATTAATATAAGTCTAAGGCCTTCAAAAACAAAAGGCTCTTCTCTTTAGAGATTTTCTTCTGGGCAAAATATATACCCTGAAATTTCTCCCTTCCCCTGGAAAGTAGAGACTTCCAGGACAAAGTGTCCTGGGAAAGGGCAGAACAGTGGAGATGCAACTTCCTCCAGTGACTCACCCTGCTGCCCTACCATTATGAAATGTAACTGCCGGGTGGGCATGAGTCAGAAGTTAAAAACTATTGTACGCTTTTCTATTATTCTTTTTTTAAATTAATTTTTATTGGAGTATAGTTGATTTAAAATGTTGTTAGTTTCTACTGTACAGCAAAGTGCATCTGTTATACATATATCCACTTTTGTTTAGATTCTTTTCCCATATAGGTCATTACAGAGTATTGAGCAGAGTTCCCTGTGCTATACAGTAGGTTTTTATTAGGTATCTATTTTATATATAGTAGTGTGTATGTGTCGATCCCAATCTCCCAGTTTATCCCCCCCCCCCCGCTTTCCCCCTTGGTAACCATAAATTTGTTTTCTACATCTGTGACTCTATTTCTGTTTTGTAAATAAGTTCATTTGTACCCTTTTTTTAGATTCCACATATAAGCGATATCATATGATATTTGTCTTTCTCTGTCTGGTTTACTTCACTCAGTATGACAATCTCTAGATCCATCCATGTCACTGCAAATGCCATTATCTTTTCTGTTATTCTTAATTGCCTTTTTCACAGCTCTAAAATTCAGAAGGTCTGTGGATTATGGGAGTTGTTCTTACTCACTGCTGGTTGAATGTGAGTCCCACAGTACAGAGCCCTGGTCATAGACCTGCTGCCAGCTGTGCTTTCTGAAAGTGTGGAGAGGCTGGGTGATCAGGTGATGTGATGCCACACACAGTGCAGTCGAATACCTCTTCCAGTTCAACTCAATTCCACACCTATTTGAAGACCAACTTTGTTCTATGCAATATAAAATGTAATCATTATTTACCATAGCATAACTTGCAGTGAATCAGATGGATAAGAAAAGTAAATGAATATCATTAAGAAGAAGGCAATGTAAATACCCTAAGAGAGGCAGAATGTGCTTCTGCAGAGAGAAGCAATCATGGTAGCCTTGGAAGAATGAAGAGAGGTGATGTTTGACATCAGTCTTTAAGAAGTGAATTTTGAACTCCGTCACTGACTTCCTTTCTCTTCCTTTTTCAAATCAAGGTCCACCTTGGCGTCTTTGCACTTTTTTTGCCTAAAACATTCTCTCCCCCATTTCTCTTCCTTCACACAGCTTATCTATTTAAACCTCTTATATATAACATTAGGTTACCTCCTCAGAGAGGCCTCATTTCACTGATCAAAAGCTGCCTGTCCTGGTTATTTTATACAGCATCAACTTGTTTATACCATTCATCATAGTGACCATAATCTGGATTTATGTAGCTTATCAGTATGCTTATTGATTAGTGTGTTTATTGGTCATCTATCTTCCCTCCTAGAGGACAAAACTCTTTCCAGCCTTGCTTCCTACTGTATATTATACACCTAATAAGTTCTCAATAAATATTTGATGAATGAACGAACTCCAAAGGAGAGCTTAAACCTATAGAATTCATGGGGAAGGAGTGTTGAAAGCAAGATGATGGGCAATGTGGAGAAATTTAATATTTGTAAGAAGTGACGTGATCAGATGCATGCCTTTGAAAGATTAATCTGATAGCTCTATACATGCAGTTTGGAAAATTGAAAGGGAGAAGGAATTAAAATTGTATTACATTGGAGGAAGCTTGGTGCAGCCTACATGGGACTCTATTTGCAACTATTTGCAACTTTTTATGACTATATAACCTTCAAAATAAAAAGTGAAAAATTGTATTGCAGTATTCGTAAGCTGAGGTAACCATAATCACAGTTTCAAAAGTAATGAAATGGAAATATATGTGGAAAAATAACTAAGGAAAAAAGTGTCAAATATGCCTCAATTTAGTATGCTTTGCTTTACACATTTTCATTAATGTGAGCTTGCTATTTAGATGTTTTATTAGTGAGTTCAAATTGAGTGCTTTGAACTTCAATAGCCAACAATCCAGAAAAATAAACAATGGATCATTGCTATATCATACACGTATTAATCAGTAGCAGTCACTTATAGATATGAGCTGTAGTTGATGGCTTGGTGCCTTGGTCACACTCTCTGCTCACCTCAAATATCATCCACAATTGTCATTTTGTACTGACAGCATTTGACCTCAAGAGCACTGTGCATTCTTCTACCTTTTCTGAAGCTGCAGGAGCTGTCTTAGCCCACATGCACACACAGTCCAGAATTATGGAGGATCCATGCCCCAAGGAGAAGTCCTCTAGGACTTAGGACTGGAGCTAGTGAATTAATGCCCCAGCCTTCTGTCCTTCAGGAGGAAAATTCTGGGAGGCCTTCTATACTCTTCTCAGGAGGTCTCAATGGACTCAAACACCCGTTGTCTACAGCAGCAACCTACATAACTGACTCTTCCATACTCCTTAACTCTTCCTTTTTCCTCACTCCTGGTTCTTAGGATTCCCTGGCTCCTAAATAAATTACCCTTCCCAAAATCCTTGTCTCAGCCTCTGCTCTGGGAGGAATTCACACAAGGTTGGGACCAGAAGTGATCCTAGAAAGTAGAAGCCCTGGGTGGGACACAGGAAGTAGATGACTCAGCCATCAAATGGCAACAGAGATGGCAGTGATGACAAAGAGTGACCTTTAGTACCATCATAATCCCTCCTTAATTCACCTCAAATGGATTGGGATGAAGTACAGGTAGAAGAGAAAGTGTTGGATTATTCAGTAGCTGTAGCACATGAACAAGATGAGAGCAATAGAAAGTATAAGAACGATGTATTGGCAAGTCTTATCTGTCTTGGAATCCTTTAAAAAAAAGAAACGAGGCTCATATTAGTAACCTATCAACACAGGGCTTTCTGTCAATGCTATAAGTGCTTCAGGGCAAGATTTAATAAAACTCTCATCTTTCATAGCATTAGTTTATACCATGTTAAATATCAAGCTCAGGATTTAATTGGAAGATTATCAGAGCCACAAAGGACACTGAATATGCAGCTTGGCAGGCCTCCTATACTAAATTTAGGGTTTTGACGGGAAAAGGTAGAATTCTGAGACCTGGTGTAAATATGTCTGTGTAGCTATACCCAAGGTGTCTGCTATTTCTGCCATAATCATCTTTGCCATAGACACCTTGACCGCAAACATTTTTGCTGCATAACTAGTTGGCCCCAAGGCAATTCAGCCATGAAAGATGAAATAACTCGTTGATAGTTTTTATTTGATAGTTTGATTTCAACTGGTTGAAATGCATTAATATCTCTTCCAGTTAGTGATGATATTCATGGTTTTATCAAGCTGACAGATGATAATGATTTGCCCTAAGAGTTGATTTCTTATTTTGAAACCCACTACATTGGAGGAAAAAGAGGCTGAGAGCTTCAAAGGTGCAGAGTTGAACCCAAATTTGTCATAGAACTTTGGAATGTCTTTCAACGGACATGTGAGAATCTGCCAAGAGCGATCAATCATGTAAACACTTTCCCAATGTAATACAAAGCTCAGTTACAAATGTGCATCCTAGTATTTGGAAACAAATACCTCTCTTAATGAAGGAAGAAATTTTAGTGAAAAAGGAAAACTGATACTGAGTGAGGAGACAAATCAAGAAGAAGAAATAAAGAATGAAAGACTTGGAATACAAGTGCTTGGGTACAACCCACAAAATAAAATTAATTATTGATGCAGGAATTTCATGAATCTACACACATTTCAATGTATTCAAATATTTTGAACAATGAAATATAAGAAAGAGAAATTAAGGAAACAATCCCATTTACCATCGCATCAAACAGAATAAAATACCTAGGAATAAACCTACCTAAAGAGGCAAAAGACCTGTACACCAAAAACTATAAAACACTAATGAAAGAAATTGAAGACACCACAAACAGATGGAAAGATACACAGTGTTCTTGGATTGGAAGAATCAATATTGTTAAAGTGTCCATACTACCAAAGGCAGTCTACACGTACAGTGCAATCCTTATCAAATTACCAATGGCGTTTTTCACAGAAGAACAAAAGAACAAAGAATTTTAAAATTTGTGTGGGAACACAGAAGACCCTGAATAGCCAAAAAAGAGGAAATGGAGAAAGAAGAGAAAGAAGAATGGAGCTGGAGGAAACCTACTCCCTGACTTCAGACTATACTATAAAGCTACAGTAATCAAAACAGTATGGTACTGGCACAAAAACATACATAGATCAATGGAACAGGATAGAAAGCCCAGAAATAAACCCATGCATTTATGGTCAATTAATCCATGACAAAGGAAGCAAGAACATACAGTAGAGAAAAGACATTTTCTTCAATAAGTGGTGCTGGGAAAATTGGGCAGCTACATGTAAAAGAATGAAATTAGAACATTCTCTAACATCATATACAAAAATAAACTCAAAATGGATTAAAGATCTAAATGTAAGATCATATACTATAAAACTCCTAGAGCAAAACATAGGCAGAACACTATTAGACATAAATTGTAGCAATATTTTTTTGGATACATCTCCTAGAATAACAGAAATAAAAGCAAAAAATTAAAATGGGACCTAATAAAACTTAAAAGCTTTTGCACAGCAAAGGACACCATAAACAAAATAAAAAGATAACCTGCAGAATGGGAGAAAGTATCTGCAAATGATGCAACCGACATGGGATTAATTTCCAAAATATACAAACAGCTCATACAGCTCAATATCAAAAAAACAAAAAAACCATAAAAAATGAGCAGAAGACCTAAACATTTCTCCAGAGAAGACATACAGAAGGCCAACAGGCACATGAAAAGATGCTCAAGATCACTAATTATTAGAGAAATGCAAATCAAACTACGATGAAGTATCACCTCATGCTGGTCAGAATGGCCATCATTTAAAAAGTCTACAAATAATAAATGCTAGAGAGGGTGTGGAGAAAAGGAAACCCTCCTATACTGTTGGTGGAAATTTAAATTGGTGCAGCCACTATGGAGAACATTATGGAGGTTCCTTAAAAAACTAAAAATAGAGTTACCGTATGATCCAGCAATCCCACTCTTGGGTGTATATCTGGAAAGGACAAAAACTCTAACTCAAAAAGATACATGCATCCCAATGTTCATAGTGGCGCTATGTACAATAGCCAAGACACGGAAGCAGCCTAAGTGTCCATCAACAGATGAATGGATAAAGAAGATGTGGTGTGTACATACACACACACACATATACCCCCACAATGGAATAGTACTCAGCCATAAAAAAAGAATGCAAAAATGCCATTTGCAGCAACATGGCTGGAGCTAGAGATTATCATACTACGTAAAGTAAGTAAGACAGAGAAAGACAAATATCATATGATATCACTTATATGTGGAATCAAAAAAAATGATTCAAATGAACTTATTTACAGAACAGAAATATACTCACAGACATAGAAAACAAACTTATGGTTACCAAATGGGGAAAGGAGGCAAAGATAAATTAGGAGTTTCGAATTAACAGATACACACTACTATACATAAAATAGATAAACAAGGTCCTACTGTATAGACAGGGAACTATATTTGATGCATTGTAATAACCTACAATGGAAAAGAATTTGAAAAAGTATATATATATATAAATATATATATATAAATATATATATACACACACACACACATATATAAATATATATTTATTGAATCACTTTGCTGAACACCTGAAACTAACACAACGTTGTAAATCAACTAAAAAATATTTTGTATTTTGCAATGATGTCTTAATTTCCTCATTCATTTCTCATGTTTCATTATGTTCTTTTAATGTCCCTCTTTTATTTTTCATTATTTTCTGTTTTATGGCAAAATTGCCTTATGGCCAATTAGTTACGTGATGAAAATGTTTGTGGCAAAAATGCTTGTGGCAAAGATGCATGTGGCAAAAGGACCTAGAACCATGCCTGAAAACTATGAAACCTCATATTCCTTATTCCACTGGGCTAGCAGAAGCAATCACCTCTCCCTTAGTACTGAGAAGGCCAGCTTACCCCTGTCAGGATACCCTGCAAGGCCCTCATCTACAATAGATATCTTACAAGATAATGCTTATCCTCTTCCCGATCTGCCTCATCTTCTCTCATTATATGTAGGCCAATAACTAGAGGCACATTTCAGCACAGGCCAAAGGGAAAACCCTGTCCCTGCTCTGAGACTATTCACTTGAATAGCCTATTCACTGAAAGGGTTGGAACCTGGTGAATATGCAATGGCAGGAAACAGGAGAACAATGTGGAAGTGGATCTAGGGAGTGATAGACTGGGGAAGAGATGGAGACTTTATTTCCTGTCACTTGGGATTTTACCTCCTAGATTGACAGTATATATAGCAACATTAAGAAAATGCTTACATATCACATCTTTATCTATTCATCTGTTGATGGTTACTTAGGTTGCTACTTGTCATTTTTTATATTCAGTTAAATTGAATTTAACTGTGCAGTTTAAAATAACTTCACGATTGTTACACCATATTTAGCAATGTCAAAATAATTGCACATATAAAACACCTGTTATCAGAAATAGTACTTAAATTCTATAAAGCAGAAGTATATGAAAACATTTGAAAATTCAGTTGAAAATTTGAAATACAAAAATCATCAAACCAATTCTGTGAGTCTGCCCCTCTACCAAAGTAGATTTATTTATTGACAAATTGAAGGAGGAAAACCGTATGATCATCTCAATAGATGCAGAGAAAACTTTTAACAAAATTCAACACCCATTTATGATAAAAAACCCTCCAGAAAGTAGGCATAGAGAGAACTTTCCTCAACATAATAAAGGCCATATATGACAAACCCACAGCCAACATTGTTCTCAATGGTGAAAAACTGAAAAAATTTCCTCCACGGTCAGGAACAAGACAAGGTTGCCCACTCTCACCACTATTATTTAATATAGTTTTGGAAGTTTTAGCCACGGCAATCAGAGAAGAAAAAGAAATAAAAGGAATCCAAATTGGTAAAGAAGAAGTAAAACTGTCAGTGTCCGCAGATGACATGATACTATACATAGAGAATCCTAAAGATGCTACCAGAAAACTAGTAGAGCTAATCAATGAATCTGGTAAAGTAGCAGGATACAAAATTAATGCACAGAAATATCTTGCATTCCTATACACTAATGATGAAAAATCTAAAAGAGAAATTAAGGAAACACTCCCATTTACCATTGCAACAAAAAGAATAAAATACCTAGGAATAAACCTACGTAGGGAGACAAAAGACCTGTATGCAGAAAACTATAAGACACTGATGAAAGAAATTAAAGATGATACCAACAGATGGAGAAGTACACCATGTTCTTGGATTGGAAGAATCAACATTGTGAAAATGACTCTACTACCCAAAGCAATCTACAGATTCAGTGCAATCCCTATCAAACTACCACTGGCATTTTTCACAGAACTAGAACAAAAAATTTCACAATTTGTATGGAAACACAAAAGATCCTGAATAGCCCAAGCAATCTTGAGAAAGAAAAACGGAGCTGGAGGAATCAGGTTCCCAGACTTCAGACTATACTACAAAGCTACAGTAATCAAGGCAGTATGGTAGTGGCACAAAAACAGAAATATAGTTCAATGGAACAGGATAGAAAACCCAGAGATAAACTGACACACATATGGTCACCTTATCTTTGATAAAAGAGGCAAGAATACACAATGGAGAAAAGACAGCCTCTTCAATAATTGGTGCTGGGAAAACTGGACAGCTACATGTAAAAGAATGAAATTAGAACACTTCCTAACACCATACCCAAAAATAAGCTCAAAATGGATTAAAGACCTAAATGTAAGGCCAGACACTATAAAACTCTTAAAGGAAAACATAGGCAGAACACTTTATGACATAAATCACAGCAAGATCCTTTTTGACCCACCTCTAGAGAAATGGGAAGAAAAACAAAAATAAACAAATGGGACCTAATGAAACTTCAAAGCTTTTGCACAACAAAGGAAACCATAAACAAGATGAAAAGACAAGCCTCAGGATGGGAGAAAATATTTGCAAATGAAGCAACTGACAAAGGATTAATCTCCAAAATTTACAAGCAGCTCATGCAGCTCAATATCAAAAAAACAAACAACCCAATCCAAAAATGGGCAGAAGACCTAAATACACATTTCTCCAAAGAAGATATACAGATTGGCAGCAAACACATGAAAGGATGCACAACATTACTAATCATTAGAGAAATGCAAATCAAATCTACAATGAGGTATCACCTCACACCAGTCAGAATGGCCATCATCAAAAAATCTACAAACAATAAATGCTGGAGAGGGTGTGGAGAAAAGGTAATCCTCTTGCACTGTTGGTGGGAATGTAAATTGATACAGCCTCCATGGAGAACAGTATGGAGGTTCTTAAAAAACTAAAAATAGAACTACCATATGACCCAGCAATCCTACTACTGGGCATATAACCTGAGAAAACCATAATTCAAAAAGAGGCATGTACCACAATGTTCACTGCAACACTACTTGCAATAGCCAGGATATGGAAGCAACCTAAGTGTCCATCGACAGATGAATGGATAAAGAACATGTGGCACATATATACAATGGAATATTACTCAGCCATAAAACGAAACGAAATTGAGTTATTTGTAGTGAGGTGGATGGACCTATAGTCTGTCATACAGAGTGAAGTAAGTCAGAAAGAGAAAAACAAATACTGTATGCTAACATATATATGGAATATAAAAGAAAAAAGAAAACATGGTTCTGATGTACCAGGAATAAAGACGTAGATGTAGAGAATGGACTTGAGGACACAGGGAGGGGAAGGGTAAGCTGGGACGAAGTGAGAGAGTGGCATGGACATATATACACTACCAAATGTAAAATAGATAGCTAGTGGGAAGCAGCTGCATAGCACAGGGAGATCAGCTCGGTGCTTTGTGACCACCTAGAGGGGTGGGATAGGGAGGGTGGGAGGGAGACGCAAGAGGGAGGGGATATGTGGATATATGTATACATATAGCTGATTCACTTTGTTATAAAACCGAAACCAACACAACATTGTAAAGCAATTATACTCCAATAAAGATGTTAAAAAAAATAGAGGCTTAAATAAAATGGAATTTTATTTTTCTCAGGAAAAAGGAATCTGGAGAATTCAGTCAAAACCATAAAAGTTCCAGCGTCCTCAGGACTCATGATCCTGCCATCTTTCTGTTCGTACTCCTAGCCTGTGACTTCTGTCCTCAAGGTCACATTACAGTCCAAGTTGGCTTCCAAAATTTCTGCCACTTTGTCCACAGTCTAGGAAGCAGCTGAGTCAGCTTCTTTTTTAGCAGCATTCTCAGAAAGCCCTCACCTCACATTTGCTAAAACTGGCTGGCCAGAAATTTTAGAAAATGAAATACTCTAAATGAGTACATTGTATCCCCAAATTAAATTTAGATTCTGCAACTAAGGAAGAGAGCAAAATATATAGGCATTTAGCAAGCAATCTTGTCCACACAGCTCTAGGGAAAGAAGGAGAAGGAGGAAGAGGAGAAGGAGGAGAAAGAAGTGAAAGAGGAAAAGGATGAGGAAGAAGAAGTAGCAGTAATATTAGTACTAGTAGTAATAACAGCAACAGTAGTAGTAGAAGAGGAGGGAAAAT